>NC_041219.1:5021015-5044366 GCF_002837175.3 Physeter macrocephalus | reverse complement strand
GCCTCTCCCGTTGCGGAGCACAGGCTCCGGACGCGCAGCCCCAGCGGCCATGGCTCACGGGCCCAGCCGCTCCGCGGCACGTGGGATCCTCCCAGACCGGGGCGCGAACCCGGTTCCCCTGCATCGGCAGGCGGACGCGCAACCACTGCGCCACCAGGGAAGCCCCTGCCTCACATTTATCTATGGTTCCTATTCTTCTCTACTCCTCCAACAAAAATATGTTCAATATATTGCAAAGCATGGAAAAATGAGTAATACACACAAAAAAGTAAATAATAACCAGACAGACATTTGGGAATATTTTAATGGCCTTTCAGATAAATGTGGATATTCTCCTTTGATACTATACCAAAACTCAATCGTCTGAAATATACTGGAATGGTAACCTTATCAATAAACTTTACATTCTCTGTAACATTAAGACCCATTGGTCTTGGGGGCTTCCCTGGTGGTGAAGTGGTTAAGAATCCACCTGCCAGTGCAAGGGACATAAGTTCGAGTCCTGGTCCGGGAAGATCCCACACGCCGCGGAGCAACTAAGCCCACGTGCCACAACTACTGAAGCCCGCGTGCCTAGAGCCTCTACTCTGCAACGAGAGAACCCACCGCAATGGGAAGCTCACGCACCGCAATGAAGAGTACCCCCACTCGCCGCAACTAAAGAAAGCCTGTGCGCAGCAACGGAGACCCAATGCAGCCAAAAATAAATTAATTATAAAAAAAAAATGACCCATTGGTCTAGCTAGAACTTTGTTTCTTATCCTTGCATGATCTCATAATATCATGCACTGGTGACTTGGAAAATATTGGCTTACAGAGTCATGTGGATCTTCAAATATTGACATATTTCATTATACATTATTTAAAAAACCATGTCCATTAACATCACCAATATCATCGGAAAAATCTTCCAAAATTCTAATTTTCACTTGAAAACTAGAACTTTATCACTGCCCGTAAATACTGTCAATATTTTCCTTTTAAAGATCCAGGTTCACTTTTTGAGAAAATGTCAGTCTAATACCCAAGTCTGAAAAACTTCTTCAGTTTGTCAAGCATTCCTTCAAGTAAAAATGGTATTCATGAAAAAAGTGACTAATTCAGCTTGCAACTCAAAAATCACACAAATGCTTTCCCTAGGGGCAACCATATTTCAGTATGACAGCAGAAAAAGCGTTTTAAGCATACTTCCTATTTTGTCACAGTACATTAAAATATGTACAAAGTTGAGATCTGATAATTTTTTTTTTTTACTTCTTCATCAAGTGCATTTAGACTTTTTTTTTTTAAACTGTGAATGCATGGCACTGAAGGATATGTACCATGACTGCTAATACAGGGAGGTACTCTCACCTGATTTGTTCTCAGATGTCAAAAGTTTTACCCACCTTTGCTTTTGTACATTGGTACAGATGTCAACACAGTGAAAAGGCAAAGGACATCTCAGTATTATTGTAAACAGTCCTGTACTTGTAGACTCCCTCAAAATGTCTAGGCAATCCCCAGGATTCCTTGGACCATACTTTAAAAACCACTGAGCTACACAATTTATTTGTTCACAATCACAATTATTCTTCCTTACTTCTCATTCATACTTTAATAAGAATCTTAAAAATTAAGCAATCTAATCAACTTCAATTGGCACTAGCGATGCTACAGATGAACCAAAGCTTTATACGTCATCTTTCCCACTGAGGAAGCAAAGAGGTTCGGAAAGCTTACAAACTTTGCCTAAAAACTCATTGCACTGGTATGATTGCAAGCAATACTAATTTTCTTCATTATACTTCTCTGTATTCAAAACACTTTAGTGCAAAATCTCAAGTTCAACAATTTCAAGAGCAGGAGAATAACAGATGCACATGTTTATATACCTCATTACTATCCCTTGTTATTATCTGTACAGTACAGAATTCAAGATTCCTGAGGGATTCCCAAGTTTTGCTATAGTTACTGAGGAGCTTAATGATAACTTATAAATCTTAGAAGCAGCAGCTATAACTATGTTAGCATAATGTAGTCTCACTGCAATCTTACAACACGTAGGTAACAGCTGGATGCGATATGCACACCACTTTGACACCTACAAACTATTAATTAAACAAAAAGAGCTTATATTTATAGTCTTCATTCCCAGTAACTAAGAACTTTTAGAAACTCCCCCCTTTTATAAAATACAGTGACTTGAAAAATATATTCTAATAAGAAGGATGAACTATAGAAAACTCAGATAATTAGAATTTTGCATAACATTTTCCATTTCCTTTCTAGAAGCTTTTGCCAAAAACTGCTATTAAATGGACAAACAGATTTACTTTCATCTTTGTGCCCTTCTCACAAGGCAAAGAGGAAAGCAACAGGTAAAGGTGATCCACCAATGGGGCAATTAGTTCACTGTATATTTTCAAAATAAAGTTACTTAACAAAATGCTAAGTTTTAAATAGAGGAGAGAAAACTATCTTATTAAAAGTACATATTTACTGAAATAAATATTCAAGGCAACTACTGAAAAACTCAGCAATAAGCTCCGTGATGTAGCAAAAGTGATGATTCCAAGAAGTCAATAATTGGAAGTGTTCAAAATTACATATAAGTGCTTTTAATGGATGCTCTCTTCCTTTAACATCTTTAGTCTGCCTGTACAACAGTTAAAAACATTCTATCCCCACCACTGGAAAAGATTACCTAGCAAGTTATCTCATAGGATCAGAATCCAGTTTAAATTTAAAAGTCTCATTGAAATAAATAAATAAATAAATACGCACGCACGTACAACTACAAAATTACAAAACAGCATGACTACAAGAGATAAGCGTTAGGAACCAGCCCAATATAAAATTCAAAATCAGAACGTTAGATAATTATTCTGTATAGTTAGACTAAGATTATTAATTTAAAAGTGAACACATTTCTAGTACTTGAGCACCTCATACATAATTTTAAGTGTGGTAATACTCCAGAATATTGTTCTGTATAGTAAAAACCAAATGGAAATTCTGCAATCTACGTTGTAATTTTTTTTTTTTTGGCCGCTGCGCGGCTTGTGGGATCCTAGTTCTCTGACCATGGATTGAACCCTGGGCCCTCTGCGGTGAAAGTGTGGAGTTCTAACCACTGGACCACCAGGGAATTCCCCAAATATTCATTTCTTCCTTTTATAAGTTTTAAGGTTCCTTGGAAACTGTTTAAAAATTTTGATCCACTATTGATGCAAGGAAAAAATTCTTCATAAATCGCTACTGAAATAATAATCAGTTGCTGTTGTAGCCTTAATTTGACTAACATTGGGAATAAACACACCAGTGTTAGGAAGTATGGAGAACTGGTATTTCTTTTTGTTAGTGGTGTATTTTAAGAAGTGATTTTAATTTTTTAAAGGCAGCACAAAAGTTCCTGATAACCTTTCTTCTCTAAAATACAAATTCTATGACTAAAGGGATTGGTCTTAGAATCCAGTGATCAACTAGGTTCAAACAAAGTATAAGAGAATTATACAGCAAGCCAGTCTTTACTGCAAATAGATAAATTCATCCTATTCCTTGCACCTAATGCTTCCATTGTGTTCATAACATTTCCAAAGGACTAATAAATGAAAAGACTTAAGTTCTCAAATGGTAATTAGTACCTTTAAGTACTATTGCAAAATATCTTAACACTGAAAAACATCAGGCTTTCAGCACAAGGGTAAGCCACGGTACAGACCTCCTGCTTGCTGAAAAATCTGTCCAGTGTTAACAATGAATCATTGCATCAGCCAAAATATGTTTCTTAACTTTTTCTAAAAGAAATCCAATTTGAAAAGGGTAACTGTAAAAACTTCAGCCTAATCTCTGACTCTAAGGGTCTCAAAAATGATAGGAGGGGGAAGAAAAATCAAGGCATAAATTTAGGCACAACCCTATATGGTCTTACAAAGTTTAAGATCAATCTTCATCAAGATTTTCTATAGACTGAACATGTGACATTATTGCCATAATAGAAAAGACAGCTTTTGAATATTCAGTTCATAAATACGAAACTATTCCTGGTGCCAGTCAAATCTAAACACTACAGATCAATACCCACCCCTTCTTTACCAATACATAATACAGAAACACATTATTTTAAGCCTTTGGGAAAATGACAACACATGCACACCAGTAAGACCTTGATATTCAATAATAAAACTCCCTACTTACACTTTTGGAAGAAAAATAAACGACACCTTTGCAAAATCAGTCAAATCCTATTTGTATGAGACCCAGTTTCCCTATTTAATTTCACTGCCTTAATAAATATTGATCAAATACCTACAACAGAAGTCAAAGAAAATTGAACATGGACAGTTTCTCATTCAAATCTTAGACTTTATATTTAAAACAACATGTATAATTAGTTACTATGTTATCAATCTCTGCATAGGTCTTCTACCAATCTTGAATTATATTGGAAGATACACCTGTAAGATCCTACTGTACATGGATCAAAGTTTTTTATGATGAATTCCCTATTACACCTTGCTAGACCCTCCTTACATGGTGGCTCCTTACCATGGGGGCTCACTTTCCCTTTATACAGCTAAGACAAAATAGTGAAATTCCACAGTAAAGGACTGTTTTGAGGATAAAATAAAAATCGATTTGTACAGTTAAAATGATTCCAAAACCAATGTGGACATGTTTCTTTTTCAAGGAATACAAAGTTCTCTTCAAATATCATCTCTTTAAATGTTTATTACAGTTAATCCCTAAATCTAAGTGCTAAACACTTACTATGTGCACAGGAAAGGTTCTAGTAACTAAGATACAGTAGAGAATAAAATGGACCAAGTCCCTACCCTCATGGCGTTTACATTTAACAAACTGGTATTGTCTCTGTGCAAAGAACACATCCTGTCCATGGAGTTTATAATTTAGTGGGAAAACAAAAAACACATATAATGATAACAGGAGGTAGGAAGTGACACTTGTCATAGAAAGGAAGAGAGGTGATTTTCATAGGGTGGGGGAGGGTGGGAGGGGGCAGAAAGAGCAATCATTTTCATGAACCCATACCACAGTTTAAAATTAAGCCAGTCTATTATTGGGTTCTTCAGTTGTAGTCCCATACTTGGCACATTAAAACCAAACTGGATACACGTGTTTCAAAGACTTACTTTCCGGCTTCTTCAGCTAAGGAAGCTTCACAATTTATTATGAATGACAAAAAGAAAACGCAAGTGAAACCACTTTCCCGTAGTGCAGAGATCAAAAGCATGGATAGGCTCAAATAAGACTATCATTCAGGGCTCTGTGTCCTTAAAGTTTATTCACCATTCTGAGTATCAACTTCCTCTCTTAAAACCTGGTAATGAAACTACCCAAATGGTTCTACACTGTTTGACTAACGTACTCACCTTTTTTGGGGTATGATGGGATGACTATCCTCTGTAAAATGTAATTCACTATAAAAATGTCGTATATTTTCCTCCAGGTTCTCTATTATGGATAGATTACTGTCCTACAAGTCAGCAGGACCACTGGCTAGTTATCTTATCTTTTCCAGGCCTCAGTTTCCTCCTCCGTAAAATCAGAGGGTGGGACTGGATGATCTTACATAGCCCTTTCCGGCCCTTAAAAAGTCCCATGACTCCATTATGACTCAAACACAATTCAAGGGTCAGCTTTTAGGAGTGATACCAGCTTTAAGTTAAATGAACGTCTACCCTTTTTATGTTACTTCTTGCTAAGCTAAGCTTTTGTTGAACAAGTCCAAATAGCATTCTAATTACAAAAAAGAGGGTTAAAGAATGAATTTACGAGTTGGAAGCTTTAAGTTTTATAAGCATGATAAATTATATTTTAGATATTTATATATTAGATGCTATGCTACTAGCAAAACAAAAATCCAATCAGGCTGAGTTAATTTTCAAATATTAAAATCACAATCTTCATTTAGCGTCAACTTTCTACCCCGTTAAAAATGTGATTTCCCGTTACTGTAACACAGAACTGCTTATGTTCACACAAGAGCTGCAGGGCAAAAATGCTGTTCTGAACTAATAAAAGGGGGTGGGGGATCAGGAGAAGGGGAAGAAAATCGTCTGCCTAAACTCAGCAAGGATGACCTTTTCTCCAAAAGCCATCAGGTTTTTGGTTTTTTTTTTTTTTTTTTTCACAAGAAATATTCGGATGGCCCGATTCACTGGGGGTAGTTTTAAATAAGATTCACGGCGCTGACAGTCAATGCTAGGATTACACACATTGAGATGGCGAAAAAGAGAAGACAAACTTCCTGGATTTTCTCTCCCTCTGTAAGAGAAAGAGATTTCCTCTTGCTGACGAAGGGAAAGGCCCCTTTAACAGTTTTTCTCTACGCGGTGGCGGCTGCCAGACTAGGTGGGGCTCCCTCCGCTGCCTTCCTCCTGCCACTTCCCGCAACAAATGGAGCAAACCAGCCCCGTTTCAGGCAAACTTTTTCCCTGTCAGGCTCGAGCTCGCAGGGCGCCGGGGAGTGGTTTCCCCCGAACGCTCCTCGCCCCAGCTCGGGACTGGGGAAGCTGGGTCTCCTCAAAGGATAACTTTCTGGTTTCCGTTCTAACTTCCACTCACACCCGGGAAGAACAGAGGCAGCCGGCGAGGGGGCTCCGGGGCGGGGGGACGAGTCTTGCGGGGAGCCGGCGGGGGACCGTGGGCAGCGGGAGAGGCTGCGGCGGCCGCGGGCAGGAGGGAGCAGGCGGTGGGGGGGTGGTCCTCGGGCTCTCACTTCCTCCGCCATATTTCAGACATTTGACCCCTTCCGCAAAGCGCGCTGTTCCCCCGCGGCGGCGGCGGCTCACGCCCGCCAGCCTGGGAGGCAGTGCACTCGCCGGCCGGGCCCGCGGTGGGGGGGTGGTCCTCGGGCTCTCACTTCCTCCGCCATATTTCAGACATTTGACCCCTTCCGCAAAGCGCGCTGTTCCCCCGCGGCGGCGGCGGCGGCTCACGCCCGCCAGCCTGGGAGGCAGCGCACTCGCCGGCCGGGCCCGGGCCGTCGCACCACCTGCCGCGCTCCGAGGCCGCCGTCGCCGCCACCCCGGCCCCCTGACCGCCGCGCGCGCGCCCCGCCCGGCCCGCGCCGCACCCCACCCGCTCCCCTCTGCCGGCGCCCGGCCCCCGCCCCGCGCGGCCACCGCCGCCGCTCCCCTCAGCGGCCACGCACGCACTCTGCGAACCTCTCGCGCTGTCACCGGGTCCCCGCAGCCAGCGTCGCCTCGCGCTCCCTCCGGGTAGCTGCTACCGGCGCCACGGCGGTCCTGCCGCTACCGCCGCCGCCGCTCCGGCTGGCTTACACGCCTGACTCTGGGCGAGGTTCGGCGGTGTCGCCTTGACGTCAAGCGTTCAGCCTCGCTCTCGCTTCCGCCCGCGGGCGGGGCGCGCGGGTGCGCAGCCGGGAAGGGGCGGGGCCGAGGGGCGGGGCGAGGGGAGCCGAGGGGCGGGGCCTTCCGCGTCCCCGCAGCGCAAACCGGGAGTCCGCGGCGGCTTTCGTGGCGTTTCCTCCGTGGTGTTTTTCTCTCCCTTTTACTGCCTCCTCGGCCTCCCCTTGGCTTCCCAGATCCTAGCGGGTAACAACGGTACGAAGGGCTTAAAAACCGTACGAATTCCAAAGGTGCATTTCATGCAAACTGTAATTCAGTCACCAACGCCACCAAACATTTGGTGCTTCCGTACTCCTTTGTGCTGGGGAAAGTGGCTGGAGAAGTAACAGCGCTCAATTTCCACACCTAGAGCTCCCGTGAGGGTGCCTTGGCTAGGGCACAGTCTTTTTCATTCTTGAAGTGGTTTCTCTTGAATTGTCAAGCGTCTTCACCCAGGACAACTCTTTGCAAATTATCCTGTCAAACTCAACTAATCCAAGATTCCAAACAACTTTGTACCTAAATCAACTATTTATATGAGTAAAATAAATCGCACATTTAAATGTGTGACTCAAGTACTTTAAAGAGTTACCCATAGGTGGTTTATGATGTAACTACTGGGCAACAGAAAGGACTTGCTGTTCCAAAATGCCTTGTTTCAAAAAGGGTGGGAACTTAACAGTGGAATTTACCATTATTAGAGAAAAGACTAAAATACGACTACCCTTTATACAAGATATTAGATTTTTTATGAAAACTGGGTTTTGATGGGCAAAAATATTCAAAGATGGGCAAATATGCAGGGAAAAGTAGGGGTTGGGGGGTCATTAAAGGCTAATTTTTGCTTAGTTGAGAGTTTAACTGGGCCCTGTGTTATAAGGCATTCTTGAAATAAATTTTTATGAACTTTTATAAATTTGGAAGATTAGCAAAAAATATGATTAATTTCACTCCTTTTAAGAATACTAGTAATTGAAAACTAAAGGAATAGATAAGAATGAACTATAATTATCCTAAGTTTTCTGTATAAGTGCTTTCTAGGTGTTGCACGATTTAGGTTAACTGAGTATGTTGAATATTTTGGTAATTTCTGTTTCCTTAGAAAAACCGTTTTTTGATGGGAATTTCAAAGGCAAGTGTCAGAGCAGTCTGTAGGAAATATTGTAAATTCCGAATGAATGAATTTCAAATAAATTTGACTTTACTAACTTTTCAATTATTGCATGAAACTTTGAGAAGTCTGAAAGCCTGAAACTGAGTTCATGGGAGAAAATGTTACCTGGGTATACTGTTTTTTCTTTTCTCTCTCTCTCTCTCTTTAACTCTTTGACCTTTGCGCAATTGATTTTCTTTTTTCCTCAGAAAGAGTCAGTTTCAGAAGATTGGAGCTAGGATTATTTAGAATTTGAGAGAATATGTAAAATAGTTAAATTAAAAATACATTTGTTTTCTTCTATTACACTGGAAATCGTTTCACTCGTATTAAGCTATTATCTCTATGCAGAGAATGCCAGACTGTACATCTCTTAAGCACTGAACTCACTTTTGGGTTTGAGCTCCTCATTCCTATCCCCTTGAAAACTTCACCAGGATATTCCACTGGCAACTTGAACAGGTCATGTGTGCAAACTGAACTCATCACCTTTGTCACCAAACCAGTTTCTTCTCCTTTTGTTAACTGTATCGCCATCTTTTAAATTACCCAGTCTTCAATCCTGATACTCCTTTTTCTGCCTTTCCTGAAACCATCGGTCAATTGGCACATCTATTAGATAGCAATTCATTTCTACTGAGACCACACTTGTTTGGGTTGGCATTACTTCTCAACTCCTGGACTTCAGGTGCACCTTCCTACCTTGCCTGTGGCCTCCTGTCTGTTCCTGCTGTGATCCATTCTACACATTGTTGCCAGATGAATTATCTTAAAGCATACTGAGCAAGTCACTCTCTTCATCAAAGAGCATTCAGTTACTCCCCTGCCCTACTGAAGTTAAAAATCCTTGTATCTTATTTTTACCTTTCACTTAAAAAATGCCTTACGGTCAGGTAGACTTCTCATTTTGCCCAGACATAGTGCTTTCTCACTTCTCTGGTGTGCAGAGGTGATTTCCTCTGCCTGGAATGCCCCCTCCCACCTCTGCCCGTTATTCAAGGTCCATTTACTTTCTCCAAGAAAGAGCACCTTTTCTGATATTTCCAGTTTAATGTGGGCTCTCCTCTACTGAATCCCCATAACACTATTGCTCTCTTTTTTTGTCACTTGTTTTCTACCTTCCTACTAGAACAAGGGCTTGCAAACTTTTTCTGTAAAGCCAGATAGTAAATATTTAAGGCTCTGTGGGCCAGATGGTCTTTGGTACAACTACTCAATCCTTTGTTGTGCAAAAACAACCACAGGATACATAAAGAATGAGTGTGGCTGTATTCTAATAAAACTTTATTTATGGACACTAATTTGAATTTCATGTAATTTTCATGTGTCACAAATCTTCTTTTTAAAAAAATCATTAAACATGTGAAAACTATCCTAACTCATGTCTGTAACAAAAACAGGCAGTGGGCTGTCATTGTTTTCCCTTTTGTACTCAGGGCCAGCTTCGTGGGCATGTGACAGGGCCCTGTGCTTAGAAAGTCCCCATGATCCTTTTAATGGTCTGATGGCACCATCTTGAAATTTTTAATGATTTTTGAACAAGAGGTCTGCATTTTCATTTTGCCCTAGGTCCCTCAAATTATGTAGCGGGTCCTACTGGTACTAGGAGATAAAGTCCATAAGATAAGGATATATATTTCTCATGTTTGGTATGGTGGTTTTCATGTAATAGGCACTGTTGAATTTTCTGTTCCTAAGGTACTGTGGAATAGTGGAGAACACGAGAGTCAGAGTTCAGCTCCATTGCTTATTAGCTGCATAGTCTTGCACAAATTCCTTAATCGTGTCAAGGCATAGTTTTCTCATCTGCAACGTGGGGATATATAACCTCTGCCTTCAGACTGTTGTAAGAGAAAGTAGAGAAAATAGCCATGTCTTAGTCCCTGAGACTAGAAGAAGCTCAAAATTAGTTTTTCCCTTTTTAGGGGAAGTGAATTAATAGTGTGCTCACCCATAACTCTTGCTGTATTTAACCTGATACGGTATTTCTGATTTTCCATGTATTTGCCTCCTTAGAAGTTTTACTTCAAATACCATTTATATCTCATTAGTTTCATTTAAAAAGTCCACATAATTAAAGGTCTTATTGCAAATGCAAAATTAGATTTTAAAAAACCTTCACATTTACAATTTTCCTAATTAACGGTTAATGATTATTTGCATTAACAGGAGTCATGCTGTTTAACTTCCAATTAAGCATGGTTATCGGTAGCATTGAGTCATTAACCCTAAATATTATTGTTATTTCATTTACAAATGAACAATATTGAAATTTGATCCTTCAAGGAACCTTGTTACTGGTTTTTCCCTCTCTTGTGCAAGTGTGTGTATGTGTGTGTGTGTGTGTGTGTGTGTGTGTATAGTATATGATTATATAAATGTAGTTCTATTTCTTTGCAACACCTTGCATAGCTGGGGCTGGAGGTTGAGAAGGATAAGAGGGCTGCTTGTTGATACAAAAGAGGAAAAACAATGACTTAAATCCCAAGTTAGTTTTGTTCTGTTTCCTTGGTCCAAGATTGTTTCAAATGCTATGCAGTTATTTTAGAAATTCTAGCACTTAATCACGTGAGAGACCAGGTAAGAGCATATTAGATCATTGCTATTATAGGAAAACAACTCAGGACTCATACTCTCCTAGGGTAGTTTGTGTTTCTCTAAGATTTCTGTTTTGGGGAAACCATGTACTTATATATAAGAAAAATGAGGCAGTTTGGCATGTTTTCTACTCTGTGTAATAGCTATAATAACTGCTTATTTGTCTCAAGACGTATTTCAAATTCTGTCTGTACTCTCTTTCAGCAGTTGTAGGCTTGACCGCCAAACCTGCCTTATACCACGTTAAGTAACTCTAACAGTTCTGTAATTTTGTCATTGATAATGTCTATGGTGTAAGGAACAGATTATACTTTAAATTTCCCCCTTTCTTAAGCTGTAGCTGAGAAAAACCATACAAATGAAAATGACATTCCCAGAGCCATCATGTAAATGAATGTTGAAGTAGAAAACCACTGGAAGAACCAGCTTCATGAGATTCCCCCTGTCATGAATTTTCAAAAGAAATTTAAATTAAGAAAATCTTCAAAAACCGCCTATAAATACTTTCAGAATCTGGGCTGTCTCCAAATCAAACAGCTAATAAAATCATGCCAAAGATGCTCAAGGGTTAGGCATCCCCTTAGAACTTATCATTATGATAGTCCTGGCTTCTACTCCCAGTCACTCCCAAGTCTTGTGTATGAATCACATACCTCAATAATGATGGCCAAATTTCAGGAGGTTGGTTTGAATGATCCATTATACAGAGGAGAAGCCTAAAGCTTAGGAAGGCTAAGTGACCAAGGCTATATGTAAATATGTGGGCAGAGTTGAAATTTATATCTTAGTTTGCCTGCCTTCCTTTGGCACCATGTTGTGCTATTATTCCTTTGTTAATGCTGTTCTTTCAGCCAGAAAATCTCTCCTGTCTCTTTTGTATTTATCTAAATCTTAGTCATTGTTCTAGATCTAGTGGTTTCTTGCTTCTCTGAATCTCCCTAATAATTATTGTTTGTACGACTCATTTGGTACTTATCAGACATTGCCTTACTTAAATTGCTTTTGTCTTCTCTCTATCCTGAGATCCTTGAGAACCAAAAGCATATATTACACTTCTTTGTATTTACCATACTGCCTGGCATCACATATTATAAATAAAATGTAGTGTGGGGGGTCTTGCTAATCTTGGTTTGATTCTCCAAGCTGATCATAGTGGATTTGTGACCTCTGGCCATTATTTAACCTTTCAGAGTTTCTTATTAGTAATCTTTAAGAATGTACATAAAAGTATCTAAAGTGTAGGGTTTTAATTTTTTTAAAAATAAGGGACCAGGTATAAAAACGGAAGTAATACAGGGTAACAGTTAAGTGGATTGGCTCTGGAGTCAGACTGCAAATTCAAATGCAGACTCCATTCATCTTAGGGAGTTTACTTCTGGTGCCTGTTTTCTCATTTGTAAAATGAATACAATAGAACCTACCTTATGGTATTATTGTGAGGATTAAAAGAGTTAACAATACAAATAGAATAGTGCCCACCACAAAGTAAGCACTCTGTAAATGTTAGGTACATCATCATGAAAAGATTCTCAATAAACACTGGTTCCTACTACATCCTCTGGCACAATAAAACTTTGTACAAACATGGTAGGAGTTCAACAGATGCTTGTTAAACTTTCCTTTTGCTTTGCTTATGACAGTCCTCAGTGAAGGATTGGTTGTGTTCTAAAGTTTCTTTATGTCAGTAGTTTGTAACTCGAAAATACTTATGCAATGGAAACAATGCCATAAAGTTTATGGCGTGGGTACCTTAAAATATTACCTGATTATTAAGAAAGCTGAAAAAAAAAACCTGTTTTAATCCATTGACACTAAAAACACAGTTCCAAAAGTACTATTTCAACTGCTACTAATCAGCATTTATAACACTGTTCCCTTAGTTTTCATGGCACCTTATTCTTGTGGTTTTGTTCTTTTCTCTCTAGCTTTTTCATCTCCCCCTCTTTACACTATCCTTTCTTCCTCCTGACTTTTAAGGGTCGGAGTCCCAGAGCTTGATTCTGGGTTCTTTTCTTCTTGGATACTTTCTTCTAGGCATTTCTAGTCTTTCCCATGGTTTTATATGCCATTTAAATGCCAGTGGCTCATAGATCTATATCTGCAGTTCAGACTACTTTGCCAAGCTCCAGTTGCATAGGGCCAATTGCCTCCTGGAAAGCTTTCCTTGGTTGACCTCTCCAAATATGCTCTTCCTCCAGGAATCCTCCATTCAATAAATGGTACCAGCTCCCTAAAACAGAGAACTATCACTTCCCTCTGCCTTATTCCACATATCAAATTCTTCACCAAATCCTGTTGATTCTACAGTTGACCCTTGAACAATATGGGGGGTTAGGGCCACTGACCCTCCACCCAGTCGAAAATCTGAGTATAATTTGTAGTTGGACCTCCTTATGAGGGAGGTCCTCCAGATCCTCAGTTCCTTATCAGCAGATTCACCCAACCTCAGATAGTGTAGAACTGTAGTATTTACTATTGGAAAAATATCCTCATAATAAGTGGCTCCGTGCAGCTCAAACCCATGTTGTTCAAGGGTCAACTGTACTTCCCAAATTACTAAAATATGACCACTTTTCTCCATTTTCATTGTCTGATTGGTTTATGTACTTTTGCCCTTCTTCCCATCCATTGTCTTAAAGTGGTCTTAATTTTTTAAAAAAGCTTTTTATAGTGGAGAATTTCAGTTACACATAGAGGAGCCCCTATGTACACATCTCTCAGTTTCAACATTATCTTAATTTTTGCTACTCTTGTTTCATCTGTCCCCTCCCTTTTTTTTTCTAGTTGGAATACTTTAAGGAAAATCCTGTAAATAATTTAGTATGCATTTCCCACAGATACGAACATTTAAAAAATATAACCACAATGCCGTTATCATACCTAACAAAATTTTAAAAGTTTCCTTAACAAAATATAATACCGGTACAAATTTAAAATTTCCTGATTATATCAAAGATGGCTCCTTACTGCTGGTTTGTTCAGTTTGTCATCCAAAAAAGTCCAAACATGATATTTAATTCTTATGCCTCTTAAATCTCTTTCAATCTCTAATAGCCCCTCCTCCATTTGCTGAGTGGATGACCATTTGTATTCTGCTTTTGTGCTGTGCCTTTCCTTATCTTTCAGCTTCTCTATAATGATATCACTTTTGGTGGATATCTGTGGCAAAAATCCTATAGCCTTGATATTACACAACTTTATCTACAAAGGCTAGATTGAGAAAGTAAGACCCTCCCTTTCACATATTTACATTATGTGAAGAAAATATGGAAGATGGATTGAAAACTATTTATTCATATCAAAATCCAGATAAGAAGTGCATATACTACATACTAAGAACTTATCTCACTTGATCCTTTAAAAAATCCTTTGAGTTTTTTATCCCTGTCTTCAGGTTAAGAAACAGATTGAGAGAAGCTAAGTAAAAAATATGGGGCTACAGTGTCAGTCTGAGACAGGGCCAGGCCAGAATTGAAGCCCTGGACTCTTTTTCCCAGGGACTCATGGTCTCTTCATCCAGTCATGCTGCTGTAGTAATAAAGTAATGAAATAATGAAGGATGGTTTAAATAGGGGAAAAACTACCAAAAGACAATTCTGGTAGATGCTTTACCAAGATAAAAATTAAAAAAAAAAAAAAAAAAAAAAAAGAGTCCTACCCGAGTCTATGTCGGGGGAGTAGATTATTTTGGTGTAAGGTGAATATATTTGAGAAAATAATTACTCAGTGGGATTCTGATAAAAATTGGTAAAAGTCTGATAAAAGTTGAACAGTGGCAGAAGCAGCCTTCTCAGGGCATTTATCTCTGAGAGCCCTCCTGCTCTATCTGATTCTGTCCATTTCTTTTTTCTTTCTTTTTTTTTTTTTTTTTTTTTTTTTTTTGCGGTACGGGGGCCTCTCACTGTCGTGGGGTCTCTGCAGAGCACACACAGGCTCCCGCGCAGGCTCAGCGGCCATGGCTCACGGGGCCCAGCCGCTCCGCGGCATGTGGGATCCTCCCAGACCGGGGCACGAACCCGCGGCCCCTGCATCGGCAGGCGGACTCTCAACCACTGCGCCACCAGGGAAGCCCCTTCTTCTTTTTAAATTACATGCTTTTGCCTTTTTAAGACGGACTTTAACATCACTAATGTGCTTATACATTTCCTTCCTGCTTTGCTGTAGGCCTCAGAACCACAACTTCTTTTCACTAGGATCCCTTTCCTCTCCTAACTGTCTCTATCTAAATTCTTCAGTGGCTTGTCATGTCCTTAATGCCTAAAAAAGCTTGTCAAAAGACCATGTTGGCCAAGGGAGAGAAATTATTTTTAAGATATATTTGGCCTGAAAAGTTCTGTTTCACCAGTCTGCCTGCATGTGCCTACATCTACCCCAGCTGTGAGTTAGCCCAGCCTCCTCCTGCTGTTCTTCATGCTACTAGCTTAAGATAACACAAGAATCTCCCTAGCTAATTACATGTTTATAACTGATTCATGAATGGAGACATCCACAAACAACAAACAAAAAGCAAAGAGTAACTGACCAATAGCAAAGAGAAGGAAAGTATTTTAAATGTCTTGGTTAATGGATATATTCCCCCCAAAACTGAAATGTCAGGGAGAGTAGATTACTTTTTTCATAGCAGCATTGCTCACAATAAGCAAAAGGTAGAAGCAACCCAAGTGTCCACTGATGGATAAATGGAGAAACAAAATGTGGTGTATACATACAATGGAATATTATTCAGCCTTAAAAAGGAAGGAATTTCTGGTCAATACTACAACACAGGTGAACCTTGAAGACATTATTATGCTAAGTGAAATAAACCAGCCACCACAAGACAAATTTGCATGATTCCACTTCTATGAGGTCCCTAGAGTAGTCAAATTCATAGAGACAGAAAGTAGAATGGTGGTTGTCAGGGACTGGGAGGAATGGGGAGTTAGTGTATAATGGGTACAGAGTTTCAGTTTGGGAAGATGAAAATATTCTGGAGATGGATGGTGGTGATGGTTGCAGAACAATGTAAATGTACTTAATGCCACAAAACTGTACACGTAAAGATGGTTAAATTGGTAGATTTTAGGTTACCTATATTTTACCACAACTTAAAAAATTGGTTAAGAACCTGGGCTCTGGGTGAGAAAGCCTGGATTCAAATTCTGACTCCATCACTTATTAGCTGTGAGAATCCACACTATTTCCACATCCTGAGTTTGAGTTGCTTCACCGAAAAAAATTGTAATAAGAAGAGTACATACCTAAATGTATGACAGGGAGAGCAACAATTCCTAACCAAACTTGTCTCCTCCCCCAAAAACAAACAAACAAAAGCCTTGTGAGGATTAAATAAAACAGTCTATCTAATATCCTTTGTACATTGCCTTGCACATAGTCAGCACTCAATCAATGTTAGCCACTATAATTTTATGATCATTTATTTACATTTAACTCACTTTTAAAGATTAGATGGGTAGATTTTCTTATGTGTTTTAGAAATTTACTCCAGATTTAGATCTCTTAATTATGTGATTCCAGGAGGGTGATTTCAGTTTCGAGATCAGCTACAAGTATAGCTGATCCAGAGATACTGATGAATAGCATGAAGTTCTGATGAGTTTGCAAAGTGTGGTGGAAAAAACAAAGGTACTGGAGTAACGATAAAAGTATCCCTTTATGTTTGGGAAATGAAATTTTCAGCCACTTTCTCTCAGCTCTCCGAAAATAAGTAGCAAGGAAAATAATATTGATTTTTGAGTATCCTGAAACTTGAGATAGTTTTTCAGTTGTTTGGTAACATTTGTTGTGTAATCCAAGAGATACTCTCCAAGTTGCAACCACAGGAAAATTTCCCCCAGCCTAGATCATGGCTCTCTAGGAAGCTGGCCACTCAGTATACATCTGCTAACTTGAATAATTACAGAACCATAATTGTGAAATGTCTCAATTTTACACTCAGAATTATGATCCCTTTGTGAATAACTGTGTGTGTGTGTGTGTGTGTGTGTGTGTGTGTGTGTGTGTGTGTGAAGGAGAAACAGTGGAAAAAGCCGTTGGAGTTACTGCTTTTGGAAAAGGGTAAACCTGAATAATACAGAGGAGACAGTGTGCCAGGCTTTTTGCAAACGAATCCTCAACACTTCAACATTGCCGCTATCATCACTGCATTTTAAAGACGAGGAAACAGGCTCAGAAGTTACCTGTGTGAGCAGTGAACTGGAATTTGAAAGTAGGTTGATTTGGCTCCAGGCTGTGTTCTTTCTCTCAAACCACACTCCCCAAACCAGAACTTCTTGCCACTTGTCACTGTCACTGGAGCGAGTGTCACTTTTGGAGCTGCTCAGGTTCTGAAATCACCTTCTGGAGACTGCTGCTGTCCCTGGACGATTGTAATGGTGGCTCTTTGCTCGCCAACCCACCCTCTGCTAAGAGAGAGAAGCTGCTCCTCAGAGGAGGTGAAACAGAGGGCACAATAAAGCCCCTATTGCCCAGAAATATTCCTTCTCCTCTTTTCTGACCTGCAGTTGCCACTATTAAAGCCACTCAGTTTGGAAAACAAAAGTGCCATTATCTTCAGAAAGCCCCTGTTACAGTATACATATGCTACCTGGGAGTCAGAAGCAGGCAGAGATTCTTCCAGCTCTCTCTCTCTGTCTCTCATTAGCACAGTTTAGTTTATCAGATAAACTCATTGTCTCCTGGAAAGCCTAGAAAGACTATCTCAGGGAAGACATACCTGACAAGCAAGTGTCACCAGTGCTCCATGAGGCCAGCAGGTCTGGGTAGGGGTCCTGAAACCCACATAGTGATGGGACCCTGGGAGTGGGCCTCAGTCACGGCTGCCTGCGGTGGTGATGGTCTGGTGGCTGCAAGTAGGAAATACCAACCTGAGCTACCTTAAGCAGAAAGGGAATGGATTAGAAGAATTAGGGAGGTGTCTCAGAGAACCGTGGAATTATGGGACAGCCAGGTCTCAGGAAGGGAGGAGCCAGGGAAAGGCCTGGGGCTGCAGTGGCAGCTGGTAGAAGTCCTAGCCTAGAGCACTCAGTTACTTGACTTGGCTCCTGATTCCAGTATACCTTAAGTCTCAAGCGAGAGTGAGAATACGATACGTTCAGCTGAGCTGATTGTTCACAGTTGGCTTGACCAGCAGTGGTTGTATGGGGGGAGGGGCAGAGATTGGTGCAGTGAGAAGTTCACACAACAGAAAGAGGAACCCTCCCTGTGGGGTGATGAGGTAGTTTCCAGATAAGAGGGGCTGGGCTGACACTGTATTAGACACCTACCACACATTCCTTAGATCTTATCTGGGGAGTCATTCTGGAGGGGGAATTGCTTAGAGGCAGTGCAGCATGGTGGTTAAGATTGCTGGCTTTGGAGGTGGATTGCCTGAGCCTGAATGCCAGCACCACCACTTCCTGGGTAACTTGCTTAAGTATTCTGCGTGTCTGTTTGCTTCTCTCTAGAGTGGTGATAATAATAGTACTTACTACATGAGAGCATTAGGATTAAATGAGTTAATACCAGCAAAGAGCTTAAAACAGTGCCTGGCACACAGTTAGCCCTGGATAAAATCACTATTATTATCTGGCTTTTGAGGCATCATAATATTCATTGAAATTGTCAAACAGGTTCACCTTACTTTAAAAATACCCAGGGCTTCCCTGGTGGCACAGTGGTTGCGCGTCCGCCTGCCGATGCAGGGGAACCAGGTTCGCGCCCCGGTCTGGGAGGATCCCACGTGCCGCGGAGCGGCTGGGCCCGTGGGCCGTGGCCGCTGAGCCTGCGCGTCCAGAGCCTGTGCTCCGCAACGGGAGAGGCCGCAGCAGAGGGAGGCCCGCATCCCACAAAAAAAAAAAAAAAAAAAAAAAAAAAAAAATACCCAGTGGGGCTCTTTTAACATGTAATTTTATGAAAGAAAGAGGAACGCAATGAGATAAACACTTCGTTATGAAATACCTATTTGGCTGAACTCAGACATAAATACAGATGCAACAAATATCAAATATCAAGAAAAGAAGTAAGACAAAGAAAATAAAAACACTAAAAGAAAAAATATGGTTGCAACATCAAAAGCACAGTCCACAAAGAAAAGAATTGATAAATTGGGCTTCATCAAAATTAAAAACTTTTGCTATTTAAAAGATGCCATTAAAAGAATGAATAGGGGCTTCCCTGGTGGCGCAGTGGATGAGAGTCCGCCTGCCGATGCAGGGGACGCCGGTTCGTGCCCCGGTCCGGGAAGATCCCACATGCCGCGGAGCGGCTGGGCCCGTGAGCCGTGGCCGCTGAGCCTCTGCTCCGCAGCGAGAGAGGCCACAGCAGTGAGAGAGGCCACAGCAGTGAGAGGCCCGCGTACCGCAAAAAAAAAAAAACAAAAAAATAAAACAAAAAAAAAAACAAAAAGAATGAATAGACAAGCCAAATATTTTGAGAAAATATTTGTAAATCATATATCTGATGAAGAACTTGTATCCAGAAGAAAAGAACACTTACAATTCAATAATAATAATAAGACAAATAATAAGACAAACCAACTAATTGAAAAATGGGCAGAAGATTTGAAAGACATTTCACCAAGAAGCTATCTGGGGGATTCCCTGGTGGCGCAGTGGTTGAGAGTCCAAAAAAAAAAAAAAAAAAAAGAAAGAAGCTATCTGAATGGCTAATAAACACACAAAAAGATCCTTGACATCCTTGTTTTGGGAAATGCTGATTAAAAATCACAGTGAGATATCACTATAAACTCTTTGAAATGACTGTGATCCAAAAGATTGACTTTATCAAGTATAGGAGGTGTGAGGAAACTGGAATGCATACCTACTACTGGTGAGAATATAAAACAATGCATTCACTTTGGCAAATACTTTGACAATGTCTTAAAACAGTAAAACATAAATTTAGCATATGACCCAACCATTCCTTTCCTGGGTATATACCCAAGAGAAATAAATAACATATGTTCACACAAAGACTTGTCTAAAAATGTTCATAAAATCATTATTCATAATAGCTAAAAAATGGACAGAATCCAAATGTCCATTGACTGGTTAAATTGAACGTGGTATTATATAACACCATTCAGCAATAAAAAGAAATCATTAATATATGCACAACATAGGTGAATCTCACAAACATCATGCAAAGTGAAGGAAGAAAGACACAAAAGATTGTATCTTCCATATTCCTATTTATATGAAATTTCTGGAAATGGAAAATCTACAGAGACAGAAAAACAGCCCAGTAATTGCCTGGGCTGGGCATGCGAGTGGGGATTAACTACAAATGGGAGTGACAGAAATTTTGAAGGTGATAGAAATGTCCTAAAACTAGATTGCAGTGACAGTTGCACAGCTGCATGAATTTACCAAAATCACTGAAATATATACTTGTTAACAGGTGAATTTTATGATATGTAAGTTAGATCTCAATAAAGCTGCTTCTGTCCTATATTCAGTCATTTTGACTGAGTTACCAGTGAAAACTACAACTAAAAATAATTAAGAAAGAAATCTCAATTATTAGATTAAGAAATCTAAGAAATCTTAGACTGAGAAATCTCTGTCTTAGTCCAACACTATTTGCTGAAGCTCGTTTTAGTTTCATAATGTTTTATGCCCAGTCCCACCCCATCCCCCCACTGATCCACCCTAGTGTAGTGACTTTCTGTTATCAGGGCTGGTAAATCATGTAAAGACAATGGAGTCTAAGAGTACTCTGCATCAAAACTTTAGGGAGGGTAGCTTATAAAAGCTGTATTTATATAGCTCTAGCTATTCCCATTCCTATTTGCTATTGTACAGATTCAAGCATTACTGGAGTGTAAGAAACCATTCTCCAAGGAAAATTCTAATTTCTACAGCTGCCTGCGAATACCCAGGAATTTTTTTCTCTCTATTCAATGTGTCATACTGCCCTAACCATAACAGGAAGAAAACAACTTTTAGGTTGAGTGCGACATCAAAAATGCTTCTCCTATAACTAAAAAAAAAAAAAAAGAAAGAAAAATCATTTGCTTGATAGTTATTTCCTGTGTCAAACTATCAAATGTTTCCCCTGACTGCAGCCTGGGGGTTTCTTGTTTGTTTCATGCCAACATGTTAACATAAAGTACCTGAAGGGAACGACATTCATTCATTTATCCGTTCATTCATCCATCCATCCATCCGTCTATCCATCCGTCCATCGACATATTCGACAATGATTTCTTGAGTACCAGCTATATATCAAACACCATGCTATTAAGGATGCAAAAATGAGTAAGAAAGACATGGTCTCCACCCTCACAGAGCTTAAAGTCTGTTTTGGATGACAGCCAAAAGCCAGCACTAAAGACACATTTTTCCACTTTCCAGGTTTTCTTGGGCTGGCCTCAGCTCCTCCAGTGGCGGCACTGGTGGCATGTCAGGTGACCTGGTGACTATGCGGTACCTCTGGTAGTGGAAGCAAGGAGCTCCCTGCCCCTGGCAGTGGTTTTGATTCATCGGCAGTGGTTACTTTGGCAGGCTTCGGAAGGACAGACTTTGAAGCAGCCTCCTCTTTAATGGCAAGTGGGAAAGTTTTAGGGGACAGCTACAAGAGGTCTTAGGTGGCATCTGTGGCCTCCAGCACCTATGCAAATTATATAGAAGTCAAATGCAAGTTAGGAGGGTTTTTTTTAAGTGAAAATATGCCTTCTGGGGCTTCCCTGGTAGCTCAGTGGTTGAGAATCTGCCTGCTAATGCAGGGGACACGGGTTCGAGCCCTGGTCTGGGAGGATCCCACATGCCGCGGAGCAGCTAGGCCCGTGAGCCACAACTACTGAGCCTGCGCGTCTGGAGCCTGTGCTCCGCAACAAGAGAGGCCGCGATAGTGAGAGGCCCGTGCACCGCGATGAAGAGTGGCCCCCGCTTGCCACAACTAAAGAAAGCCCTCGCACAGAAACGAAGATGCAACACAGCAAAAATAAATAAATTAATTAATAAACTCCTACCCCCAACATCTTAAAATTCAAAAAAAATATGCCTTCTGTACTTGCTTGGAAGCATATCAGATCTGAAGGTAGAGATGAGAATTCATTTGTTTCTCAAATATTTCATATTTTTGTGAATACATAGTAAATCAAGGTTGCTCTACAACTCTTGCAGTATTTCAGTTCAGTGGTGTGAGGTAGCTATGCAATGTCATTATATAATGTTGTTTTTAGAAAGGGAAATTAAAACTAATGTGCTCAGTTGGGCCTCTACAGAGAAAGACAGTAAGTAATCAGCCAGTTTATAACTAGGACCAAAAGACAGAGTTCCAACCTTTACTTTTGAAGGAAACAATAAGAAAAAATACAAAAATGGGACAGTGCTTTAGATAATATGTTAGTTAAAACCTCATAAGAACGTAGAATTTGCTGGATAGCATTTCTGGCCTAAACTGACTCTGCCTATGGTGGAGTCTAAGGCTTCTTGAGTTAAATGACATGCAGAATGCTGTAGAGTCTGATCTACTTAAATACATCAGTCACATGGAACTGCTATGGTAGTTCCTTTTCTCCTGCCCCTCTGGAGATTCCCAGTATTGAAAGTATTTCCTGTGAGGTCAGGGATGACAAACACATGGCAGACATGCCCATGCCCATAGAACCAACTCATTATTACAGTCCTCTCTCTACCACTGAGCCCAGGTATGGCCTCAGCATCCCAGGTCCCACTACCAACCAGCTGGAATTAACACATGAGATGAAGCCTACTTACCACCCTTGGACTAGAGAATGAAAACAGTGGTGTTAACTTTCAAAGGTTACAGCGGAATGAAAACATACTTCCTGACAAGGAAGAGATTGCCTTGACCAGGAGTAAGAGCTTCCTTTCTATGAGATTAAGACTTGGTTCTGAAGAATCAGGACAGAGAGTCTGAGTAAGAGGAAGACAAGAATGATAGTGACCAGGTCTGGCAGCCTGAGGGGCAGGTGCGGCCAGGGATGCAGCACAGAGAAGAGTGGGAGATGAGAGAAAAGCCAAAAGTGGCTTCTTTCACAATTCCCTGGGGTCATGACGCTCTAGCTCTGTCTTTCCTTAGAGCTATCCTGAGGAGTTCGGTGGAGAATGACTCAGAATGAGGGCTCTGGGGGCTTTCCTGGTGGTGCAGTGGTTGAGAGTCCGCCTGCCGTTGCAGGGGACACGGGTTCATGCCCCAGTCTGGGAAGATCCCACATGCCGCGGAGCGGCTGGGCCCGTGAGCCATGGCCGCTGAGCCTGCGCGTCCGGAGCCTGTGCTCCGCAACGGGAGAGGCCACA
>NC_041219.1:4984849-5018494 GCF_002837175.3 Physeter macrocephalus | reverse complement strand
GGGAAGGTCCCACATGCCGCGGAGCGGCTGGGCCCGTGAGCCATGGCCGCTGAGCCTGCGCGTCCGGAGCCTGTGCTCCGCAACGGGAGAGGTCACAACAGGGAGAGTCCCGCGTACAGCCAAAAAAAAAAAAAAAAAAAAGAAAGAAGCTATCTGAATGGCTAATAAACACACAAAAAGATCCTTGACATCCTTGTTTTGGGAAATGCTGATTAAAAATCACAGTGAGATATCACTATAAACTCTTTGAAATGACTGTGATCCAAAAGATTGACTTTATCAAGTATAGGAGGTGTGAGGAAACTGGAATGCATACCTACTACTGGTGAGAATATAAAACAATGCATTCACTTTGGCAAATACTTTGACAATGTCTTAAAACAGTAAAACATAAATTTAGCATATGACCCAACCATTCCTTTCCTGGGTATATACCCAAGAGAAATAAATAACATATGTTCACACAAAGACTTGTCTAAAAATGTTCATAAAATCATTATTCATAATAGCTAAAAAATGGACAGAATCCAAATGTCCATTGACTGGTTAAATTGAACGTGGTATTATATAACACCATTCAGCAATAAAAAGAAATCATTAATATATGCACAACATAGGTGAATCTCACAAACATCATGCAAAGTGAAGGAAGAAAGACACAAAAGATTGTATCTTCCATATTCCTATTTATATGAAATTTCTGGAAATGGAAAATCTACAGAGACAGAAAAACAGCCCAGTAATTGCCTGGGCTGGGCATGCGAGTGGGGATTAACTACAAATGGGAGTGACAGAAATTTTGAAGGTGATAGAAATGTCCTAAAACTAGATTGCAGTGACAGTTGCACAGCTGCATGAATTTACCAAAATCACTGAAATATATACTTGTTAACAGGTGAATTTTATGATATGTAAGTTAGATCTCAATAAAGCTGCTTCTGTCCTATATTCAGTCATTTTGACTGAGTTACCAGTGAAAACTACAACTAAAAATAATTAAGAAAGAAATCTCAATTATTAGATTAAGAAATCTAAGAAATCTTAGACTGAGAAATCTCTGTCTTAGTCCAACACTATTTGCTGAAGCTCGTTTTAGTTTCATAATGTTTTATGCCCAGTCCCACCCCATCCCCCCACTGATCCACCCTAGTGTAGTGACTTTCTGTTATCAGGGCTGGTAAATCATGTAAAGACAATGGAGTCTAAGAGTACTCTGCATCAAAACTTTAGGGAGGGTAGCTTATAAAAGCTGTATTTATATAGCTCTAGCTATTCCCATTCCTATTTGCTATTGTACAGATTCAAGCATTACTGGAGTGTAAGAAACCATTCTCCAAGGAAAATTCTAATTTCTACAGCTGCCTGCGAATACCCAGGAATTTTTTTCTCTCTATTCAATGTGTCATACTGCCCTAACCATAACAGGAAGAAAACAACTTTTAGGTTGAGTGCGACATCAAAAATGCTTCTCCTATAACTAAAAAAAAAAAAAAAGAAAGAAAAATCATTTGCTTGATAGTTATTTCCTGTGTCAAACTATCAAATGTTTCCCCTGACTGCAGCCTGGGGGTTTCTTGTTTGTTTCATGCCAACATGTTAACATAAAGTACCTGAAGGGAACGACATTCATTCATTTATCCGTTCATTCATCCATCCATCCATCTTTTTTTTTTTTAACTGTTTTTAAAATTTTATTTATTTATTTATTTGGCTGCACCGGGTCTTTGTTGCAGCATGTGGGATCTTCATTGCGGCATGCGGGATCTTTCAGTTGTGGCATTTGAACTCTTAAGTTGCGGCATGTGGGAAGTAGTTCCCCGACCAGGGATCGAACCCAGGCCCCCTGCATCGGTAGCGTGGAGTGTTTCTTAACCACTGGACCATGAGGGAAGTCCCAAGAAGGAGTCTTTACAAGGATAGAAAAGAAACAATAAAATGTAAGGGAATATTAAAAAAAACAAACAGGGGGCTTCCCTGGTGGCACAGTGGTTGAGAATCTGCCTGCCAATGCAGGGGACACGGGTTCGAGCCCTGGTCTGGGAGGATCCCACATGCCGCGGAGCAGCTAGGCCCGTGAGCCACAACTACTGAGCCTGCGCGTCTGGAGCCTGTGCTCCGCAACAAGAGAGGCCGCGATAGTGAGAGGCCCGTGCACCGCGATGAAGAGTGGCCCCCGCTTGCCACAACTAAAGAAAGCCCTCGCACAGAAACGAAGATGCAACACAGCAAAAATAAATAAATTAATTAATAAACTCCTACCCCCAACATCTTAAAATTCAAAAAAAATATGCCTTCTGTACTTGCTTGGAAGCATATCAGATCTGAAGGTAGAGATGAGAATTCATTTGTTTCTCAAATATTTCATATTTTTGTGAATACATAGTAAATCAAGGTTGCTCTACAACTCTTGCAGTATTTCAGTTCAGTGGTGTGAGGTAGCTATGCAATGTCATTATATAATGTTGTTTTTAGAAAGGGAAATTAAAACTAATGTGCTCAGTTGGGCCTCTACAGAGAAAGACAGTAAGTAATCAGCCAGTTTATAACTAGGACCAAAAGACAGAGTTCCAACCTTTACTTTTGAAGGAAACAATAAGAAAAAATACAAAAATGGGACAGTGCTTTAGATAATATGTTAGTTAAAACCTCATAAGAACGTAGAATTTGCTGGATAGCATTTCTGGCCTAAACTGACTCTGCCTATGGTGGAGTCTAAGGCTTCTTGAGTTAAATGACATGCAGAATGCTGTAGAGTCTGATCTACTTAAATACATCAGTCACATGGAACTGCTATGGTAGTTCCTTTTCTCCTGCCCCTCTGGAGATTCCCAGTATTGAAAGTATTTCCTGTGAGGTCAGGGATGACAAACACATGGCAGACATGCCCATGCCCATAGAACCAACTCATTATTACAGTCCTCTCTCTACCACTGAGCCCAGGTATGGCCTCAGCATCCCAGGTCCCACTACCAACCAGCTGGAATTAACACATGAGATGAAGCCTACTTACCACCCTTGGACTAGAGAATGAAAACAGTGGTGTTAACTTTCAAAGGTTACAGCGGAATGAAAACATACTTCCTGACAAGGAAGAGATTGCCTTGACCAGGAGTAAGAGCTTCCTTTCTATGAGATTAAGACTTGGTTCTGAAGAATCAGGACAGAGAGTCTGAGTAAGAGGAAGACAAGAATGATAGTGACCAGGTCTGGCAGCCTGAGGGGCAGGTGCGGCCAGGGATGCAGCACAGAGAAGAGTGGGAGATGAGAGAAAAGCCAAAAGTGGCTTCTTTCACAATTCCCTGGGGTCATGACGCTCTAGCTCTGTCTTTCCTTAGAGCTATCCTGAGGAGTTCGGTGGAGAATGACTCAGAATGAGGGCTCTGGGGGCTTTCCTGGTGGTGCAGTGGTTGAGAGTCCGCCTGCCGTTGCAGGGGACACGGGTTCATGCCCCAGTCTGGGAAGATCCCACATGCCGCGGAGCGGCTGGGCCCGTGAGCCATGGCCGCTGAGCCTGCGCGTCCGGAGCCTGTGCTCCGCAACGGGAGAGGCCACAACAGTGAGAGGCCCGCGTACCTCAAAAAAAAAAAAAAGAATGAGGGCTATGAACAGTAAGTCACCTGCCACTTCCTGCATTACCTGGACTTTTTGGGAAGCTTTCCACCAAATACCTGTTAGAGAGCCCACCCGCATCCACCTTGTGACAACTAACAACATCGTGCTTTGAAGCAAATCTGAATAAATAGCCGAACATCCATGTGCCGATCATTCCAGTAAAAACAGAAATAAAGCTTTTAGTGACTTCAGAGACAGTGAGGTTTGTGGCCTTGCAACGAACGGCTTGAAGTCTCGTGAGCGTAGCCAGCCAAATCTGGGAACTTCCACTTAAAGTTCTCTGATAAAGTAACTTAATTATGGGGATAATTTTTTTGGCCCATTTAATAGAATGATAAAGACCATAAAGCAATCTCACAAATTGGCACTTTCTTTTTTACTAAATGTGTGGCCTTGGGCAAGTCTTTCTATTTCTCCATTTTCTTACCTATAAAGACTATTCCTTTCATAAAAAGAAAAGTGACAGCAAAATGTATTGAATATATACTGTCTGCAAGACACTGAGGTTGATCCTGGGGAGTAATCAAAGATGGAATAAGCATAGATAGTGGTCTCAAGGAATTTAAGATTTAACAAAGAAGAATAAAGACAAGCAGACCAGGAGATGGGTTTCAAGAGAAATGCAAAAATAGAAGTGGTAGACGATAGATCACTGACCGCTTCCCAGTCATTGAATTTATTTGGGTTGGAAAGGTGTTCAATAAGAGCTGGTAGAGGTGTTTTTTCATTTTTAGTTTTGTTTTTGCTAGGGGAGAAATAAAAGGCTGATTCCACGTATTTTATTCTCTTACGCATTATTCATGGAAGAAAAAAACAGTGAGGTGGTAAATAGTTTGAAATTAGTACATATGAGGCTGTGGTGTATGTTTCAAAATTATAAAGAGCTCAGCCACAATACATTAACGCTGGGAAACATCAAACTTCCACTGACATAAGCCAGAGGTTGGGAACTAGTAATGGTGCCGAACAAGGAACAGAACACAGGTCTGATGTCTTCAGATCAAACCGTCTGCTCATTAGAGCCAAGCTGCCAGTGTGAAAGAAACTTTAAACTTTTGTCACTTTAAGAGACATTTACTCTTCTTTTGACTCCAAACTGAAAGAAGCACTGAAGAATTTTAGGCAAGCTAAAAATAAACTGGGGATTTCCCTGGTGGCACAGTGGTTAAGAATCTGCCTGCCAATGCAGGGGACACTGTGTTCAAGCCCTGGTCCGGGAAGATCCCACATGCCACGGAACAACTAAGCCTGTGCGCCACAACTACCGAGCCTGTGCTCGAGAGCCCGAGAGCCACAACCACTGAGCCCGTGCGCCACAGTTACTGAAGGCCGCGTGCCTAGAGCCCGTGCTCCACAACAAGAGAAGCCACTGCAATGAGAAGCCGGCGCACTGCAACCAAGAGTAGCCCCCGCTCGCCGCAACTAGAGAAAGCCTGTGCACAGCAATGAAGACCCAACGCAGCCAAATAAATAAATAAATGAATAAATAAACTGGCCTTCTATAGTCCTCTTCCTTTCAACAGTAGCATTCTACTGTTGAATTAACAAACTTATTTAAATGAAAATAAAATTGTGATCAGTTTCCTTACGTCTTCCTTCTTCTCTCTTCTGTTGAATCCCACTGTAATTATCATTTTAAAAAAATATCTAACTTTAGTCAAGAAAACAAAATTGAGGATGTAGGCTGTGTAATTTGCTAGAATTTTATTTTGTTGATTAACACACCTCCCATCCAATGGGTTTCATATTTCTACAGTTTTGCACACATTTTTTTCCCCTAGAACATGAAGAGTAACCCTAAGAGAAGAGACCCAGTAGCAAGGATTCTCTATCTACCTCTCTTCTTATTCACCTTAAACATGGAGCAGATTACCATATTTGAAATACACATGTTTAGCCTCAACTCAGCTGAAATACATTGAAAACGAAGTCAAACAGAAATGGAAGGAATCATGTCACTTATATTTCATTCAAACTGCTTTTCTAAATTAAGAGTTTCAAATGCACTATGATAGCCTAATTGTGGTTGTATCATCATTTCTAATGTATTAAAGAAGTTTAAATAATTTACTGTAAACCACATAGTAACTTAAATAGGGCTGAAACAGAGCCCAGAACTGGTGATTTCTAATGAGAAGGGGCACCTCTGCCCTACTACATAAGATGTCACATCACCTGGCTTGTCCAATTGTCCACATTCACAAGCCTGCAGACTCCCTTCCCAATTCCTACTAAGTAATGCATTTTATTGCCAATGAAACCCTTATTTCCTGTCCTCATTTGCAAGACTAGACTGGTTCTTTTGTCATTAGAGCCACAGAATATGTATCTGAATTTTAATACATATGATAAATATACGAACAGTATGCTTTTGTCTCAGTAATGTTTCATTTATTTTTGTTTTTGAAGTATTTGATGGACATCTTTATTTATCTTTTAAATTTATTTTTGAAATATTCTCCTATTCATTTGGAGGTTTACAGCTATATCCTTTTGCCTTAGTTTGAAGCTGTCTTCCTCCTTTTCTTTTCCTTGCTTCCTTCCTTCCTTCCTTTCTTTCTTTTCTTCTTCCCTTCTTTCTTTCCCTTCCTTCCTCCCTTCATGCCTTCCTTCCTTCTTTTCTTTGTGGGATTTCTATTATTTGATAAAAATTAAGTAACAAAAATTTAGAAATCTAATAAGGGTCTCAGATGCCTAAGTATTTTCCCTTAAAATGTGACTAACCTTGCTTAATATTGCATTCAAGAGTCAAGTTCAGACTAAATTATTTGGTGTCAAAGACAAAAACAACAGCAAAAGTCTACTTACCAAATGTCAGGAGGACAAAGCAGTGGGTGAGATGCCCTTTCTCTCTCTCTCTCTCTCTCTTTCTCTCTCTCTCACACACACACACATACACACACACACACACATAGCTCACTTGATATAAATGGAAATGTCAGGAGGACAAAGCAGTGGGTGAGATGCCCTTTCTCTCTCTCTCTCTCTCTCTCTCTCTTTCTCTCTCTCTCACACACACACACATACACACACACACACACACATAGCTCACTTGATAAATGGTTGGCAATTTTTGTGGTGAATACTCTGGGGCGTGCTATTTAAAACAGACCTTATTCAAAGCTTTTTTACTTGAAGTAGGTCATTCTATACTTTTCAACATTCAGATACAATATTCTCTACAAAATCTAGGACTTTTGAGGCTAGAAATTAAATTCACTTCATCAAATAATGTGTTGACAGTTTCTTATTATAAATATTTAAAAATATTTACAGAGCTGAAAGAAATATATCTTTATCAAGTTTCTGTTTTATGTCAGGCATCTTATATTGAGTCCAGCACCTGAAGATAGACTTTGTAGATTGAAAACCGAGCCCTGTCACCCTCCACCTGCATGAACTGGGCAAATTACTTAATCTTACTGTATCTTGGTTTTGCCATCTGTAAACTGGGGATAATGACAGGGCTCAGTTCATCTGCAGTTGTGAGCTTTAATTAGATAATACCATACAATATTTAGCACAGTACCTGGTCCTTAATCAGCATTCATTCTTACTGTTGTAGTTAGCTACCTTCACTTAGAGTCGCTCCTGCAGTCCTTATTATCCTGTGAGACAGGCATTATTGCATCTATTTAACAGATGAGTAAACACATAACCAGTGAAGTTTAGTAACTGACCCCAAGTCCCAGAGCTTTGCACCAGCAGAGCTGGTATTTGCACTTCATCTATCTAGTTCTAAAGCCTATGCACCTCACTGTACTGAGTTCTCCCTCTGCATATAGATTGTAAACCATTATAGTACATTTTCTATATGATTTTTGACTTTTAGGATAAATTAATAAACTTGAATTTATCAGGTATTCCAACAACCAATTAATTCCAGTAACAGGAATATTTGTGGCCATCCTAAACTTTTATGAGAAAGAAACAGATGATAAAAAAATCAGTTGATAGGGAAATTTAGCTGAAGAAGATGGAGGAGAAAAGAAAGGAAGAGGAAGAGGAGGAAACACACACACACACACACACACACCAAGCATGAATTCCAAAGTGCATTTGAAATTTGGGACAGATTCCAACCAATCTCTTGCTCCGTTTACATTATGCAAAATTATTTTGAAGGCATCATAATGTGGCTTGAAGAACACAGACTTTTGGAACCATATAGAATCCAGTTATTTGAAATCCAGCTCTGCTGACTTTGGGAGCTTCAGCCTCTGTTTTCTTATCTCTAAAATCAGGGCAATAGTATATGCTTCATAGGTTTGTTCAGAAGATTAAATGAGACCAGGTTTGTGAAATGCCTGGGATGGTGCCTAGGACAGATATGACGCCCAGTGAATGTCAGGCTATCATAGCATACATAGCTTTTATAATAATTTTTTGAGATTGTATAAGGTTCTCAAAAGTCTCCTTAATAATGTTAAAGGATGTTCAATATTAGCATAATCACAACACTGTGGAATTTTAGAGATGGATGGTAAGTTAGAGAGCTTTATAGTTCAATTACTTCATTTTATGTTTGAGGAAATTGAGACCCAAAGAGACTAAAGGAACTGTCCCAAATCACACAGCTAATTATAACCAGAGTTGGGACTAGAACCTGGCCTCTTAATTAATGGTTCCCCTAATATTTTTAAAGTTCTGAGTGAATGATCATACCACTTGAGCAATAGATTATGAAATATGAATATCTGTGAGAAGAGTTTAGGATTTCAAAGAACAATTTTAATAAAGTTAGACATATATTTAATGATAGCCATAATTATTATTGTGCTGCATGATAACACGGCATAAATGGTAAGTAGTTCATATTAAAGTGTCGTAATTATTTTGTACAACCAAGCCCAGAGAGGGGAAAATAAAATGAAGCAGAGCAGGAAACTGTTTGGAGTGCCTCTTTGCAGGCCTGTGAATCTGGGGCCTTGGTAGCTGTGGTTTTCTGACAAAAGGTAGGGGGGCTGAGAGGTGGTTTTGGAAGGAGAAGGGACAGGAAGTTCTCTTGAACTCTTCTCTTGGGAGGAGGGACAAGCACTCACCTCCTTCTGTATTGATGGAGGCATCAGCCAGTATTCTCCTCCTCTTTCTCCATCAGCTTCTTGCTGGGATCTGGAAGTTTCAGCTACCAGAACCCAATCCTTAGTCAGCAATGCCAGAGTCAACACCCAGCGTGGAGTGATGGACTAGCTTTGCTTTTAGCAAAACTATCATCTGTCTTCTATTATCACTGTGTCTGGACTCTCAACACTTCGTAGTCATCGCTCTGATACACTGAGGGCCTCCAAGAGCACCTGGGCCATGGAGCACCCCCCAACTCAGCCACGTGGGGAGACTTGGCTGCATAATTACCCCTGTGGTCCTTGAAGAAAACCCTAGGTTCTCCAATTCCTTCTTCTCTTAGTCCCAAGAGGAATGGGTGAGACCGCCCTTTCTCCACTCTCCATCAGGACTCGCTCAAAGATGTGCTTGAGGGAAAGGCCCTCAACACAAAGCTATTTTCTCCACAGCGCTCACCTGGTTCCTATCAGACATTCATCTGGAGGGGTCCCTGAAGTAGGATGTCTATAATTTACACTTGGGATAAGTGAGTTTAAGCAGAATGCTTTTCTAATGTTTAAACAGAGGGAAAGGGACTTCTGAGGAGGATGGGGGAGGTGAGGGAGAAGCAAGAGGTACATTTTGAGTGGTGGAAGTTTAAGGGGAAAAGAAGCCTTTATTGGGGGCCCTCAAGGGGAACTTTGGGTAGCCAGATTGAGGGGATGAAAGAGAAAATGTGCCAAGGGATAGGGGACGTGCCGATGTGCAGAGAAGGAGAGGAAGAGTCTAAAGACCAACTTCATGTGCATGCCAAATCTTTCTAGGACCTCCCTTTCCCTCCCTTCTGTCTCTGTTCCTACGCTTCCTAAAAGAAAAAAAAAAAAGCTGATATTTAAATCTGTTTGAGTCCCTGACACACATCATCTCTGGAGGGGTGAGACCATACACATTGCTCACTCGGGGATGATTTGTGGAAAGATCTTTGCAGAGACAGGCCCAGGACAGCTCTTGGGCAGTGGGTGAGTCTATGTCTTACAAAGAGTTATGAGGATATTCTCTGCCTGTGCCTGGGTGCAGTTCAGCTAGCTCTGTCACTGGTGACCCTTCCCCTGCACCTTACTATTTGGGTCGAATTGGTGCTTATATTCATTGATAGGCCTGCCTTCTTGATTCAGGTCACCCAGTCAGTGTGTGGGTAACTAAGTGGGCTGTGGCGAGGGCCCAGGTGGGCATGCACTTTAGCTCTGCACTCTGGGCCTCCTCCGAGCTGCGTTACTTGGGCCTGGTGGCAACTCTAGCTTTCCCACAGATATTGTTATCGTCCCGGCCCCCTCGTCGTTGCTCCTGTCACTCAGGCTGTCATTTTTATTGTTCTTGCTTTATTCCCCCTTTTACTGCCACCACAAGCAATGCTGTCAGTGTGAAGACACTAGCTCAGCATTGCTGCTCTTGCTTGGCTGACCCTGGAATCAGAAGAGAGATTTGCCTCTAAAAGGTGATGGCTCTTCCCGTCAACCCGGGCTAGTCTAACTTTTAAGTGGGGAATGTAAGTGTAGGTTTTGGAACTGGCAAGACCTGGGTTTGAATCTTAGCTCTGTGTAATCCTGTGACCTTGCACAAGTTATTCAAAATTTGGGACTTTGTTTCCTTACGCATAAATTGGAGACAATAATGCCTCCTCACATGATTGTTATGAGAAACAGAGGTACTTTATGAAAGATACCTGGATGGAGCAGAAACTTAGTTAATGGTGACTGAGATCATTATTTAAATGGGCACAGTTCTTTTGGTCAGTATGAGATAGACAGCCCAGAGTTCCTAAGGTGGGCATGGAAACTAGGACACTTCTCATGACCTTGTTATAGCTGATCAGTGATTTATGGATGGTGTCTAGGGTAATCTCTGTCCCCAGGAAATGTAGCTAGCTTCAAGATCTTATTTCTAACGCATTCTGGATAATGGGATGTTATGGAAAAAATTTTTCACCTCTAACAAATTAATAAATCATTGCACTGTGGAGCCTTTTCTTAATGAACCCAGCTTGAGCACAGAAATAGCTGGTCTTTTCAGAGCTGGCCTAGTGGTTGTAGGGACCAAAGGCAGTGTGACTGTCTCACGTATGTTTAGTTCCTTGCCAGTAGGATATCACTGAGAGAGACATATTACCAGTATTGCATGGTCCCATTGCCTGAACCCAAAGACAATGGCACTGGGTCTGTGGCCGTGGCTGTATGTAGCCATGGAATTGTTGATTTGGAATCCATCTCTAAAATATGCCCAAAGAAAGATGGTGGGTCCCAGCCCTCATCTTCTTTGAGGCAAGGCAGGAAAGGAGTTCCTCAGAGCAACAGCATATTAAGGAGGGGCTCCTCACCCTGGTGGGTGTTCCAGGATAACATCACATATACTGATACCAATATTGATATCCCAAACAATAAAAATGCCCTTACTAATACCAATATTCTATTAATGCTGATGCCAACACCAATTCCAATATTATTAAATGCCAATACTAATGCTCCTACTATTTCTGATACAAACTATCATTTCCTGAGCATTAATATATGCCAGACACTATGCCAAGAACTTTGGAGGTAATATCACAATTAATCCTCACAAGACTTTTTTGATGATAAAATACATAGTGCTTGGAATATGCCAGACGTGGTTCTAGGCGTTTTACAGTTATTTACTTACTTAATTCTCCTAACAACTCTAAGAGACAGGTAACTGAGGATCAGAATGGCTAAGAAACTTGCCCAAGCTCACACAGTTAAGTTAAACATGTGGCAGAGGAAAGATTTACATTAGGTTTCTCTGACTCTCAATCTGTCAGATTTAGTATTGTGTAGTGCATTTCTGTGTTTAGAAATGCCAGGACACATTTACATATTTTCTGTATGATTTCTGCATCTATTAATGAAATTTCTGATAAATTATCTCAACAGAATACATCTTTTTGTTAAAAGATCATTTTATCCTCAAGTTTTGCTCCACTTAAAAATATCTTTTAGGGGCTTCCCTGGTGGCGCAGTGGTTGCGCGTCCGCCTGCCGATGCAGGGGAACCAGGTTCGCGCCCCGGTCTGGGAGGATCCCACGTGCCGCGGAGCGGCTGGGCCCGTGAGCCATGGCCGCTGAGCCTGCGCGTCCGGACCCTGTGCCCCGCAACGGGAGAGGCCACAACAGAGGGAGGCCCGCATACCACAAAAAAAAAAAAAAAAAAAAAAAATCTTTTAAAAAAGAAATATTTTCTCTTGGTTTTTCTTAATTTCACTGAACTTATTGAAGTTTAGGCTTCCAAAATTATGCTAAAGCTAGGTTTTTGTCCATTTTTATAAATAACACTGAGGCTGTCTTTTCAGATCTCCTATATTTTTGAAAAAATTTCAAACATATTGTTTGTGATGAGAACTTGATCATCTCTTACTTGGGTATGTGTCTTTAATAGTAGACAAAGACACCAGAACTATTTTCTTCAACTGTTCTTGTCAAGCACCACTTTATTGTAGAAATTTCTTTCACTAAATTGGAGTTTGGGGAGTAGAGCTTAATGTTTATGGGGAATTTTTGAAAGAATTTGATTTTTATTATTTTTCTTAGTTTCATATTTTTTTAAATTTATTTATTTATTTATTTTTGGCTGTGTTGGGTCTTCGTTTCTGTGCGAGGGCTTTCTCTAGTTGCGGCGAGCAGGGGCCACTCTTCATTGCGGTGCGCGGGCCTCTCACTATCGCGGTCTCTCTTGCTGCGGAGCACAAGCTCCAGATGCACAGGCTCAGTAGTTGTGGCTCACGGGCCTAGTTGCTCCGCGGCATGTGGGATCTTCCCAGACCAGGGCTCGAACCCGTGTCCCCTGCATTAGCAGGCAGATTCTCAACCACTGCGCCACCAGGGAAGCCCTTAGTTTCATATTTGACTTTAATGTTCAGAAGGATGCACCAAATAAGGCCTTTGAGACTGAGGTCTTTTATCTGCAGATAAGCCAAAACATAATCTGTCCAGAGAAAATATATAGCTATTTTCCTGGGTCTCAATGAGCCACTAAAGAGATCCTCAAGGGGCTGGCTCGTAGTTCATTTTTCCTTTAATCCATGCACTGGCCTATAACTGCAATCTGATGTCATTTGTCGTTTGCAGTGGAATTAACATTTTACAACACAGGCCTCTCTGGATGACAGTGACTGGAGTCAGACATCCATACATTACAGCTTTCACAAGGTTCTTGAACTGTGAAAGGTGCTAAAATCCAGGACCAATCCTGTCAGGCATTAATCGTCTCACAAACGAGAACTCCTATGTGGTCTCTGATGGAATGCAGAAATCACGAGGATTCTTTCATGATTTAAAGTAGGGTTCTTAACCTGGGAGTCATAGACTCCCAAGGCAACTGTGTTAGAATTAAGTGGTCCATGGACCTGACTGGAAAAAAAATCCATATATTTATTTTCACTCATCTCTAGCCGAAACTTAGAATTTCCTTTCCTTGTGAAGGTAGGCTACAAACCACAAGAGTATTACCTATTGATAATACCTGTGATTCTGTCTCCAATAGAAGTCATAGGTATTTCCCCTTTATATTACAGTTGTTACCAATGTCACAAAATGTCATTTATCCTCCTCTCTACTTTAAGTCGTCGTAATTATTTGACATTAACGTACATCTTAAAATTTAATGCTTTAATATAGCACATATATTACAATATCAAATTCAAAAAATATGTAGATAACTATACTTCGATACTATTGGCTTGCAATCTTATTACTTTAATTTCATTGATTTGAAAACATTTTCCTAAAAGGGCTCCACCAGATAAAAGGGAGCCCTCGTACATGTAGGAATGTAAACTGGTGCCACCACTAGGGAAAACAGAATGGAGGTTCCTTAAAAAACTAAAAATAGAACTACCATATAATCCAGCAATTCCACTCCTGGGTGCATATCTAGAAAAGTCAGAAACTCTAATTAGAAAAGATACATGCACCCCAATGTTCATAGCATCACTATTTACAATAGCCAAAACATGGAAGCAACCTAAGTGCCCATCAACAGACGATTGGCTTAAGATGTTATGTATATATACAATGGAATATTACTCAGCCGTAAAAAAGAATGAAATATTGCTATTTGCAGCAACATGGATGGACCTAGAGAATATTACACTTGGTGAAATAAGTCAGAGAAAGACAAATACTATATGATATCACATATGTGGAATCTAAAAAATAGTACAAACGAATCTATATACAAAACAGAAACAGACTCCCAGACATAGAAACAAACTTACGATTACTGAAGAGGAGAGGGAGGGTGGGGAGGAACAAATTAGGAGTATGGGATTAACAGATACAAATTACTATATATAAAATAGAAAAGCAGCAAAGATTTACTGTACAGCACAGGGAATTATACCTGAGGGCACTCTGGTCAAATGTAGCCTCTAAGCCAAACTCTGTGTGGTGTCCAGAGCATCTTATGAAAGAGGAAGAGAGCCTCATTAATCTTTCCAGCTTTCAGCAAGGATGATTGACCCTCAGTCTAAGAGATCTGAGTCAGAACTCTTGAACATAAAGAAGACCAGCCAGCCTATGGCCAGGGATGTGAGCAGGTCCCAGGGGTCAATAGCCAAGGTGCTTCTATCCACAATATACCAGGCATGAATCCAGGTGGATTGTGGATTTCTGTATAAGTCCTCCTATACCAAGACTGAGGGGAATACATAACATGTATAATATGCTGACTCAATTTAAGTCCTTATTCTTAAAGATGCATACAGCTTTTACTCTTCCAAATTTCATATGGATCTAACAACATATCCAGAGGTTGACTCTGAACTTGGGACAGCTATTATCTTGAGATAATCACCCCATTCTCTGATTACTCATTGGTGACAGCATTTATTTTAAAAAAAATAACCTTAAAATAGAAATGATTTAGGAAAATTATGTGTATCAGTTAGGATTAAGATCTGCTGCATATAATTGGAAACCCCAAATCACAGTAGCTTAAACAAAATAGATATTTATTTTCTCTTGTGCAAAAAAAAAAGTCCAGAGGTAAGAAGTCTAGGAGTAGCACACCTCTGTAAAGTCACTGTCCCAGGCTCCCTCTGTCTTTTTGCTACTCCATCCTTAGCAAGTGATGTCTAGTCTTATGATTCAATATGGCTAATTGAGTTCTTGCCATAACATCTGCATTCAAGTAGCAGGAAGGGTTTGAGGAGAAAGACGTTCAATTTGGGACATCTTGGACTGAGGTGCCAGAAGACATCCAAAGGAAAGTGCCAGGGAAATGGTTAGAAATGCTGGCTCAGAGCTCAGAGGAAGTGCCTGGTGAGAGGTACAGGGCCAGGAGCTCACTGTGTGTAAAATGATGGGCACCCAGAGCAGGGGTGTGTGAGATGGCCCTGATCTAGTGAATACCATTAAGAGAGGGCCAAGGACTTCCCTGATGGCTCAGTGGTTGAGAATCTGCCTGTCAATGCAGGGGACACGGGTTTGAGCCCTGGTCTGGGAAGATCCCACATGCCGCGGAGCAACTAGGCCCGTGAGCCACAACTACTGAGCCTGCGCGTCTGGAGCCGGTGCTCCGCAACAAGAGAGGCCGCGACAGTGAGAGGCCCGCGCACCGCGATGAAGAGTGGCCCCCGTTCGCCGCAACTAGAGAAAGCCCTCGCACAGAAACGAAGACCCAACACACACCACAAAATAAATAAATAAATAAATAAAGTTTTTTAAAAAAAGAGAGAGGGCCAAGGAGAGAAACTTGGAAACATTAACAAAATAAAGTTTTTTTCAAACAGAAAGATAAAAGAGTTCTTCTCTCAGCTGACTTGGCTTCTTTTTAGCAGCCTTCTCAGTAAGTAAGCTATTCAACACTTCTGCTTATATTTCATTGACCAGAACTTAGTCACACTGCCCCACCCAGGTTTAAGGGAGACTGGGAAATGTAATCTCATAATTAGGTCTTGTTGCCTCCAATTAAACTGGAGTTTTACTTCTAAAGAAGAAAAGAGAATGGATACTAGGTGGCAGCTATGGTTCCTATGACAGTATATACATGAGGACTTGGGTATATACATGCTTCAGAGAAGTACTCAAGAAAGAGCATCGGACTAGCAGACAAATGCCCCGGGTCCTATCCCTACCTCCACCTTAAACAAATTACTGAGCTTTCTTGAAGGTTTAGTTCTTTCATTTTTAATGTGGATATGACCATTCTTTTCCTGGTGCTTTCCATTTCTTGTGAACCTTAACTGTGAAAGTGCTTTTACAGCTAACTATAAAAGCATTGCATAAATGCAAGGTATGTTGTGTCTGCAGGATGCCTGAAGCTGTAATCAGAGAACAGTAGGTTCAGCAGATCTCCCAGTAAACCAGTCACACCTGAAACCCTAAGCCAAGAAACAATCCCATCTCTATATTGACCTGTCAACTTCTGATAATGCATTTTCTGAGTCCAGGTAGAAAATAAACTATTGTGTCATCGAACCATTAAATGATGCCAGCTACATGTCCTATAATTGTGATATGGGTAAAGAAAGTGATTTTCAAAGATAGTATCACGGCTGATAACCAATGCCTTAAATGCAAGTCTTGGTCACTATTGAGAGGACAGAATCAACTCTAACAAGCAGAAGCAGAATGGAAGGTATTGCAGGATTTTAAATGGCTTACAGAGTCACTGGGGAGAGGGAGCTGAAGAAATAGCCCCTAAGTTGAGCTTCAACGGACAACTACCAAAGCCCCCAGAGACTTGCACTGCTGCTCCTGACATGATCAAGAAACCATCTGTTAAACCATGAGTCTTGCTTGAGGTCCTAGCTCCAGGGTCACACAGCTGCAGCCTGTATCAGATCCAGCCTGATCCACACTAAATGGTGCCGTGCTCTTTCTCCCTCACTTAATTCCAAAATCAGTTCCCGCATGATTGGATCTGACTGGTAGATGCTCAATCAATCCAGAACCCTAGCTTCAAGAATCTAAGAAATAGAGCTTTTGCCTTTACAACCTATGCTAGAAGCATGTTGGAATATATGCTATATGGGCCAATTGTCAATTCACAGTGTCTGTCAGAATGAATTTTATGGGTACCTGTGAAATGGAAATTGCTATGTGAGGTCCCAAAACACTGGCTGCATGTCTTAGAGATGAAATGATCTCAATGCAACATAATAGAATGAGGGCAGAGGAAATTCATTTTACTCAAATATGGATTGAATGAAGAGGAAGAAAACATAGGAAACATTCATGTACATATATCTGTAGCAAGTTATTCTTAAGTTAAAACATTTGCACCAGCATTAAACACAAGTTAGGCAAGTAGACGGTTCATTAACGATAATATTTGCTCATCAGTATAAATTTCTCTTTACTTTCATTGATTAGGACCAGAACAACTTACTCATTGTAAGGTATTTACACATATGACGAAACCACAATAATTCAAGTTCAACACGTGCATGGAGATGATCTAATGAAATTTTACTGACTAGGAGACGTCCCAATAATTATCTTTCGCTTGAACAGCTTAGCTAATACAACAATGGGCTAGAGTCATAGAAAAATGGCACAGTTCTTAATGATTCTAAAAATACTGTGGGAGAAAAAAAAAGTATTCATTAGAGTGAGAAGATATTTTTGTTGTAGTAGGTCAGAGCAGCTTCCGAGAAGGGCAGGTTCTCCATTTGAGAGTGCAGGATTTCCTCTGTAATAAAGCCATGACCTGCCACTGAATGGTATATGCAAGAAGCAGACAGAGATGGCCAGCAGATGGAAGAATTAGATGGACATTTCTAAAGATTGCTTAGGCAGGGCTGCTGGAGAAGGTGGGAGAAAAGGGAAGACTGGGCAATGGGGCAGTGAGAAGATCCTTCTTTCCAAAACCTGTTTTGTTTTTCCCTAAGAGAATGGTTCTCAACCTCTTTAGTCTCAGGGTCCTTTTAAATTCTTAAAAACTGTAGAGGCCTCCAAAGTTTTTGTTTTTGTAAGTTATATCTATCAATATTTACCATATTCAAAATTAAAACTGAGAAATTTGTAACTATTTAAAAGAACAATCATAAAACTTTTACATGTTAACATAAAGGTTAGTTGTGATCTGAACCCATAGCAATAAACTTTTTGTGCTCTGTTACGTTAAAAGTAAGTGGTTTTGGGAATTCCCTTGTGGCGCAGTGGTTAAGAATCCACCTGCCAATGCGAGGGACATGGGTTCGAGCCCTGGTCCAGGAAGATCCCACATGCCGCAGAGCAACTAAGCCCGTGTGCCACAACTACTGAGCCTGTGCTCTAGAGCCTGTGAGCCACAACTACTGAGCCCACGCGCCTAGAGTCTGTGCTCCACAACAAAGAGAAGCCACCGCAGTGAGACACCTGCACACCGCAACAGAGTAGCCTTCACTCCCCGCAACTAGAGAAAGCCCGTGCAGCATCAAAGACCCAACGCAGCCGAAAAAAGAAAAGTTATTGGTTTATCTCATACTTTGTATGAATCTTTTACAAATTTTGATTTTGTAACATCATTCATTGGTCATTTGGAAAATATTGGTTCACTGAATTATGCAAATATCTCAAAGATTGACACAATATATCATACAATATCAAAAAAATTACATTCGTTAATGTCACCATTGATGTCACCAGGAAAGTCTTTAAGCATTGGGAAGCTGTCAAGCTTAATGTGGTAGACATAAATTTTCCATAACTCTTATTTTCACTTTATCCTTGTATTCTATCATTGGCAACAAATACTGTGAGGTATTTTCCTGGAAGTGACAGGTTCACTTCATTCCTTTTTTGAGAAATTGTCTGCCAAATACCCAGGTCTGAATCATGATGGTTTTTCTGTCAGTTGTTCTTTTAAATAAAAATGGTGGTCCATGAAAAAAAGTGGCTTGTACAGCCTCGCAACTCAAACAATTGTACAGATGCTTTTCCTAGAGACAGTCATTGTACTTTGGTATACAGAAGTGCTTTATGCGTACTTTCCATTTCATCACACAAAATGTACCCAGAGGTCGAGGTGTAAGAAACTAATACTTTTTACTGCTTCATCAAGGACATTCTTAAGTGGAAGCAGCATCATTTTTTTTTTTTTTTTTGGCTGTGAATGCATGGAGGTGATGAATGCCATGACTATTATTACAGTTAATGTCACTTCCTTGATTTGTACTAAGGTGCCAGCAATTTTGTCCAATGTCATTGTAAATATCAATAGAGTGAAAAAGACAAATAATGCCTTAGTTTTGCCATGAAAATAAATCTGGTCTCATGAATTCCCTGAAATACTTCCGCAATGGTATTTGAATTGATGGTTCCTAGGTAGTTCCCATACTGGGATCTGCAGTAATTGACATTGGCAGGGACATTTGGGTTTGCAGTGAGGAAACCACCATCTTGTGCTAGTCCCAATGCATGAAATATTGAAAGAATATTAGATTATTATTTGTATATCATTAACCTTAATCATGAATTGTTACCTGAGAAACACTTCCAAACAAAATTCATTACCTTGAAAAAAACTTAATTTTGTTCGTGATTCCAAGGTTCTCTCCTTGGCCCTCTTCTAATGCTATACACTCTTTCTGGGCCATCTCATCCACACCCATGGCTTTCATTTTGTATACAGCTGACTCCTAGTTTGGTACCTCCCACCAGGCAGCTCCTCTGAGCTCTGAATTGGCATATTCAACCATTTCCCTGGCACCTTCCCTTGGGTGTCTTCAGGGACCTCAAAGTCAAAGTATCCTGAAGTGAACATCTTTCTTCTCAAATCTACTTTGCCTTCTCTAGTTCCTCTCTTAGGTGCCCAAACCAGAAATAGAAGTAAATCCTAGACTTGCTTTCCCCCCAGCTCCATTACTAACTGATCCTTAGATCTTGCTGACTCTATTTTCTGGCCTTTGAATCACCCTGCTAACCTGTAGCTCCATTGTGAGTCCCTGGAGAAGTAACTGCCTCTGGTATCGTAACTGACCTCTCTGCTTTAGATTTGCCCTACTACAATTCAACCCTTTTTATAGACACTAATATTTCTTTTTCCTAAAGCCAAAAAGACTGTGTAACTCCTCTGATGAAAATCCTTCACTAGCACTTTCAGGACCAAAGGGAAACTCCTTAGCATGGCATACAGCATCCTTTAGTATCTACTCTTGTCTCTTCTAGCCTTATTTTCCTTTATGTCCTCTGTTCGCCCAGCCACAACATTATTCTAATAGTCCCTTTGAAGTACCACACACTTTCCCACCTTGGTTATTTTGCTCATGCAGTTCCCTCTGCATAGAAATTATTTCCCTTTCATTTCCTTAGCTGTATTACACTTATTCTTCAGTATTCAGCTTAAGTACTCAGTGGACACATTTTGACCCTTCAATCCATGCCCTCTAGTATATTCCCAAAACTTCTTGCACAAATCTCTAGGAGAGTACTTGCTATACTATATGGTTATCATTGAGTTTCTTGCCAGTCTCCTCCAGGACACAATTTTTTAGTACTGAATTTGTCATGTAATGTTCATCTCTTTCCCTAGTGCCTACCATGCTGTTGGACACATAGGCGAATTTTTAAAAAATTGAACTAGTTAAATTGGGTAAAATATTTTTTAAAAAAAGAATTAAAAATTTTTGTCTTTACATTTTTTTAGAGGGTAAGTATCTATATGATTCTACATCAGCATAATTAACAAATTGCGGTGGAATAATGCCACATTTTTATACAATACAATTTCACAGTTCTTCTCTAGATTTGATTGGGTTTCAATTGGTTTCATATACCTAACTCCTTTGGGGAAGCAGCATCATGTAATGGATAATAAAGGGTCCCTGAGTTGGGATGAGGTCAGTAAGAAAATGTCTTGGCTTTGCATAAACATTTCCCTTTTCAACAAGGATGGCCAAAGTACTCCTGTGTAGTAGTTTCCAACTGCTTGAGGTAGGCTGGGTAGTGTAGGGTTTGGGTTGGGCAAATCTTACCATTAAGCTTAATCCTAGAGAGAGGAGAATCTAGAAGGCGGGGTCCTTTTTCCTTGCTTATCTGGGAAGCCTTTTTGAGAGAGCTCTCCTGGAGATCAAGGCACTCACGATTGCCATGAATTGGCTTCAGGTTGATTTGCATCCTAGCTGTTCTCAATTATGGCTGAACTATAGAGGTGAGAGGCAGAATTAGGAATTCCGCCAGGGATTGAATGATGCTGTAGAAGCCACATTTGGGAAAGCTTCTTGAATACGCAGGAAATGAAGTGCGTGTGTGATGTCCTGCGTGTCATTAGGAGAATCTCATAGTCTTATGTTTTCTCCTGTGAATTTGTAGAAACACACAGAAATTATTTACTGAATGTGAGGAGTCTTCAACATTTCACAGCTTGATGGTTAGAATTTACTTTAGCTGGTTTGATTTAGCCACTACAGACTCCTACTCAAAATTAAAAGGCCTCTCATGTGAAGCAGAGGAGAATTTGATTTCAACAAACAATGTTTCTGACTTATCACTGGGAGGGCCCTGGTTGGGGTGACTATGGAAATCTTCTGATATTTCAGAAACCTTATCACAATCTTTTCTTTGGTCTATTTTTCTTCCTTCCTCTCCCTTAAAAAAACCCCAAAAACAAAAAAAAAACAAAAAAAAGTCTTGTTCAGTTTGGTCCCTCCTTCTTTATACTTATTGTCACAAGATAATGAAAATATGTTTGGTCCATACCTATTTTTAGTTGAATACACTATCTTACGCAAAGCTAGATCTTTTCCACAGTAAATACTTAATTTTCTGCCAGGATTTTTGAAAACAAGGTATCTCTCATTTTCAAGAATAATCAAATTTACTTTTTAACCTTACAGTTTTCTATGTAATAATATATGTTCATTTTTGTTGAGGTCTGGAGTGGTTATATGTACATTCTTTTTTTTTTTTTTTTTAATTTTATTTTTGGCTGCGTTGGGTCTTCCTTCGTTGCTGTACCCGGGCTTTCTCTAGTAATGGCGAACGGCGGCTACTCTTTGCTGGTGCGTGCAGGCTTTCTCTAGTTGCGGCGAGTGGGGGCTACTCTTCCTTGCGGTGCGTGAGCTTCTCCTTGCAGTGGCTTCTCTTGTTGCAGAGCATGGGCTCTAGGTGCACAGGCTCAGTAGTTGTGGTGCACGGGTTTAGTTGCTCCGCGGCATGTGGGATCTTCCGGGACCAGGGCTCGGACCCTGCATTGGCAGGTGGATTCTTAACCACTGCAACACCAGGGAAGCCCTATATGTACATGCTTTTACTCCTTTTTGGGGAATCTCGAATGAGCCTCCAGTCTATCAAATGTGTTTCCTATGGTATTTTTGTTTTTCGTATAATCACTAAATGTGGAATAATGCCTCACCTGCCAGTACCTCTGTTAAATCACGTGTCAATGTTATTTTTGTCATTTTACCAAAATTTTTCTCTAATCCCTAAATATAGATTTTAATTCCCCAACACATTTTGTTTTCTATGTTTATGTATCTCAATTTGTACAGTTTCTATAAATTATATGGTTTCTATAACTACTTGAAACAATGGGTTCATAGACTGTCCAAATAATGTCACAAGAAGGAAATGCATACAACTAGAGTTCCCCTGCATTTCATTGTGTTATTGATTTAGCAGTAATCTCATTAACTGTGCTACTTTCCAAAGTGACCACAAACATTACTTCAGATTGCTAAGCAGAGAAGCTGTCTTTTGGAAATGAGTACAGATAATTCGCAGAACGGACACCGTCATTGTAAAGCATGTTTTAGCTAAAAGCTAAAGCAAACAAAAGCTGCAAATGAACCAATAAAAAAGAAAAAAAAAAGGGTTTGAAAAATAAATCTTGTGATGCACTTAGGGAAGAGCTGTATGACATTTCCTTTTGCTGTAATAATGGTATTCTATTTGGTTGACCAGCTGGCCAGCCAGCCCCTAAAGACTTCATATCCTGTTTTCCAATTATAGCACTACAAATTAATGCATCTCCAGTGTTGAGCAATGACATTTTGGATCATTTAACTAACTCCTTTGTATAGGTTACCTTCCTTTATCAGCACCATAAAAATGAGACTGACGGCAGCATTTACAGTCACTGCAAAGAGTAGCCTAATCAGCTGGTTGAGTCATGAATTCATTCTTTTCTGTTGCCCAGCATTTCTAGCAGAGCTGAAAGGTTGAAGGAAAATGAACCATACATTTTGTAAACAGACAAAGAAACGTGGTGCTAGGTTGCCTTTGACAATTTTAAAGCTAGGATGAAAAATCATTTGTTCACCGTATTTTAAAATTAAGGAAACCATTGCTTAATAATGAGGCTCAAATTTACATAATTGGTAGAATCATGATATGTATCAACTGTTAAATATACTGAAAATCATCTGGAGCCATAAACATTTGTAGAATTTTTTCCTCTTAGAAAAATGCCTCATAGACAGTTTATTTTAAACCATATTTCTGTAACATTTTAATAATTTCAGAAATGTTAGGATATTAAATTAAATTTTTTGTGTTGCTACTATCATAACATTTGACAAATGAATAATATGAATATGCTTGTGCTCTGCCATTGACTTGACTGGCATAGTAAAGGATTCTTTTGTTTTCAGGGTTTAAATTGTTGGATTGGACAGTATGGGAGAAATAACTGCATATTGCATTGTAAATTCTTCTTGATGGGATGATGCTTTCAAAGGAACTCAGACTCAAGCTCCCTTCTTCTTGTGAGATTTGAATGGTCAAATTGGAAATCCAAAATCTAAATCTACCTTTTTCTTCCTTGTTCTAGAAGAAAGTACATTGTCAAGTATTTTTTTTCCTCATAGGGAATAAGGTCTTATCATGGCTGGGAATAGTCATAATCACAAATAACATGAAATTTGGATTTTTGATGTGCCACCGCCAAGTGTGGTCACATGTAGAGTCTCAGTGCCAGAGGCAGTCTACGACTTTAAATGTGTATATTATCACTGTGTATCTAATCCCCATGAATTATTGTTTTAGAATAAATCCTGCAATTATCTTGTGACTATCACATTGTTCGGGGGGCGTGAGGTGGGAAGAGTGTTAAAAGTATTACATTGCCAAATGTTAACATTTATGTAATTTTTGTAACCCTGTTCACGTATTTTTTTCCTTTTTAATGAGACAAGAGGCTCACAAAGAAAAAGAAAGTGGCTCTTTTTTGAACTCTGAGAGACTTCAAGAATATATACAAAGAAAAGACTGATGACCTAAATGATTTTTCCCTAGAAATACTCAACTATGTTTTTTAGAAGAGTGAAGTAATATTCAAGGAAAGGCAATTAGGGAAGAGAAGTTGGAACTAAAAAAAGAAAAAGGACTAAAAAAGAGAAAGGACTAAAGCTATCAAAATATAAACATTAGCCAGCCATGATTTCAAGAAGCATTGTTCACCTTTTGATTATCCAAGCACTGACTAGGACACACCTCCACATTTTACTCTTCCGTTTAACCTGGGAATGCCCTTTTTCAGCAAAGCACAAATGCAATTAATGTTTGGACCCTAAACAGTGTTAGTATTGTAAGTTTAATACCAGGGAAGCTATTTTCCTTCTTGTAAACTGCTTCATCAAGCATCCAAATTGTAAATTGTAAGTGGTGATATTTTTCTCACAAGTACTTTCTCCCATTGTGTCTTCAGTGTTTCTTGTTCTTTTTTTTTGCGGTACGCGGGCCTCTCACTGTTGTGGCCTCTCCCGTTGCGGAGCACAGGCTCCGGATGCGCAGGCTCAGCGGCCATGGCTCACGGGCCCAGCCGCTCCGCGGCACGTGGGATCTTCCCGGACCGGGGCACGAATCCGTATCCCCTGCATTGGCAGGCGGACTCCCAACCACTGCGCCACCTGGGAAGCCCTCTTGTTCTTTTTATGATGCTGCTTCCTGATGCTGTTTCTTTTATATCTACCCTATCCATGACGATTTGCTGCTCAGAGCTCTGCGTATAGCCCTAAGTATGCTCACAGTCCCAGGCTCATATCTTATTTCCCCCTGATGGCACTAGTTGCGATATCTCCCCAGATGTGCAGAACTGATACATACTAAGTTCTCAAAGTGTGGTCCCTGGACAAAGAGCATCAGCATCACCCAGGGACTTGTTAGAAATGCAAAATTTGGGGCCCTACCCTAAAGAATGAGAAACTCTGGGTATGGGGCCCAGAAATCTGTCTTTTAATAGATTAAAACTCTACAGGTGATTCCTATGCATGATAAAAAGTGAAAATTTATGTTTTAACAGGAGGCAATATCTTCACCCAAAGAAATGCATTTTTTCGTAGAAGAATTCCACAGTTCAGGTTATCAGGGCCAAAGGGAAGTTATTCTACTGTCTTCAGATTAGAGCACTAACTCCACCCATGCATAAAATGGATGTTGCTTTGGGTGCAAATGCTAAAATAAATCATTTAAAGCTGCAGCCATTCAGATGGTAGGCAGGTAAGAGTGGGTATAGTTGCTTAGAAGTGGGTTGGAAAAGACTTGGTTTCAGTTAATTGAAGTAGGGAAAAGATTGAAAGGAAATTTGCTACTTTTTTTGCAAACACGGGCAAGCTTTGTGTTTTTTTTTTTGCTCTGTCTTTCTGCTTTTGACCTTGAATGATTACAATAATGGCTACAAAGCCTCTAAAAATTAAAGCTCATTTTACTACAAAGAATTTTTATGCAGTAGCTTTAATGTTGAACTTAAATTGAACTAGATTCCAGACTGCATACTGTTATTAACTTTCTTGGTAGTTTTATGTAAATAAATTAATTTGTCTCTCAATTTCTCTTTCAACTGTAGATCTTTTCAATATATGGGCATAGTATGGGAATAGAGACCGTTAATAAAAACTATCAGAAAGTGTTTTTATAATACTTTACTCTTTCTAAGACATGATCATGAATATCAGTGTGCATATTATATTGATGTAACTAAAGCACGTTTTCTCTTTTGTGTCTTTTACACAGCTACTACTTGTTAACTGTAGTTAGATTACCTCGGCAACCTGGGGGGATTATATGAACGATATACTAGTCAAACTATCACTGTGGTTGAGAGTTTAGGCACTATTTTCAGGCCTGGTTGTGTACTGCAATGATACGTAGATGAAAAATGTGTAAAGGCACAATCTCCTTAACAAGAACAAAATGCAAAAGCAACTCCAATGGCTGATTGTTTTGTGGGAACCAATCCCCTTTTCTCCCTTTTTTTGTGGGAACATGTAGCTGGCACACAGTAGCAGGCTTATGAATTGAATAATTGAATACATTATTAAAATAAAAGCAAATTAAACAGAAAGGATTTAGCTCATCTTTAGTTAAGAACACGAGTGACATTTAGCTCTGGGAGCATATGTTGGAAGGACAGAAAAAAGTGATCACCTGGGCTTCCCTGGTAGCGCAGTGGTTAAAAATCCGCCTGCAAATGCAGGGTACACTGGTTCGAGCCCTGGTCTGGGAAGATCTCACATGCCGCGGAGCCACGAAGCCCATGCACCACAACTACTGAGCCTGCACTCTAGAGCCCGTGAGCCACAACTACTGAGCCTGCGTGCCACGCGCCTAGAGCCCATGCTCCGCAACAAGAGAAGCCACCGCAATGAGAAGCCCGCGCACCACAACGAAGAGTAGTCCCCACTCACTGCAACTATAGAAAGCCCGTGCGCGGCAACGAAGACCCAACGCAGCCAAAAATAAATAAATAAAATAAATACATTTATATAAAAAAAAGTGATCACCTAAGTGATTAAGTGTATGAGGATCCATGAGGTTTTCACATAGATCCTGCAGAGTTCAACTTGATAATTATGTGATTGCATTTTTGTTACCTGCTTCTGAAAGAGTGTTGAGAATTAAAGGGCAGTTTGAGGAGCAGGGGAGAATGGGAAGAACGCCACCTTTCCCAGAAGCTGGCAAGGTAGTGACTAAGGCGGGGATACCTTTAATATCTCTCAGGGCTATCTAAACCAGCAGCTTCACGTAAGGGCCCAAAGTTACTGACACGTGGGTGACAGAGCAGTCAAACCAGTCCAGTTTATGTCTGATCCACCTCGTGGCAGAATAATTTTTTTAAGTCTGCATTTTTCTTCTAATTCTCTCAAAGCACCATGCAATTAATTATTGACCTTCCCAACAGCTGACAAAGAAGATAGCAAAGCCATGTATTTTATAAATTGCTGGTGGGTGGATGGGCATACAAGGAAGGAATTTAATCATCTCTTGGACTTCACGTCCTCAGTTCTATCTACCCTATGGTGCTACCTATGTGATAACATAGGCAGTAGGTGATAGAAGAAAGAGTGACTTTCCAGTCAGAGGTCGGGGTCTGCACCTGAGACCAACCACTTAATTAACCTTGTGACATTGGACATGTTACTTAACCTTTCTGAACCTCAGTTTCTTCATTTGTAAAATAAGCATAGTAATGCTAGCTTTTGTAAACATTAAAAATGCTATGTGTGACCAGTCAGAATGGCCATCATCAAAAAGTCTACAAGTAATAAGTGCTGGAAAGGATGTGGAGAAAAGGGAACCCTCCTACATTGTTGGTGGGAATGTAAGTTAGTGCAGCCACTATGGAAAACAGTACAGAAGTCCCTCAAAAAACTAAAAATAGAGTTACCACATGATCCTGCAATCCCACTTCTGGGCATATACCTGGACAAAACTATAATTCAAACAGATACATGCACCCCTATGTTTGCAGCAGCACTATTTACAACAGCCAAGACATGGAAGGAACCTAACTGTCCATGGACAGCTGAATGGGTAAAGATGATATGATATATATATATAATTGGAATATTACTCAGCCATAAAAAAGGATGAAATGATGCCATTTGCAGAAACATGGGTGGACCTAGAGATGACCATACTAAGTAATGTAAGTCAGAGAAAAATAAATATCATATGATACTACTTATATGTCAAATCTTAAAATAATGATACAAATGAACTTATTTACAAAACAGAAACAGATTCACAGACATAGAAAACAATCTTATGGTTACCAAAGGGAAACTGGGGGGGGAGGGATAAATTAGGAGTTTGGGATATACACTACCATAGATAAAATAGCTAAAGAACAAGGACCTACTGTATAGCACAGGGAACTACATTCAATATCCTGTAATAACTTATAATGGAAAAGAATCTGAAAAAGAATATATATATATATATATATATTACCCTAACCCTAACCCTAGCTGAATCACTTTGCTGTTTACTGGAAATTAACACAACATTGTAAATCAACTGTACTTCAATAAAATTTTTTTTTTAAATGCTGTGTGTGAAGTGTCTGGTGTCCGGCAAGTTCTTAACACTTAATAAAAGCTACAACAGTTATTTTATCTTTAACATTATCTATTATGTCACATGAAGAGAAAATGCTCACACTTTCTGATCTCCGGCATCTGGCATTTGCTGTCTTCAGCAGGATTTCTCAGTTGTGCATAGATCATAGTCCGGAGTCAACTTTTTAACCCCTGTGACAAGGCATCATAATGAAAAAAATTCTAATTTTATGTAGGATGTATTTGTTAATCTGCAGTCAACTTTTAATTGTTAATTAATTAATTGTTAATTGTTAATTTAATTGTTAATTAATTGTTAATCTGTGGCCAGATCTTTTGCAAGATTCCTTTGAAAGTCCTCAAAGAAAGAATTCATTTGGTATTTACACTTGATCACTCACATTTTCTGTATTTTAAGAGTAGGCAACATCTGGAATCAAGGTCTATTTATACAGTTTGTTTTTCTTTTTTTTTTAGCCAACAGATGACTCCTGCTGGCACTCTTCTGATGTGACTTGGTCCAAGCCTGCGGCGTGATATCCTGGGGACCAGCCACTGCCCCCTCACAGCCTCCTCTGAGGCAGCAGGCCCAGCTGACCTCTGCTGGGCTCCCTGGGTCTGGCCCCTGCCCGGCCCTCTCGCCCTCTCTCCCTCTCTCCGGGCTGTCCGCTCGGCCTGGCCCACTCCAGCTGCTTCCCCTTCATTTCCCGGCTTCATAGCTTGCAGAGGGCTTGGGAATACTTCCCAAGTGAGGCAGTGATCCGCATTCTTCACAGCGGGCAGTCTTCCGGCCGAACGGGAGTCTTCCTCCTGCAGCATCGCCCACCTGTGAGCAGCTGAATCGCTTCTGGAGGCGTCCCAGGCAGCCAGAGCTCAGAGCACGTGACAGACCTGAGCGGAATTCCTGCCTCCGTTGTCGGGAGGCCACCCACTGCACACTGGAAATCCCCCCTGCCCGGCTTCCCACCTCCGACCCCAGGGGAAGCATCATCTAAGCAGATTTATACACCGTTCCTGTTCTGCCCTGGTCCCATTTCCCCAAATGAGAGCCCTGAGGAAGGTCAGCAGGGCTTGGAATCAGCTAACCAGGGTTAAATCACGGGAAACACCAGTCAGGAAACAGGAGCCAAGAGTGGTTTCAGATAGTTGACAAAAATCAGGATGGGCTGAACATTCGCTGCTGTGGATAAGTGGAGCCGGCCTCTGTCCGCTGCGAGATCTTTGTGCCTCCACCGCTGGGGAACTCCAAAGGCTTCACGCAGTGCCTGAAGCTCTAGTTCCTAGCCCAGCTTCCTTTTTCCAGTAAAAGCAGGGTGTGGTGCAGCATTTTCCAGAGTGTTTTGTGGAACAAGAATCCCCTGAGATGCTCCTTGAAGGTTTCCATGGTTGAACAACATTGTGCACTGCCTCTGGCTCGAGCAGATTTGCAGAGCGCCTTCATAGGCTAGAGGCTCTCGGAAGTTCTGCTTTACCCGGAGGTTCTGAAAGTTACTGCACCACAGAATGCTTCTGTCAGGTAACACCTCATAACAACCAGTAAAATTAGTGTACAATGAATATCCTGTTCTTTCAACCTGCTAAGCACACACCCACCTCAGGGCCTTTGTCCTTGCTGGTCCCTCTGCCTGGAATGCTGTTTCTATGGATATTCACATCAGGAACTCTCGCACTTGATTGAGGTCTCTGCTCTAGAGGGGTCTTCCATGACTATCCTATCTAAAAAAGCCTCCTCTTTCACCTCCATCCACTCACTTTCTATTTATCCTCTTCCCCTGCTTCATTTTTTTTCATAGCCCTTATAACTCTCAGCAAGACAAGTCAGTTATTTGTTATTATGTAAGAATTAATTTAGTTTTGATAAATCTACTGTAATTTAAATTAAGCTCCGTGAGAGCAGAGACACTGCTTTGCTCCGATGTAGCTTCAGCTCTGGAATGTTGCTCAACGCAAAGCTGACATCACAACAACTAATTGTTGAATGAATCCATGAAGAGTGGAAAGGGGCAAGGGATCTCAAGCAGAAGACCTGGCATTAAACCCTGACTGTACTCCTTTCTTTCTTGATGTGACCTTGAGCAAATTCCTTCAATGCTTGGACCCTTGATTTCTTTACATAAAATGAGGAGAAAAAAATAACACCCATCGTGCCTATCTTACAGGAACATGAGAAGGATCAAATGAGAACTTGGCTATCGTGGTGCTTTGTAAACTGTCAGGGGCTGTCTTAGTCCATTAAGGCTGCTATAACAAAAACACCACTAACTGGGTGGCTTATATGAACAACCAAAATTTATTTCTCACACTTCTGGAGGCTAAGTCTAATATCAGGGTGCCGGCAGATCTGGTGTCTGGTGAGAGCCTGCTTCCTGGTTCATAGATGGCCTTTTTTTTTTTTTTTTTTTTTGCTCTGTCCTCACATGGCAGAAGGCAGGAGGGAGCTTTCTTGGGGTTTCTTTTATAAGCACACTAATTGCATTCATGAGGGCCCCACCCTCATGACCTAATCGCCTTCCCAAGACCCCACCTCCAAATACAATTGCATTGGGGATTAGGTTTCAACATATGAATTTTGGGGTGACGCAAACATTCAGACCATCCAGGCTAAGCAAATATAGGTTGTTATTATCAAAGGTAAAATGCAGAAAAGAAAAGGGAGGTAACCCCCATGGTGGGGATCAGATTCTCTGGTAGTGTGAGGATAAGTCATTTTGACAGAAGGGAAGGATAGAAGAGGTAGTTTGATCTAGAGAGGAAAGACCCCTTGATATTGTCCTCAGTTGCAGGGAGCTGGGAGTACTTGGGAGTATGGGTGGGGGAGAAAATGCACAAACAGAGGCTGGTGAGTGCTGCTACACCTCTGATACGCTGCTTTTCAAACAGAGTTTATTTAATTCATCTGAAAGCCCTGATGGGGTAAGTGTTTTATTTATAAGGTAACTGAAGCCGAGGGGTTTTCAATACTGTAGTCAGGACCATATAGGAAGTGTGAGTCCAGCTCTCAATGCTGCTCTGAGGCTGTGTGACAGTGGACTTGGCTCCCACAGAGCCTAATGGGGTCTGCTCCTCACCCTGTTTGGAGGTGGCCCCGTAAGAGCAAGGGCAAGGGCTACCAGAGAACATCTGTTAGCCTCTTCCTCAGCTCTTAGAGAAAAAGAGTTTGAACTACAAATCTACAGATACTGCTGAGACCTAGGACCACCCACTGGGGTTGCTCTCTGGTGGAGGGAGCAGGGGAATGAAAGAGGAAGGTAGGAAGTTGTTAAGATGTAGCACTGACTTTGTTTTTAGCGGAAATGTGCATATGTTCAGAAAGCGGAAATCGGTGAGGCTGGGGCAAGTGGAGATTGCAGGTCGCTTTGTTTACCTGTTATTTTCTGTTGCTAGGGCTAATTTCTTCTCATATCTTGTTTCTCTTTATTTTTTAATCATGTGGGGTTATTATTGTTTGCATTAACTAGTTATCTGTGTGTCTCCATCTGAGTCAACCTAAACATCATAAATGACTTCAGTAACAAATCTGGGAATCGTGTCAACTGAATGAGATCTAATATTCTTCTCTGTGTTACCAAAGTTTACCTAATCAGGATTTAAATCAACTTTGAAAAAAACCTTAATGTATTTGGATGTTAAATTCAATAGCTTTCCTAAAAATCCAGCTGTTAGACCTGATGTGTGAAACTTGCCCCCACTGAAGATGCTGGGAACTTCGCCCATAAAATAGGGGACCATGGTTGGAAATCAACTCCTGACATTTTTAGAAAATGGAATGAAATGAGCATGATTAATGTTGTTTCTACTCCATGGAGCTCATTTTCCTTATAACAGTTGTCAGAGTGAGTCTGGAGGGAAGATTTGATTATATGTGTAAAGTGGCAAATCTAAGCAATGATCAGGATAATTCAGCCCCCAACCCAAACCTTTCACTTGAAATAAATAGGTAACTGATATTTGGAGGTGAGAATGTGCAGAGGGAAATGTTTTTCTCTTTTTTTTTTTTTTTGTTTTTTTGTGAATAACGCTCTCAGTTTTCTCATTTCAAGTGAATGGACATTCTGCTTGTGTGTGTGTGTGTTTGTGTGTGTGTGTGTGTGTGTGTGTGTGCACGCGTGTGAGAGAGAGAGAGGAAGCATTCTAAGCTTTTCAAAATTTCTCCCCCTCTCACGTCATGAGCTCCCCACTCCCCGCAGGCCCCACGCACATCTCTGTCTCATGATCATGGGTGCTGTCTAGCAGACGGACTAGGGACAGAAACCCTGGCTGCAGACTCAGAATTTGAATCCTGGCTTCAGCACTTTCTTCTGGCCTTGATGCAGTTTTTAACCTCTCTGTCTCAGTTTTCTCATCTGTAAACGGGGATAATAACAGTCCTTATATTTCCAGGTTGTGTTGAAACAAATTTCTGGGCTCAGGATGAAGCTGCTCCTGCCCAGGTATCACGTCAGCAAACAGAAACTGAGATAACTTTTGTGTCCCTGTGAATGTTCCTCTTGACCAGAAATGCAGGATGTCCAGTCAGCCAATCCCCAAATGCCAAGCCAACTCTGGGCCTTCTCACCCCCAAACAAGGTGGACTATGTAGACCCAGCCAATCAGATATTTTCTGTTTGTCTTTCCTTGTTGTTTATTCTCTAGCCTATCAGAGCTTCCTGCCTTCTGTCCCTTTTTGCAGTTCTCAGGAAACTGAGAAAGTGTCCACTTCATGAACTGTTAAATAAAGTTTGTTTGTATCACCTAAATTGTCTTCTTTAATCATCTTTTGAATAGTTGTCATGAAGATTATGTAAGATAATCATGTGGGGCATCTGGCACATGGTAAACCACTCAGTAAATACTAGTCAGAATTATTTTTACTAAGATATTCCTTTCTTGAGGGAAAGAGCTATTTTACTCATCTTGTCACCCTCACGAGACCTTGTATGTGGTAGGTGTTTAATAACTGTCTATTTAATGGAACGGAATCCACATTTTAACAAGACTCAGTGTGTTGCAACTGGCCCTGGGGTTTCTCAAAAATACGCCTGCCATAATCTGCATATTCTCCTTGCAGGTATTGTCAGGTGTCAGGATGAGAGTTTGAACGCTCCACGGCCCTAAACATAAATTCGTGGTGTATTTCTCAAAAGCATATCCTATGCATCTAAATGTCACCTTATTTTTTGAACTTGCACTTAGGTAGATTGGATCCTACTGTTCTGCGGTCTTCCCTTGGAGCCCGATCTTTAAGGAGCTGGTAGGGGTCCTGGGCACATGAAGAGATTCGCAGCTGTGGAAATCAGACAATTGAAGTTCTAAAAAGCATTGCTGAGAAAACAGTCATTTCTGTTTCTTCTAGGCTACATTCTTGTCACCTGCTTTTCCATGAGATGGTCAAACAGAGGCAGAGGAAAATTGATTAGGAGACTCATTGCTATTATTATTATTGATACCTTTGAAAGGCTTTTTAAATTGGGTGTTTGCAAAGGAGAACCGCTTTAGAAACAGTACAATCATTCACTGTCCATCTGGGACAAATAATTCTGTGGTACTGACTGCAGAAATCGTTTAGGTTGTACAGATCAAGCTCCAGGAACAGCATTTCATTGCACAGAGATGGCAAGAATTGACTAACTTATTAAGAAGCAATGTGATGGTAAAACATGATTAAAGTGAGTCAAAAGAGGGCTTCCCTGGTGGCGCAGTGGTTGAGAGTCCGCCTGCCGATGCAGGGGACACGGGTTCGTG
>NC_041219.1:4952622-4983089 GCF_002837175.3 Physeter macrocephalus | reverse complement strand
CCTGCGCGTCCGGAGCCTGTGCTCCGCAACGGGAGAGGCCACAGCGGTGAGAGGCCCGCGTACCGCAAAAAAAATAAAAAAAAAATAAAAAAAAAATAAAAGTGAGTCAAAAGAAACTACCAAGCAGCGGTCAAGAAAGAACAGAGGGAGGCTTGATCATGGATACAGAGGCCCAGATAAATTAATTCTATGGGCGTTTGTTTATAATAATTATGCATAAATATGTGAATAATAATCACACCCCCGAATTAACTGAAAATTATACTCCTTTCAATTGCGTGAAGCAGTTTACATGCCCGTTATCAACTGAGCCAAGGAACATGTAACGATGTGAAAACTGAAAGCCCCATGAAATGTTTCCATAAAAAATGACAGTCAGTTTTGCCTTTACTTACATCTACTTGTCAGTTTCAAAGGACTCACATTTCATTATACCGTATAAATAAAGTATCCTGAAGGCACTAGCTCCTGCTGTTTCCGAAAGCTACCCTATATTTAGAAGTTTTCTGTGGCTTTCAGATAAATGTAGTTCCTTTAGAAAGCAGTTCTCATACCCTAACCTAAGTGAACAGAGTAAGGGCTGTTTCTAATGAAACTAAGGAATTCGTGATGTCATCTTGTGTGTGGCAATCCCTCAATTAAGAGGGGAGGATCAGAAAATGCAAAACCCTATGATTACACCGAGCAACTTAAAGGAAATGCATCAAAAGCTCCTTATGCATGGTGACAGTTTGCAGAACCCTCTAGAAAGTGAAAAGGTCTGCTCTTTTACGTAACTTGGCTTTGGAAGCCGGAGGTGACAAACTTCACAGATCCACAGCCTCCCCTTTGAGCAAATGTAGAAAACCACTTGTTGGTTCCTCCCCTCTAAGCACCCCTCCCCGTGGCTCCGCTTCGTTTTTAAACTACTTTATTTTTGGTAAAAGTCAAGCTTACCAAGTTCTAAATTACACGGAACCTCCTGCTGACCATCCCAACACTGCAAGCGGCCCCAAGATGAAAACTGGTGCATCACGTGTAACAAGGCGGAGGAACGTTGTTTTATTATTAGTTGGCACCAGAATTCCTCCTAGAAAGGGAACTGTATTTACTTTGAAAAATACCCTGATAAGAGCTGAGAGAGTAGAAGAGAGCTCCGGAGGGGTTAGGGTGTGGGCGGAATGTTTCTGAGACAAAGGGAGCAATTTGGCAGTAACTTCCCAGAGCAGCATCAGGAGAGACAGGGGAGGGGCCGCAGCCACTGAGAGGGCGGAGAGCGCCTCGCATTTGCCTACGTGACTCTTCCTCCCCTCACTCCCGCACCCAGCTTTGCTGAAATTTACTGAGCTGATTAAATATTCGGTGCAAGTCTTTTATTTATTTATTTACTTATCTATTTATTTATAGAAACTTGTGTAAGGGCTCGGCCTGTGTCTAGATCACAGAGTAGAACAAGAGTTAAATTGTGTGGACCCAAGAGTGGAGGCAGAGAAAAGCCTCTGAGAATAAGTGTTAGGGATTTTTAAGATGCTCACAGGTCTACATGGGTTTACTGAAATCTCTGAAGGGATGAGAGAGCCCCTCATGGCATCTTGGTTAAACCAGCTACTTTACGAGCAGAATCACTACTTTGTGATACTGTCGTCATCGATGGGAAGCTACTGTGTGTCTTAAGCTACTTCATGGACAGGTACATGGTAATTGAAGCAGTAAACACCAAGCATCATAGTTGATTTTGCAGTCTTTGAATTGGCTAGACTTCAAAATAATGTTAATTTAAGAGGCTGGCTGATGGAAAATAATGGTTTTAGTAGAAATCAAAGAACTTTAAGATCCCAGCCTTACTTTTCATAAATGTCGAACACCAGTTTTTCAAAATCAGTTCAAAATCCTGGAGAATGAGGGATAAGTTCAGAACTGTATAAATTGGGTATCTACTCTTTTTTTTTTTGGGTATGCGGGCCTCCCTCTGCTGTGGCCTCTCCCGTTGCGGAGCACAGGCTCCGGACGCGCAGGCCCAGCGGCCATGGCTCACGGGCCCAGCCGCTCCGCGGCATGTGGGATCTTCCCAGACCGGGGCGCGAACCCGGTTTCCCTGCATCGGCAGGGGGACGCGCAACCACTGCACCACCAGGGAAGCCCTATAAATTGGGTATCTAAAATTCCCAAGGGATTTTTCATTACCCAGATTGCTAAGGTGCAGGTGAAGATAGACCAACAAATTGGTCCCTTTGCACATGATTATCATACCTGTTCTAGCATCAAACCTAGAGGACCACAGTGTAAACCAATGGACAAAAATATATTTGATTATGGTTCACAGTGTGTCTTAGGACTTTTGGGGTATAAAAATAATAATGGTACATCACCTAAAGAAATGATCCAATGTCATTAGATATTTCTTCCAAATGGAATGATCAGACCCAAAGTTTCAGATTGCATCATCTCCTGAGAGATGCCTTCTCTGACCCCACTTACAAAGTTTTTCCCTGCACATCACTCTTTGGATTTTCTTCACAATACTTAGCACCACCTGGAGTGATCCTGTTCATTTATTTTTCACCTGCTTTTGGTCTGTCTGCCAACCATTGCACTATGAAGACCATGAAGGCAGGGAACTGACACTCCTTGTTCATTTCTGCTTCTCAAGATCGCGGATAATGCCTGGAGCACAATCAGAACTCGATAAAATATTTGTTGAATCATTTAATGAATTTCACTCAGCATCTAATCTGTAGAGATTATCAAAATCCTCATAAGCCACTACAAATATAGTATGGTTATTATTATAAAGAAAAGACATACTGGAGGATTCAGTGGCTGGTATTTTGATTTAATTCTTTTTGATTGATTATCATCCTAATCTTGGATCATGTAAATGATGATCACATTATACTCATCAGGATACTTTGCAAGAAAAAAAAATTTCAGAATTATAGCTGCTCTGCACTCCAAGTATCTAGAGGGCAATTAAATGACAAAACAGTAGAGTTCATTTTTCATATAGAGGGATGTTTTCATGTTCAATTCTAGCTTTAGGTTAACAGCATTATTAGATTACATTCTTGGGTCATTATTAGAATGGGTTCACTTTTTTTTTTAATTAAAAAACGTTCAGTTGTGGAAGCTGGATAGTAATGCCTATTTATAAGATTTAGCAAGATTTAACATTACTTTTGATGTAAAATTTGAAACTATAATTGTGAACAGGGAATGCATAAGCTTCTTTGAAATGAGAACAAATAACAAAAATGTTCTTTAGCTCCATATTGTGGATAATTAAAAGAATATACAGTGGTCCCTTGGCCCTTGGTTGTGGGAGATTGTTTCCAGGATCCCCCACCCCTACAGATACCAAAATCTGCAGATGCTCAAGTTCTCAAAGTCCTTGGATACAGAGGGCTGACTGTATTTCAAAGTACAAATGCATTGTTTTGAGAGAGTGGAATTTTTTTTTTGGATGATCTTACTTGTGATATGTTGTCATAGGGGACTTGTTTTTTAATGTAACTAGACTTATTAGACAAGGAAGTTATTAATTTTATTCTGTGTATACTATTTTTTCCATCCTCCTATGAGAAGAATACAGAAGTACTGCTGAATTAAGCTGAGGGTACAAAAGAAATTTCCAGGAACTTTTCAAAATTTCCTTTCTGGAATTGGTAATTGTCTATTTATTACTGGTGAAGTAAAGAAAGAACTGTTTTCAGGTGTTTATCTATGCACAAATTGTTTTGGTTTTGTTTCAAAAACAGTATTGTAATCATTTTAGTTATCTATTTCTGCATAACAAATTACCACAAAATTTAGTGGTTTAAAACAATAATAAGCATTTATCTCTCACAGTTTCTGTGAGGAATTAGGGAGCAGCTTAGCTGGATGTTTTGGCTGGAGGGGTGGTTTCATGAGGTTGCAGTCAAGATGTTGACCAGGTCCACAATCATCTGAAGGCTTAACAGGGGCTGGAGGATCTGCCTCCAAGATGGCACACTTACATGGTTGGCAAATATGTGCTGGTTGACAGGAGACCTCAGGTCCTCAAGATGTGTACTGCTCTATAGGGTTGCTTGAGTGTGTTTACAACATGGTAGATGACTTCCTCCAGAACAAGTGATTCAAGTAAGCAATGTGGAAGTTGCTATGTTTTTTTATGACCTAACCTCAGAAGTCACACACCATCACTTCCACCATGTTCAACAAGTCACATAAACCAATTCTTACATAGCATGTCAAGGGACTACAAAAGAGCATAGATACCAGAAGGTAAGAATCATTGGGAAAAATCTTGAAGGTTGACTGTCACAGTGAAAATTATCAGGGTTACCTTAAAATCTCCCACCAACTTTGCAAATTATGGAGTGGTGCAAAAATGAAAATAGCATTTAACAAAATGGCCTGATAAGTGGATAAATGGCCTGATAAGTGGATAAATAACATTTCCCTCCAAACATTATGAACAAAGTATATCATCATGTTGCATAAAGCAAATAAGTAAATACTGTCAAATCTGTTTCATAAGATTAAAAACATCCTCTACTTTTGGTGGGGAATGAGATCAGATAATTGAAAAAAAAAGATGGAGGAAGGGAAATATCAGAGAACAGAATAATAGGGTTCAGAGGGGGGAAAAAGTAGTAGAGAAAGAGAAGGGAAAGAAATGGGGATAAAAGGGATGAAAGAAGACAAAGAAGACAAATAGGAGAGATAATAGCAGAAGATATAGAAGACAAAGATATGGAAATAAGCAAAAGAAGTGTAGGAAAAAGAGATGATCTGTAAAAAAGAGAGAGGAAAGGGGGAAAGGATCAGGAGGAGGGGAGAGAGAGTTTTTTAAAAAAAGCAAAAGAGAGATTAGCTTTCTCATTCTTTTCCTCTGTCAGGGCCTTTTCCACCTCAGAACAGGGCCAGGGGCTTGTAGCTTCTCTCTTGGTTTTTCTCACTGTTTTTCCTGGCTTCCCTGGAGTTCCCTTTAAGGCCTGGTTCCATTTAAGGCCTCATTCCCTTTAAGGCCTGGTTCCCTTTAATGCTTGATTTTCAGCTTGTTGCTCAGACTGGGTTGGCTAAGGGTGTCTGAAGAGGAGAGAGGAATGACCATTTTATTTAATATCCAAATTGTTCTGCTTAAGGACACATTATCTTGTTAGATAATATTTTTCTAAAAGTATTAAAAATATAATACATCAGAAAGAAGAAAAACTGGTACAGGCAAACGATTTTCTTTGAGAATTTTGGTTCTGTAAAAAATTATTACCATATTTGGCTTTGGTTCCCTTTGTGTTTCTGCAGATTAGTATAGTTCATTTTGGGTTTTTGATTCAGGGTTCATTTTAGTTCAGGTACCTGATTCAATTTACGTTTCTGTGATTGAACCAAAGTTCCAGATAAAAAAGTACTCAGTGGGCTAGGCTAGATTCCTTAGCCAATACTTTTTTTTAAAACATGAGACCATTACATAATATGTACTTCAATAATGTTTGACTTCTAGATTTAAGGGAAATTTGGATAAACATTTTTCATATGTTAAAATATTAAATAAGTAAATTGATTTTTTTCATATATTTTCAGTGTACTTTCTGATGTACAAGTTAACTCATAAAGGTAAATTTAATCAAAGTAGCTCATATAATATGCAACCTTCTTTTTCGACTGTCTCTTGCCCCTCTCTTCCCAAACTGGTTTCTTTTGCAAAAAGCTATTTAAATTAAAAATTTTTTCAAATATGGAATAAATTCACAAAGGTCAAAATTTATCCCTCTTGGAATTCATTTGGATTTCCTGAATTTGTGGTTAGGATCATTCACTTGGGAAAATTCTCAGGTCTTATCTCATGAGATATTGTTTCATTCTCACTCTTTTTTTCCTTCTGGAACTCTGATTAGAGGCATGTTACTTTCTCACTATCTTCCATGTCTTTTAATCTTTCTTTCATGTGTTACTTCTCTTTGCCTCTTTGTGCTTCTTTCTAGACAAGTTATTTTGGTCTATCCTCCATTTCAACAATTCTTTCTTTCTTTCTTCTTCGGCCTGGGTATTTTATTTTTTTAGTTTATTTTTGGCTGTGTTGGGTCTTCGTTGCTGCGTGTAGGCTTTCTCTAGTTGTGGCGAGCAGGAGCTACTCTTTGTTGCGGTGCATGAGCTTCTCATTGCGGTGGCTTCTCTTGTTGCAGAGCAGCGGCTCTAGGAACGCAGGCTTCAGTAGTTGTGGCACATGGGCTTCAGTAGTTGTGGCGCACGGGCTTAGTTGCTCCGCAGCATGTGGGATCTTCCTGGACCAGGGCTCAAATCTGTGTCCCCTACATTGGCAGGCGAATTCTTAACCACTGCGCCACCAGGGAAGTCCCCTTTTAAAAAACTTTTATTGGAGTACAGTTGATTTACAATGTTGTGTTAATTTCAGGTATTACAGCAGAGTGAGTCAGTTATACATATATCCATTCTTTTTTTTTTTTGGGATTCTTTTCCCATACAGGCCATTACAGAGTATTGAGTAGAGTTCTCTGTACTATACAGTGGGTTCTTATTAGTTATCTATTTTATACATATTAGTGTGTATATGTCAGTCCCAATCTCCCAGTTTATCCCTCCCCTCCCCCTCAATCTCCTGGTAACCATAAGTTTGTTTTCTACATTCATGACTCTACTTCTGTTTTCAACAATTCTTTCTTTAGGTATGCCTAACAAGCTGTTAAAACCATCCATTTAGTTTTTAATTATAGTTATTATAGTTGTCAGTTTTTGAGGTTCTATTTGATTCTTTAAAAAAATCTGCTTGGTTATTCTATAAGGTTTCTTATTATCTGGATTTATTTTCAAGCTTGACTTTTAAAAAATATTTATTTATTTATTTTTGGCTGCATTGGGCCTTTGTTGCTGCGCGTGGGATTTTCCTAGTTGCAGCGAGCGGGGCTACTCTTTGTTGAGTTGCGCAGGCTTCTCATTGCGGTGGCTTCTCTTGTTGTGGAGCACAGGCTCTAGGCGCCTGGGCTTCCGTAGTTGCAGCACGCGGGCTCAGTAGTTGTGGCTCGCGGGCTCTAGAGCACAGGCTCAGTAGTTGTGGCACATGGGCCTAGATGTTCTGCGGCATGTGGGATCTTCCGGGACCAGGGCTCGAACCTGTGTCCCCTGAATTGGCAGGCGGATTCTTAACCACTGCGCCACCAGGGAAGTCCCTTGACTTTTATTTAATAGAGTAATCATAGTCATTTTGTAATCTGTGTCTGATAATTCCAGTATCAGAGGTTTTGCAGCTCTGTTTCTGTTTTCTGTTATTTCTGCTGGTTTTTGCTTTAGTGCTTCGTCTCCTAAATGACTATGAGCTGCTCATTTTCTTTAGAAAACTATTTGTGAGCATTCTTTGAGGCCCTGGATGATGGTGGATTCTTCCAGTGGGGATTTATGTTTGCCTTGGCTGTGACTGGGACCACTATCAGTTTTTGACTTTTCCTTGGATCATCCAGGTTGTGTGAATTTGTAAATCCTCATGAGGGCTATCTGTTATTACAACTCATCAGGGGAATTCCTTTCCTTTACTCTTGCTTTCTCTGGGGCAGGAGTTGTGGGATTTATTTTTGATTTATTCTTATACCAAAGGTTCATCCTTTTACCAGTCCTCGGGGATCTGAGTATCCTATTTAATTCCCCAGGTAGGCTCTGGGCTTTGGCTTCTGTTCTTCCACATTTCCTGAGGCCATGGAAACCAAGGCTGAGATTGGTGAGGTTTGGCAAATGCCCTTGGTGTCCTATTCACTTCTGTGTTCCTACATTCACCAAGAGTTAGGCTTAATAATTTCTTCTTAACATTCCTTTGATGCTTTTAAGATTTTACTAGTATTTTATCTAGTATTTTCAGTTGGAGGCTTGTTGCAATTATTTAGCCCACTCTATTACTGGAAATGGAAGTCCTGATAAAAATTCAACAAGTACAAAAGGGTACAGGGTAATAAGTCTCCCTGTTATTCCTGTCTTCCTGATTACCATATGATCATCTCAGTAGGTGCTGAAAGAGCATTTGATAAAATTCAGAACTCTTTTACACACTCACCCACTCACATATACAGACTCTTAGAAAACTACGAATAGAAGGGAAACTTTAAAAGCCTGACAATGGTTTACATCATACTTTAGAGGTGAAAGTTTGGAGGCATTCTTGTTCAAGTTAAGAGCCAGACTAAGAGGCTTCTGGCACCACTTCTATTCAATGTTGTATTGGCAGTCGTAGCAAATGCGATAAGTGAAGGAAGAGAATTAATATATAGAAGAGGAAAATAAAAACTTTCTCTTATTTGTAAAGGATATGATTGTCTATAGAGACCATCTAAAAATTCAGCAGGTTTGTAAGACACAATAGCATTCTTATATTGGTAATTATTGTTTAGAAAATTAGTAGAAAAAGATATAATTCATAATAGTAATGGAACAATAAGTTATCTTTGAATAAATCTAACAAATTATCTGTGATACTTTATGGAGAAAATAGAACATCACTGAATCACATTAAAGAAGATCTGAATAAATAGAACTATATACCAATTTTGAGAGAAGGAAGATTGACTATTATAATTATGTCATTTTCTACAAATCAATCTACAAATTCAGTGCTTTCTGTGGAACTTGTCAAGCTGATATGAAAATTCATTAGAAAGAACAAAAGTTAAGCCAATTTTGAAGAATAATTTGAGGGACTTGTACTACCAGATATCAAAGCTTACTATAAACCTAAGGCAACTAAAACAATATCATATTTATGCAAAGATATAGAAATACAGTCATCCCTCAGTATCCATGGGAGATTGGTTCAAGGACCTCCCCAATACCAAAATTCACAGATGCTCAAGTCCCTTATATAAAATGGCATAGTATTTGCATATAATGTATGCACATCCTCCTGTATATCTTTAAATCAGCTTTAGATTACTTATAATACCTAATATAATGTAAAAATATCATATTTATGCAAAGATATAGAAATACAGTCATCCCTCAGTATCCATGGGAGATTGGTTCAAGGACCTCCCCAATACCAAAATTCACAGATGCTCAAGTCCCTTATATAAAATGGCATAGTATTTGCATATAATGTATGCACATCCTCCTGTATACTTTAAATCATCTCTAGATTACTTATAATACCTAATACAATGTAAATGCTATGTAAATAGTTGCTGGTACACGACAAATTCAAATTTTGCTTTTGAAATGTTCTGGAATTTTTTTCCCAAATATTTTCAATTTGTGGTTGGTTTAATACCTGCATATGGAACTCATGGTATAGAGGGCCCACTATACATATATGTAACAGAATAGAAAGCCTAGAAAAGAGCCATATATGTTTAGAGATATAGCATATGACGTTACAAATAATTGGGAACAGGATAAACTATTCAAAATATTGTCATGGAATGGATGGCTATCCACACAGAAGAGAAAATTGTCACACTGTACACTACAGTGCTAATTGCAGGGGGATTAAAGACCTAAATATGAAAAGCCTTTAACATTTTAGGACATTTTAGGAGAAAATGTAAGAAATATGTTTTTGATCTTGGGACAGGGAAGGATTTGTTGACTAAGACAATCAAAAGCATACACCATAAAGGCAAAGATTGATAAAATAAAAAACCTTTGCTTAACAAAGACACCATAATCAAAGTTGAAAGAAAAGTTCAGAATGGGAGAAAATATTTATATCACATACAACTAATATAAGATCTATATTCTAAATATATAAAGTACCCCTACAAATAAAAAAGAAAAAGACAAGCAAATCTAATAGAAAAATGGGCAAAGATATGAACCAGCTGTTTAGAGAAGTGGCTAATGTAGTGGGTAGTGCAGTTTTAAGGAAAATCTATGTATGTGCACAAGAGTTTTCATCATAGCACCACGTATAATAGGAAAACACTGGAAACATCCTAAATGTCTCTCGGTAGAAGAATAAACAAATGAAAGTATAATATATTCATAAACTGGAATACCATACCTCCATCAAAATAAGTAAACTAGAACTATAGACATCAGTAAATATAAATATAAGATTTTTTTAAGTCAAAAAACAAAGCAAAACCAAGCTGCAGAGTGGTAATACAGTATCATGCAATTTATATACAGGTTGAAAACTACTGCATAGTGCTCCATATTATTGATGATTTCTTCACATTTAATATTATAAACATGCCCATGGTAACGATAAACTTTTAATTCAGGGTAATGGCTATATCTGAGTAGGGAGCAAGGGGAATGGAATCTGGGAGAAGGATATAAGGGACTTGCCTGTACTGATGAATTTCCTTTCCTTCCTCCAATTGCATAAGTGTAGCAAAATGTTCAGATTTGATGAAGACCAATGGCAAATAATACACAGGTGTTTAATATATACTACATTAACTATCTATTAAACATAAGATATAAGTATAATATAAATTAAATATATGTAATACTGTCTAGTATGTTTGGCATATTTCATAAGAAATCATCGAATGGAAACCTATAATCAATTAGGATGATTCAATGTCGGGAAATATATTAATGTAATTCATCACATTAGTAAACTCAACTGGTAAATTAAAGAAGTGCTTAAGAATATAATGAGCACGAAATGGGTAAGATTTACAAAAAGAAACCTAACAAAACTTTAACTGAGGACATAAGGCAAGATAAATAGAGAAAAGACCATGTCCTAAGGTAGGACAACTTATATTGTAAAATTACCAATCCTCTCCAAGGTGATATGGAAACAATGCAATTCCAATTGGAACTCTGATGTTTTGAGTATTTCAAATTAATGAGTAAGAGGGGGAGCAGGACAATTGGCTACCCATGAGGAAAAGAGTAAAGTTTGTCTTATCTTACCCAACGTATAAAACTAAGTTTCAAATTGATTAAAGAGCCCAATGTCAAAAAAAACAAAATTATAAAATCATTGGAAGGCCATGTGAGAGAAGTCTTTTAAAATCCTGGAGTGAGGGACTTCCCTGGTGGTCCAGTGGTTAAGACTCCGCACTCTCAATGCACGGGGCCCGGATTCGATCCCTGGTCAGGGAACCAGATCCTGGAACGCTGCAACTAAGAGCCTGTGTGCTGCAACTAAAGGAGCCTGCACGCCGCCACTAAAAAAGATCCCGCAAGTGGCAACGAAGATCCCAGGTGCCGCAACTAAGACCCGGAGCAGCCAAATAAATGAAAAAAAAAAAAAATCCTGGAGTGAGAATTACCTTTCTACACATGATATTAGAATCTTTTTCTAACAGACTCACAAACATAGAGAACAGACATGTGGTTTCCAAGGGGGAGGGGGGGCAGGATGGAGTGGGAGTTTGGGGTTAGCAGAGGTAAACTATTATATATGGAATGGATAAACAACAAGGTCCTACTGTATGGCACAGGGAATATATATATATATATATATATATATATATATATATATATCTGAATCACTTTGCGGTACAGCAGAAATTAACACAACATTGTAAATCAAGTATACTTCAATAAAAAAGAATCTTTTTCTATAAGGAAAAGATTGACAGATTTCACTGTATAAAAATGAAAAACTTTAGTATGCTTTAAGACAGATTAAAACAAAACAAAATGAAAAACTAAAGAGTAGAGTGGAAGAAAATAATCACTGCAGGTAAATGATTTCTGTCCATCCTGGTCAGTGAGCTCCTATGAATTGCTAACATTTATCAGGCATTTCTCTTTATGCCTGGCAGTGTTCAAAGTGCTTTTAAATTTTAAGCCATTTAAAATTCCACAACAACCCTACGGGGTAGGTTCTAGCGTCATCATCATTTTATTGGTGAGGAAACAAGTACAGAGAGGTTAATTAACTTCTCCAGCGTCATGTATCTACTAAGGGGTGGAGATGGGATTTGAATCCAGCTGGGCTGGCTCCAGCTTCTGTTCTCTCAACCACTCTCTTGCTTATAAAGCAAAAGCGAACAAACAAATAAGCAAAAAGAACAACCCAAGTGAAGAATAAGCAAAAGGAAAAAAGAAATTTCATGGAGGAAGAAATACAGTGGTTTACAAATGTGTGAAAATATGCTAAACCTCATGAGTCATCCAAGAAACGAAAATTAAAAGATCATGAAATGTCACCTTTTGCCCTCTAGAGTGGTAAAAAAAAAATTTATTTTTAAAAGACTGTAATAAGGAGATAACATTAATACTAAAAAATTGAAATATGGTAATTGGTAAGGATTTGTAGATACACTTATACTTTGGTGGTGGGAAATAGGTGTCTTTGACACTTTAAGGAAGGCAATTTGGCGGTATTGATCAAAATGAAATTCGCACACCTTTAGATTAGCAGTTTAGTTTTTGGAATTTAGTTAACTATTCTTTCAGCAATATACACAGATGTGATGGAGCTATACAAAAGTGTGACTGAAACATTAGAAATAGTGCAGTAGATCTATATATTCTGATATGAGAAAATATCCAGAGTAATGGGTATAGCTGATATATTTGGGTTAAAAAATGCATACGTCTGTGTCAAGAGCAAGCCCCTCCGTATACTCTCGGGGACTGGTGCTTTTCTCGGAGTCTCTGTGGTGGCTTTCTAGAATACCCCTGACTTTTCTAGTCTTAGTCCCTCCACAGGAGGGATTAGTATTGAGTGTCTGCCGGGGTTGCCTGTACTTATGACCCCTCTGGACACAAGGGTCCCTTCTCCAGCTCAGATTGTCTTCGATGTTGCTAGTAAATGTTTGTCCCTTTGCCCCAGTTCCCACTGCTGATGTAGGTTTGCTCACATAGATATATTTTTATTTCCTGGGTCATTTCAATGAGATTATAGGAGACAGGCAGCTGGAAACACATGTTCAAGCCACTGTATTACCTGTAATGTTTTTCATACCTTCTTTTCCCCTCCATTTCCTCTAACTACTTAGGGATATTTTGGGACTTGTAATGCCAAATAACTAAACATTTGGAAGAGTGCATATCTGGAATTTTGCCAGAACCAATTAAAAAAGCAAAGTTTTGATAGAGAAACTGATAGAGTGTGGTAAAAATGAATGAAAACTTATTTAAGGAACATAGTTTATTTCGCATAGTTAGAATGGACTTTATCTGTCCGCTTAAGACTGTGCAAGGATTTTAATTGAATACAGCTCTTTTACTGTACATGAAGGGACAGTGTGCTCAAGGAACAAAAGGATCAGACTGTGATACCAGTGACTGAAATAGGTCTGTTTTTAAAGAGCATGTGATATACAGTGATTATCATTCAATAAAGCCAGCAGGAAGCAAGGAGATGGAAATGGTCCCAATGAAGACAAGAAGGTATTGTCACTCATTAACGGGGAACATATCCATCAGCCTTGCAAATAATTAAAGATATTAAAAATCACAACTGAAAGAGCATATGGGGAGCTCTGCATTAAAAAAATAAGTTCATATTTGTATATTTCACCTGAGTTTATAATATGCTTTCACATACATCATCTCATAGGATCCTTACAACCATCCAGGTGACGTGAGCAGTGTATTATTATCCCTACTGTGTAGATGAAGAAATTGCTAGTCAAGTGGTTAAATCATTTAAGGTCACACATTTAGTTAGTAGAAATTCTCATACATAAAAGCTTTTAAATCAGATCAGTTAAAAAAAAATTTTATTTATTTATTTATTTAGGCTGCATTGGGTCTTCATTGCTGCATGCGGGCTTTCTCTAGTTGCAGTGAGCAGGGGCTACTCTTTGTTGTGGTGAGTGGGCTTCTCATTGCGGTGGCTTCTCTTGTTGTGGAAAACGGGCTCTAGGCGCACGGGCTTCAGTAGTTGTGGCTCGTGGGCTCTAGAGCACAGGCTCAGTAGTTGTAGCGCACGGGCTTAGCTGCTCCGCGGCATGTGGGATCTTCCCAGACCAGGGATCGAACCTGTGTCCCCCTGCATTGGCAGGTGGATTCTTAACCACTGTACCACCAGGGAAGTCCCCAGTTTTTTTTTTTAATATGAAACTTTCAACAGCTATGGGGCAAATTAATACACGGTGATATTTTTGCACATAACTAAGTTTTTTCACATGAAAGACCAAACTAATGTAATTCGTTGAACTTTCACAATATTTCCATTGAGATTCAATCACAATGGCAAACCCTGAAATTGGCCATAATGCTGAAATTCCTAAAAAAGTTGGGAGACATACCAAACTTCTTTTCCCCAGCCTAAGAGAAATTAGTAAAGCAAAAGAGAGCATAGGCTTATATGCTAATTCAAAGTGTGGTGTCCTGTTCTTCATCTATTCATTTTCCATTTTATTGATTTTCTTGAGAATCTGTGTTTGTAGGTGAACAGGAGTAAGCTGAACACAGTTGATTAACAAGCATTTGTTGGACACCCCTTATGTACCTAATGAATAAAGAAATGTACATAGCACTTAACAAAACATCTGGGGTGATATAAGAGAAAAAAGAAGTGGTCATGATTCCTGAGAAACGTAGAATGTAAATAGGTAGAAATAAAGTGAAGGAGAAAAAACACAAAATGACATGTGGAGAAGTATGAAATAATTTAGGCCATATAAAATACATCACTAATAGGAGAAACAGAGTAAATGGTCAAAGCAGAACTGGGCCAGTCTTAGAAAACTATCTTCAGTTGGTGAATGTTGAACCAAAATTTGGAATTGGTTTTAGTCTAGGATTAATGGACATGAGTGAGATTGATTTCTTTGGTGTGGCAGGAAACATGAGGCCAAGGGAGGGATGGTAAGTACAAAGGGATTGCCAGGAAAGATAAACACATAAAAAGATATCTTTAGTGACTTGGGAAGTGATTTAAAGAAGTGAATATGGAAGGACAAACTTAAATACACAATCTGTGACTCGTTTTTTTTAAAACAAATCCTTTAAAAATGTTAGGGAAGGTTTGTTGTTTGAGAAGAGCCATGTTCTGCATGAAACAGTTTGAAATTTGTTTTTGTTTTTGTTTTGTTTTGTTTTAATTTTTATTTTATATTGGAGTATAGTTGATTAACCATGTTGTGTTAGTTTCAGGTGTACAGCAAAGTGATTCAGTTATACATATACATGTATCTATTTTTTTTCAAATTCTTTTCACATTTAGGTTGTTACAGAATATGGAGCAGAGTTCCCTGTGCTATACAGTATCCTTGTTGGTTATCTATTTTAAATATAGTAGTGTGTACATGTCAATCCCAAACTCCCATTTTATCCCTCCCCCCCCACCTTTCCCCTTTGGTAACTGTAATGAAACTTGGTTTTGGTATTGATGATAGTGGGTAGCAGAGCTTAAATAAAAGACAAATAGCCAATATATATAATACATCAATAATCATATAGTTAACAAATTAGTGCAACATATAAATGTCTCATTTCTGTAAGCTGACAAGTAATTGAAAAAACATGGACACTTTTTGGACCATGTGTATATTTGAGATGTGCAGGTGCGCATCAAGGAGGCAGTTGTGATAAGCTCTTGACTTGGTGTCAATGGCCTGGGCTTCAGATCTTGGCTCTAATACTGATACTTAATATACCTATAACTTTGGGTAAGCTGCTTAGACGTATTCAAAGTCAATGTTGCAGGTTTCTGTGAGGATCAAATAAGATAATGTACGTGGAATTACCTGGCCTATGGTAGACACCCAATGTGTTTTTGTAGCTTTATTGTTTGCCCCAAGAAGTGGTGGGTCTTTATAGAGAATGTTGTAAGGCTTGGGTGGGAACAGAGATGAAGATGGAACATCTTTTAGGTAAAGCATGAAGCATGTCTTTCATATCCTTTCCATAGACGCATTCAGTATGTTCCATAACTCTAAACATCACTCCTTTTCTGAAAGTGGTCTGGGTGGAAATAGGCTTGCTCTTAGCCAATCACAAGGATTGACCTTTTACTGCACAAACAATTACAAAAAATAGCTCCCCCCTCCTCAGAGCTTAGTTTATTGTAGAAAATTTTGGAAAATCCAGAATGTGAAGACCATCTGTAATCGCACTAGCCAGAGAAAACTATTTTGGTGAATTTTCTTCCGATCTCTTTTATATAACATATATCTAAATTGGAATCAACCATACATATCTTTTGTAACCTGATTTTTTTCATCTTTCACTATACAGAAAGCATATTCTTATGTCATTGTACATAAGAATTTTTTTAATGTAATTTTGAATGGTTATGTAGTATCCTATAGTATAGCTCTACCAATAATTCATCTAATTTTTCCCTATTTTAGAGGCTATTTAGAATATTTGCCATAATACATAGCACTGTAACAATATGTAAATGTGATTTCTTTAAAATAGATTTCAAGAAATGGAATTATTATTTCAAAAATTAAAACCCCTTTAAGCCTCTTAACTCATATTGAAAAATTATCCTGTGGAAAGGCTGTACTCCGGTCAGCAGTGTATGAGACTCAGTATTTCCTAGAACCCTAAGCATTTCTGTGAAGACTTCCTTCACAAGTGATTGCCATGCCTATCTGTGCTGATTAATTTCTGGAAACCTTTATTAATGGTCATTTACTAAAAATCATTGCCATTGTATTTAAGGCTTTTCATTTCTTGCTTATCTTCCTCATAATTCACATGTTTTCTTTTAAAAACAGCAAACCAGTAAAAGTGTCTATAAAACTAAAATGGAGATTTAATTTCTTAGATTAAAATTGAGACAGGCTGACAAATTCAGACTTGTGGGAAGACTGGATGGATGGTTGCCTGGGAAATATTTTATGAATCATTGTTCTTTTTTTTTTTTTTTGTGGTACACGGGCCTCTCACTGTTGTGGCCTCTCCCGTTGTGGAGCACAGGCTTCGGACGCACAGGCTCAGCAGCCATGGCTCACGGGCCCATCCGCTCCGCGGCATGTGGGATCCTCCCAGACCGGGGCACGAACCTGTGTTCCCTGCATTGGCAGGCGGACTCTCAACTACTGCGCCACCAGGGAAGCCCTGAATCATTGTTTTTAAAACCTCCAGAGCCAAGAAGAAGGGGCTGATTAGCTGGGATGGGCTATCATATTCCCATTTCATATATTTCTAGAAATAGTACAGTTTTGTGCACGTGTTAAATGGTCCAAAATTAATTAATGATGATAAAACCAGGAGATGAGTTGCTTTAGGCAAATTTGGTCCCCTGACCTAGTCATGAACCTCTGTTAAGTAGGATGAGCAATCCTTCACCAATCTCTTATGTGTTTTTATTTACCTGTGTATATGTCTGTCTCCTTCACTGGCTAGTAGAGTTCCTTGAGATGGAGAATGAGTGTTTTCATGTTAGTTTTAGAGCTGTAGGACTGGAGAACAATATCTGTAAGAGAATCATGCAGATGAATGATTACTTGATGGCTGGCTAGTAAAGGACTTTTTGAGCATAATAGCAATGGAAGAAAACCCAAAGGAAATTATTAAAAGATTTGAATATATGAAAAGTTAAAATGTGTCTATACTGCTCCCCTCCATAAACATCCAAGCCCATAAACAAACTTACATGACAAAACAAATAGGGAAAAATAGTTTCAATAAAATCAACAGCAAGAGATTTAACGCCTTTACTATATAAAGAACTCATAAAAATCAATAAGAAAACTATTGAGCCCAATAGTTAAATGGACAAAGGACAAGATCACATAATTCACCAAAGAGAAAATAGAAATGACTCACAAATATTAAAAATGCCCAACTTTATTTTTTTCAAATTTTTTTTTTTTTTTTTTTTTTGGTGGTATGTGGGCCTCTCACTGTTGTGGCCTCTCCCGTTGCGGAGCACAGGCTCCGGACGTGCAGGCTCAATGGCCATGGCTCACGGGCCCAGCCGCTCCGCGGCATGTGAGATCTTCCCGGACTGGGGCACGAACCCGCGTCCCCTGCATCGGCAGGCGGACTCTCAACCACTGCGCCACCAGGGAAGCCCTCAAATTTTTTTTATCGTGGTAAAATACACATAACTTTCATCATCTTAATCATTTTTAACTGTACAGTTCAGTGGCCTAAAGCTGTTTTAATTGAAGAAATGCAGAACAAAACAATCAGATACCATTTTTGATTATTAAATGAAAAAAGTCTCTTCAAAAATGATAATAAACCTAGCAAAAGCAGAGTTAATAGAAATGTATTTTGGTACAACCTTTCTGGAAAGCAATTTGGGAATATGTATCAAAATCTTGAAAGTATATTAACGCATATATGTGGAATCTAGAAAAGTGATACAGGTGAACCTGTTTGCATAGCAGAAATAGAGAAATAGACGTAGAGAACAAAGGTATGGACACCAAGGGGGGAAAGGGGAGGATGGGATGAATTGGGAGATTGGGATTGACATATATACACTAACTAATATGTATAAAATAGATAACTAATGAGAACCTGCTGTATAGCACAGAGAACTCTACTTCACTTTCCTGTACAGTAGAAACTAACGCAACATTGTAAAACAACTATACCCCAATAAAAAAAAAAATCTTGAAAGGTGTTTATACTCTTTGACACAAGAGTCCCACTTTTAGAAATTTATTCTAAGGAAACAATCTGAAAGGTGAGTAAAGATGTTTATAATACACAATGCTATTTATCTTACCAAAATACTAGAAAAATTAAAAAATTCAACAGTGAGAGAGAAATACATTTAAGCCAGATAATGGATTACATATTCATTAAAATAATTTAATGGAAAAAATTTAATAACATGGCAAAATACTTAGAATTTGAATTGGAGAGTATTTATAAAGTAGACATTTATACATACTTGTATATGTGCATAGAAAAATTACTAGAAAGAAATATACCAGTCTATTAGCAAGAACTATTTCTGGATAGTGGAATTACAAATGATTTCTCCTTCATAGTCTATGTATTTTTGAGCTTTTAACAATGATAATGTATTGCAAGTATAACTTGAATTTAACTGTAGAGATTTATCTTAGAGAAAGTTGGTTAAAGAAAAGCAAGGAATAAGCAAAAGATGGAAGGGGACATGAGAGACATTTGAAAGCTATATGCTGCAGGAAAGAGGTAGTGAAGAGGGAGAGGTTAAAGGTCTGAGGAGAGGTTCTCCTTGGTGCTGAGGTCCGAGGGCATAGGGTTGGGTGAGACCTGAGGGGGCATCCTCTTCCACTGAGCCGTGAAGGAGGAACATGCAGACGAGTTAGTCAGTGGGAATAAGGAAATGGCAAGATTCTTGCTTGATGACTGCTATTATCCCTGAAAGAGAAACAAGTGAGATTCTCTGCTGGGCATCTTCAGTGAAGCTTGAGAAAAGTGTGAAGTTTGAATTTGCCACTGAACAGAAAGGAAGGAGCTCATGTGTTATTTCCCTCCAAAACCCGATCCTTACTCTTATTCCTCTGATCAACAGTTGGCACCAATGCACTGAGACAAAAATCTAGAAATTATCTTCCCCACTCTTATTGCTCAACAAAGTTCTCATACTTCAACACCCTAAATAGCTCTGGAACCAGTCTTCTCACCATCTCTTCTCCATTTTCTTGCTGGGGTTGCTGCAGTAGATTCCAAACTAGTCTCTCTAGGCTCATTTGTCTCTTCTAACTCCCAATCCACCCATCATACTGTTGCCAGACCCATCTTTCAAGAACCCAATAAGGCATTTTGTTGTGTATTTAAAATACTTTAAGGTCTTCAGTTGCCTTTAAGATAAAATCCAAATTCCTCTGCAGGATTTGAAAAGCACTTCTTGATCTTGTTCTTGTACCGTTTCAACTTTAATATTTTCTCATCATTTATTCATCCATCCACCCTTCCATTGATTTAAATGCTTACAATATGCTAGCAAATGTGCAGGCTAGGTGCTACTGAACTAATACAAAGAAGTCTAGACATGGTATTTGTGTAAGAGCAACTTATGGTCTGGTGAGGAAAATAAACCTAAATAGCTGTGATAAATGTTATAGTCATCACAGTATATACAAGGTGCACTGAATACACAAAGGAATGGGTGTCAGGTCTCTGAAGGAGGCGTTAGGCAGGGAGATGAAGTCCGAAAAAGTTTCTTGAACTGAATCTTGAAAGGTAAGTAAATTTGGGGGTCTTTTTTTTTTTTTGTGGAGAAGATGGAAAAACGTGTTTCAGGTAGAGGCATTAGTGTGAGCAAAGGCATGGAGCACAGAGTGCAAGTGTGTGAAAGAGAAGGAGGCCAGGGCCAGATGCTGGAGTTCCAGGCTCTGTCTGAAGGCAGTGAGAAATAAGTGACAAGTTTTAGACAGAAGAGTAAATTAATTAGATTTGGGACTTAAAAAGATCTGGTTGACTATAGAGTGGAGGATGGACTGGAGGGGTGTAAGATACTGGAGGCAGGGCGGCCATCTGGAAGGTTTTATTTAGAGGAGAGATGATGAAGGCCTATGGGCTGAACTAAGGAAAGAAAGTGGGGTGCTTTAGAAATGTTAAGGGGGAATTATGTTCTATAGCAATGCGTCTCAAAGTATGGTTCCTGAACTGATGACAGTCTATGAATTTTTTGTTACCATCTGCTGTGAGATAAATACAGAAGTTGAGAGTAAGGATTAAGCAATCAGGGACTTTCCTGGTGATGGAGCGGTTAAGAATCCGCCTGCCAATGCAGGGGACATGGGTTCAATCCCCTGGTCTGGGAAGATCTCTCATGCTGCAGAACAACTAAGCCCATGCGCCACAACTACTGAGCCTGCGCTCTACAGCCCACGAGCCACAACTACTGAGCCCACGTGCCACAACTACTGAAGCCCGTGCGCCTAGAGTCCGTGCTCCGCCACGAAAGAAGCCTCTGCAATGAGAAGCCTGCACACCGCATCGAAGAGTAGCCCCCACTCGCCACAGCTAAAGCCCGCGCAGCAACAAAGACCCAATGCAGCCAAAAATAAATAAATAAATAAATAAAATAAAATAAAAAAAAAAAGAATTAAGAAAAATTTGTAGCAAGTTAAAGGAGTTATTTTACATTTGAAAAATCTAACAGAGAACAAATTGGACTTGGATTTTGTAGATCTTTGTTTTTTATTTTGTTTTTCCAGTTACTCATCTTTATTGTATTTTATAAAAGTATTGGACTGCATGGGCAGGAAATATGAAGTGGACCACATTTGGCTGACAAGCACTCACCTACAGGACTTAGTGACTGAATGAATATGGGAGTAGGTGGAAGGAAGGAGTATAATATGACTCTAGGGTCTGATAACTGGAGTGGTAGGTACAGAAAGTTACAGAAGCAGACATTTTTTAAGAAAGATGTTAAATTCCCACTTCCCTATTGTTTCATACAACAGTCATATTTTTAAAAATGCATTTGGGGAAACATGTCACAATCTTTTATTCCTCTAGGTTTTTGTGTGCACCATTTTCTCTACCAGAAACACTCCTCACTCCCTTCTTCACTTGGCTAATACTTAATATAAAGACAAACGTTGTAAATTCATTTATGTATCATCAACATTGCACTAAATGCCCACATTTATTATTTTTTTAATCCTCACAATAACCCTATGAAGGAGGGGTCTGGTTTTGTAGATGAGAAAACTGAGATTTAGAGAGGTTAGGCAATTTGTTCAAGGTTATCCAGCTAGTAAACTAGTGGAGCTGGGCTTTGAACCCAGGAAATCCAACTCAGGAACCCATGTGCTTAATCACTGAAACGTACAGCCTCATGAAGACTCAGATCAACTGTCACCTCTTTCAGGAATCTTTCCTTGTTGCCCTTACTTATGGGCGCATCTCCTGTGTTCCAACAAAGCACACGCACATGCCTATCTCCATCATGGCACTTGCCATTCCCTATTACAAGCGTGTGTTTGTTTGTTGCTTCCTTTTTCTCCCCTAAGCTGTGAGCTCCCTGAGGGCAGGAAGGATTCCTTACTTCCCTGAATCCTCAATCCAGAGCACAGTGCCCAGTATTCAGTAGGAGCTTGGTAACTGTTGAATAAATGGAGGTATGAGAAAACCTAATATGTTATTGGTAGGATGTTGGATGAGGCCAGAAAATAGAGGATCTGGGCTAAACCTGTGCAGGAAGCTTGGGGTCAGATCGGGAAGAGTGCTACGCTGGGTTTAGAAACTTGCGAGCAACAGTCACAAAATCCTTTATTCTTTTCACATCCATGGATATTATGATTTTCAAGGTATAACTGTGCAATGGGAACACTAACCAGGGTTGTGCTAGCACATGTTTAACAGCTGCTTCCTTCCCTTTCCCTGCCAAAAGCTCTGATTCGTTGTATTTTTTTTAATTTTATTTTTTAATTGAAGTCTTGTTGATTTACAATGTTGTGCCAATCTCAGCTGTACAGCAAAGTGACTCTGTTACACACATATAATGTGTTTTTTTAATTACTTAATTTAAAAAACTTTTTCTTTTATACTGGAGTATAGTTGATTAACAATGTTGTGATAGTTTCAGGTGTACAGCAAAGTGATTCAGTTATACATATATGTGTATCTATTCTTTTTCAAATTCTTTTCCCATTTAAGTTGTTACATAATACTGAGCAGAGTTCTCTGCACTATGCAGTAGGTCCTTATTGGAAGGTATAGTTAGGGAGTTTGAGATTGACATGTACACACTGCTATATTTAAAATGGATAACCAACAAAGTTGTGTTTTTTTTTATTTCCATGGTGTACATGCTTCTGTCACTGTCAGTTTCTTTTAAAAAAATTTTATGTATATATATGTATATGTATTACTGAAACACAGTTGTACAATGTTATATTAGTTTCAGGTGTACTACTTAAGGATTTGATGTTTGCATTCATTATGAAATGATCACCACAATAAGTCTAGTAACCACCTGTCCCCATATGAAATTATTACAGTATCATTGACCATATTCCTTATGTCACAGTTCATTTCAAGCTACCAGTGTGACGTTACTGAACATGGATGTGGGAAGAGATCCACAGTATTATGCCATTAAAAAATATTTCCCCCACACAGTTACAATAGACATAAATGAACTGAAGAGCATAGGTAAGAGTAACATGTAGTGAAATAATTAGGAAGCAATGAGTTTTGAGTGTTTATTACCTTTGTTTTTACTATGCCGTTAAGTTTATGTAATTTGATTTTTAATAATGATGGTGTTTAACAGCTGGCTTACTAAATTCCTTCAATTTTAACAACTGGCTCTCATGATTGGATAGGAGCTGACTCCTCCACACCACTGTCATTACTCCCTTTCCCTACAGATTCATGCCAGCCCAGTCTCCTGGGACTGGTCTTTTTCCTAAGCAGGTCACTTATATGAAGCCCTGGGTCAGTGGCTTTCTGAGGCGGCATTAGCTCTCTCGTTACATGTTCTAATTTTTGTGAGCCTCGCCCTCAGTACTCAAGTCTTTCTCTGTTTGCAACAACCAAGGTGTCCTACACAGACCACCATCCCTCCAGACACTGATTTTTGTCCTGAAAGTAGTTTCCTTCTGATGCCTTCTTGACTCAGGGTTGATCAAATCATACAAGTTCTGCTCTGCACAGTGAGGCACCATTCACATATGGACTGCTTGCCTGACCATCACACGCTACACTGCTTTCTGTTACTTACTTGCCCCACGCTACTGTCTCAATATGTGCCCTGGCATTTGGACTTGCTTTGACTCTATATCCTGGTTCTTCTATCCTGCATATGCTCTTACTTTTGGATCTTCCTTTGGATTCAAGGTTTCTTTTGCTTCAACAGCTGAAACCTGGCCTTATTCCATGATCTGAGTATACGGCTGTCTGGCTTCCTGGCTTTGGCCTTGCCAACCACAACTCGAATCCAAATGCTGATAAACAGCAACATGAGAAAATGAGCTGACTTAAGCAGATATTACTGTTTTAGTGTGATCAATATCTGCCAATAGTTGCAAAAATCATGCTTGCCTTACTTCTAAGCAACTCCTGGAGATTCAAGACTGCTGAGAGCTCTGAAGGGGGCCTAGGTTAAAATAATGGAGCAGCTGAATTAACAAATGGCAGCTCTTCCCCAGCTGTCAGTTCAAAGAAGGTTCAGAGGAGATTGAGTTAATATGTAGGTCCTTTATCAATTGAGTTTCTCCTTGCCACTGCCCAGAGGAAGGACATATGGGATAAATCTAGGGTAAGCATTAAATGGTTTTGAAATGCACAGTCTTATACTTTTCTGCTCTTTGAACCTAATAAAATCAAGGCTCTTCATTAAGAAAGGGGGCTTGGCATTTCTCTTTGTTTTCAATTGATATTAATACTGGTAACCTAAGAGTGATACAAAACTAATGTGAACAGATTTCAACCTTGAATACTCTTGAATGATTTAGGAATCAATTTGCAAAAAGTCACAAGGGAAAAAGCATGCTAAAAAAATTCAGTTGGTTCTCTCAAAGAGAATAAAAACTTTTAGTTGTTGGTTTAGGACTCATGCTGTTGGTTGGAGGTGAGGACTTGCTCAAGTGCCTCAGGCTTCATTGATGCTCTGTCCCTGCTTCAAGGTGACTGGGGCAGTTCCCAGACCAAGAAAAGGTTTCTGAGCTTATCACTGAACAGAGAGAATCCTTATTAACTCAAAGACTGATTTTCCCACATTCCAGGAGAGCAGTTATGTTTAATGACATACTAAATAACTGCCCTGGAATAGGAAGTTGGTTTTCTGAAGAACATTTTGGTTCTCAGACTCTTTCCATAGAAGGAGAATTACCTTAAGTCTTTTCCTGGACAAGGTAGGGTTGGTAACAACTATTCCAAGAAATAAATAAACAATTGAGTGAAGTTAGAGAGCTCTCTGAGTCTTACCTTCTTACCAAAGAAAAGATGCCCAGCAGGGCCGGCTTTGTGGATATGTGATGTGTACACACAGAGTCCTGCACTTAGAGGGGTTCTGCACTTGGCTTAATGCTGTTGCCATCCTGGAATTCTTAATAATTTTTTCCAGTTTCATTTTCATTTTTCACTGGGTCCCGCAAATGATGGAGCTGGTCCTGATGGCAAGAGAGGTGGAAAAAAGGCTTTCAAAGAGGTCTTTGTTTCTGTTTTTGTTCTGTGAGGATGCTCCAGAACAATACTGAAAACATGCCTTGAAAAAAATGTTATAGTTTTTATTTATCCATCCAGGCAAGAGTAAACTGAAAACACGGCAATCACGAGTGGTGTTATAAACAGCCAAGTGCACGTAATAGCAAACATTTATATGGTGCTCATTACCACGTGCCAGGCTTTGCATACATTAGCTCACTTAATCAGCATTTTATCCCCATTTTGCAGTTGAGGATACAAGGTACAGAGAGGGTGAGAAAATCACCAAAGTTCACATAAGTAAGTAAGTGGCAGAGCCTAGATATAAAACAAGGCAGTATGGCTTCAGAATGTTTTTTAATGTCATGTTTCTTCTTTCTACTAAATGGAATAATGACATCGGTTTGCTGAGAGATGCTTTTCAGTATTTCTGATTGTTCTGGTTATTACTTTTGAATTCAGAGAAAACTGATTAGCTAGGGCCCTTTAAAGGCTTAAGTCTACGTGCACTTGGAAACTAATAGTGAAATGCACTATAGAGCAAACACATCCTTTCCTTTGGAACATCAACTAATGACTATGTACTAAACATATCACACTTCAGTGTCTCATGACTGGCGTTCAATTTTGACTCAAAAGATTTTTAACTATGCTACTAAGCTTATATGCCAGAGGCCACATGTTCTTCCTTGGATATTTACACTATACTTTATTCCTTTCAAGGAATTGGAGATTTGGCTCATACTTGCTGGATATGTTAAATGATCCTGTAAAGCCATTTTTACATTAAAGAGTCTTCCTCGACTTCATTTTTTAAAATCTACGTAGGTACCAGAGCATATTGGTTGAAAGGATGGGCTCTAGCATCCTGTGGCTACTTTTCTGGCCCTGAGATTTACTTCTGTAATAAGGATAATAAAAACAGACACCTACATGGCTGCCATGAGACTAGGAAGTATCTTGCACTTCCCAGAACATGGTTAATAATCAATAGAGGTGAATAATTGTTTGATTTATAAAAACTGGTATAGAATAGTGCAGTTATATCTTAGGGAGAAAAACTCTTTGAGCCTCAGTTCATTCAGCATAAAATAAAGTTAATAACACCCATCTCACAAGGTGTTATAAGGATTAAATAAGATAATATATATGAAGTGCTTAGCACAGGGCCTGGCATATAGTAAGTTCTTACTAAATGGGAACTTCTATTATTCTATTTGAATTTTTTGTCTGTAATGTAAGTCTAGGTCATTTCACAATAGAATTTGGGACCCAGTATAAAACCATTCTGTTTTTAATAATATTTTTCATCTTTTTCTTCTTCGTAGGTCACATTCTGTTAGGGGAATGAGATAAATATTGGTTTTTACTCTGCACTGATACTTTTTTGTAGTGATTATGCCCTTTAACAATACCCTTTGGAAAATGGTTCTGATGAACCTAGGGGCAGGACAGGAATAAAGACGCAGACATAGAGAATGGACTTGAGGACACGGGAGGGGGAAGGGTAAGTTGGGACGAAGTGAGAGAGTAGCACTGACATATATACACTACCAAATGTAAAATAGATAGCTAGTGGGAAGCAGCCGCATAGCACAGGGAGATCAGCTTGGTGCTTTGTGACCACCTAGAGGGGTGGGATAGGGAGGGTGGGAGGGAGACGCCAAGAGGGAGGGGATATGGGGATATATGTACGCATATAGCCGATTCACTTTGTTATACAGCAGTAACTAACACAACATTGTAAAGCAATTATACTCCAATAAAGATGTTAAAAAAAAATACCCTTTGGAAAGACATGTTAGTCTTTTTCCAACGGTCCTCTTATAAAGGGCTATTAAAATAATGCATAAAAGAAATAACGTTCATTCATTATTAATACCTTGTAGCAGTGATTACATCAGCTCAGTCTGGCCATTGATCAGCCCTCAGAGCCCTCCCTTCAAGCAGAGTTCAGGGAACAGACAACAGAGGGAAGGCAAAGAGCACGTCTTCTCCCGTGTGCTCCAGATCTTGCTCTGTCAGGGAGGCCCTCCTTCTTCTGTACCTTCAGCTCTTCTCCTCCATTGGCTCCTTTCTCTTCACCCACCAATATGCCGAGGTCTTTTCCACCTTTCAAACAAGAAACAGAACTATTTTCCCCTCAAACTTGTTGCTCCACTGAAGTACTATTTCATCTTTCCGTTTTCTTTGACTGTTGAACTTCAGCTAAAAGTAGGCTTCACTTCCTTTACATCTCCCACTCTTTACTCCTTTCTTTCACTGTCTTTCACCCTTAGGACTTTCCAGAAATTTTTGTCTTGAAAGCATTAAGAACTTCCTAATCATCAAGATGTTTGATCTTTTCTTAGTCTTCATTCTTCTTGACCTGTCTGACTTATGATACTGTTGAAATCTTGATATCCTGTTAGAGTCTGGGACACTGTTTGTCCCTAATTTTTGGACTTTTGTATCTTGGGTTGCTCATAGAAAATGGCAATGATGCTCACTCTGCAGAATGTTGTGAGGATAAAATGAAGTGCTATTGTTAACCTTAGAATAATATCTAGAATGGTCTCTTTTAGGTAGATGGAAGGCCAACAGACACCATTGTTTAGGGAAAAATTAGGGGAAAGTGTGCAACAGAACTTTTATATCGACAAATACTGTCCTTTTGGGAGGCTGCAAAAAATTGTACATATATATTTGCATAAGATACAGGGAGCCTTCTAGCAATTAGTGGATAAAAGTCTTAAAACTTTTTGAGGAGAAAATATTTGCAAACAATGTGACCAACAAGGGCTTAATTTCCAAAATATATAAACAGCTCATATAACTCCATATCAAAACCACAAACAACCCAATCAAAAAATGGGCAGAAGACCTGAATAGACATTGCTCCAAAGAAGACATACAGATGGCCAATAGGAACATGAAAAGATGCTCAGCATCACTAATTAGTAGACAAATGCAAATCAAAACTACAATGAGGGGCTTCCCTGGTGGCGCAGTGGTTGGGAATCCGCCTGCCAGTGCAGGGGACAAAGGTTCAAGCCCTGGTCCGGGAAGTTCCCACATGCCGCGGAGCAACGAAGCCCATGCGCCACAACTACTGAGCCTGCACTCTAGAGCCCACGAGCCACAACTACGGAAGCCCACATGCCTAGAGCCTGTGCTCCGCAACAAGAGAAGCCACCGCAATGAGAAGCCCACACACCGCAACGAAGAGTAGCCCCCGAGTGCCGCAATTAGAGAAAGCACGCACGCAGCAAGAAAGACCCAATGCAGCCAAAATTAAGTAAATAAAATAAATAAATAATTAAATTAAAAAAAAAACCCAAAACTACAGTGAGGTATCACCTCACATCAGTCAGAATGGCCATCATCAGAAAGTCTACAAATAAAAAATTCTATATTAAAAAAATGCATTTATTTAGGGTGTGGAGAAAAGGAAACCCTCCTACACTGTGGGTGCAGCCATTGTGGAAAACAGGATGGAGGTTCCTTAAAAAACTAAAAATAGAACTACTATGTGATCCAGCAATCCCACTCCTGGGCATACATCCAGAAAAGATGAAAACTCTAATTTGAAAAGATACATGCACCCCAATATTCATTGCAGCACTATTTACAATAGCCAAGACATGGAAGCAAACTAAATGTCCATCGACATATGAATGGATAAGGAAGATGTGGTGGGCTTCCCTGGTGGCGCAGTGGTTGAGAGTCCGCCTACCGATGCAGGGGACACGGGTTCGTGCCCCGGTCCGGGAGGATCCCACATGCCGCGGAGTGGCTGGGCCCGTGAGCCATGGCCGCTGAGCCTGCGCGTCCGGAGCCTGTGCTCCACGACGGGAGAGGCCACAGCGGTGAGAGGCCCGCGTACCGCAAAAAAAAAAAAAAAAAAAAAAAAATAGCAAGCAACCCAATCAAAAAAAGGCAGAAGACTTGAATAGATAAACATTTTTTCCAAAGAAGACATACAGATGGTTGACAGGCACATGAAAAGATATTCAACATCGTTAATCATTAGAGAAACACCGTGAGCCATGACCGCTGAGCCTGCGCGTCCGGAGCCTGTGCTCCGCAACGGGAGAGGCCACAACAGTGAGAGGCCCAAGTACCACAAAAAAAATAATAAATAAAAAAAGAAGATGTGGTACATATATAAAATGGAATATTACTCAGCCATAAAAAGAATGAAGTAATGCCATTTGCAGCAACATGGATGGACCTAGAGATTATCATACTAAGTGAAATAAGTCAGAAAGAGAAAGACAAAAATTGTATGATATCACTTCTATGTGGAATCTAAAGAAATGATACAAATGCATTTATTTACAAAACTGAAACAGACTCATAGACATAGAACACAAACTTATGGTTACCAAAGGGGAAAGGGGGCGTGGATAAATTAGGAGTTTGGGATTAACAGATACACACCACTAGATATAAAATAGGTAAACAACAAGGACCTACTATATAGCACAGGGAACTATATTCAGTATATTATAATAACCTATAATGGAAAAGAATCTGAAAAAAGTATATATGTATAACTGAACCACTTTGCTGTACACTTTGCTGAAACTAACACAATATTGTAAATCAACTATACTTCCATTAAAAACAGCTTTCTGAAGTTAAATATTATTGAAAAATATCAGATGTGTTAAAATGGACCCAACTGAGGTCGTTTGGCCAAGACATCAAATGCTTTTAAGGAGAAACTCACCATAAGAGAAAGGAGAATCTGGAGTGGTGACCAAAGCTGTACACCTAGTGATTAGAATGGAATGGAGGAGGGTTGGTTCCTGGATGGGCTATATGAACTTAATAAGGAGGCTTTAAGATAACTCTGTGTGCACATGTATGTGTAAATATGTATATTCTGGAGACCAAAGTCATGGAAGGACTAACTTAAGAGTCCAGTACTGAAGTGATTTGGGGTGTCCAGAGCTGGCCTAATATGAAAAGAGAGCCATCTGCCCTTGCACTTGAGAAATTCTTGCACACTGGTGCAGCAATGAGTCAGGTACTTCATGCTCTTTGCAGGGAGTTTGGAGTCATAATTTCCTGCAATAAGGCAGGAAAAAAGACATAAAAGGCATACAGATTAGAAAGAAGGAAGTAAAACTCTATTCTCAGATAATATGATCATTTATATAGAAAATCCTATGCAATCTCCAAAGGGCTCCAAGAACTAATAAGTGACCTTGTAGCAAGATTGTAGACTACAAGATCATATACAAAAATCAATTGTATTTGCATATACTAGCAATGAACAATCAGACATTGAAATAAAACATTTACAATAACATAAAAATATGAAATATTTTAGAATTAATTTGAAAAAAGATGTGAAAGACCAGTACATGGAAAACTACAAAACGTTGCTGACAGAAATTAAAGAGGAACCAAAATAGAGAGATATATTATGCATAGAGATTGGAAGACTAAGTATGGTTAAGATAGCAGTTCTCTCTAAATTAATATATAAATTCAACACAATCTCAATCAAAATCTTAGCACTGCGGCTTCCCTGGTGGCGCAGTGGTTGAGAGTCCGCCTGCCGATGCAGGGGACACGGGTTCGTGCCC
>NC_041219.1:4931295-4952347 GCF_002837175.3 Physeter macrocephalus | reverse complement strand
AAAAAAAAAAAAAAAAAAATCTTAGCATTTTTTTTCTTTTAGTAGAAATTGATAAGCTGATTCTAAAATTTATATGGAAATCCAAAGGACCTAAAATAGCTTAAACAATTTGAAATAAGAGAACAAATGTGGAGAACTTACACTACCGGATGTCAAGGTTTATTATGATACTATAGTACTCAAGACAGTGTGGTATTGGCATCAAGGAAAACAAATAGATCAATGGAACAGAATAGAGAGTTCAGAAATAGATCTACACATGTATGGTCAATTTTTGACAAGGGAATAAAGATAATTCAGTTAAAAAGGATAATTTTTTTCAACAAATGATGCTGGAACAATTAGATATTCATCTGCAAACCTCCATACTGTTCTCCATAGTAGGTGCATCAACTTACATTATCATCAACAGTGTAGGAGGGTTCCTTTTTCTCCACACCCTCTCCTGCATTTATTATTTGTAGACTTTTTGATGATGGCCATTCTGACCAGTGTGAGGTGATACCTCATTGTAGTTTTGATTTGCATTTCTCTAATAATTAGTGATGTTGAGCATATTTTCATGTTCCTGTTGGCCATCTGTATGTCTTTATTTGGAGAAATGTCTATTCAGGTCTTATGCCCATTTTTTGATTGGGTTGTTTGTTTGTTTGATATTAAGCTGTATGAGCCGTTTATATATTTTGGAGATTAATCCCTTGTTGATAGCATCGTTTGCAAATATTTTCTCCCAGTCTGTAGGTTGTATTTTCATTTTGTTTATGGTTCCCTTTGCTGTGCAGAAGCTTTTAATTAGGTCCCATTTGTTTACTTCTGTTTTTATTTTCATTACTCTAGGAGATGGATCCAAAAAAATATTGCTGCGATTTATGTCAAAGAGTGTTCTGCCTATATTTTCTCTAGTAGTTTTATAGTATCTGGTCTTACATTTAGGTCCTTAATCCATTTTGAGTTTATTTTTGTATATGGTGTTAGAGAATGTTCTAATTTCATTCTTTTATGTGTAGCTGTCCAGTTTTCCCAGCACCACTTATTGAAGAGACTGTCTTTTCTCCATTGTATATATTCTTGCCTCCTTTATTGTGATTAATTGACCATAAGTGCATGGGTTTATTTCTGGGCTCTCTATCCTGTTTCATTGATCTATATGTCTCTTATTGTGCCAGTACCATACTGTTTTGATGACTGTAGCTTTGTAGTATAGCCTGAAGTCAGGGAGCGTGATTCCTCTAGCTCTGTTCTTCTTTCTCAAGATTGTCTTGGCTATTTGGGGTCTTTTGTGTTTCCATACAAATTAAAAATTTTTTTGTTCTAATTCTGTGAAAAATGCCATTGGTTATTTTATAGGGATTGCATTGAATCTGTTGATTGCCTTGGGTAGTATGGTCATTTTAACAATATTGATTCTTCCAGTTCAGGAACATCATATATCTTTCCATCTGTTTGTGTCATCTACATACTTCTTTATATTATAGCTGCAAACACATTTCTTACCACCTCTACAAGCCTGAAAGATTCTTGAAGGTAGTGACCTATGTATTTATTATTTATCCCAGTACCCCAGTGATGTCTTAGAGAATGTCTTATAAATACTAACTGTATATATACACAATAAATATGCTCAACTGAGGATTTTTTTAATAACTGAGGATGGCCCAAGGGTTGAAAACATTTTGTTGTATTTAAAAAATATGAAACTTTTCCTGATTGTGGTGTATGCAACCTTCGTATGCATAAGATCGGGGAATTATTTCCCTTATATTTAGGTTGATTAATCTCTTAACTTTTTATGTAAATACCTTTTGTTTGTGACCTCTACAGACATTTCTCATTACCTAAGTACGAGAAGCTATTGTTTGTAGTGGATTTGTAATTGTTTGATGATCACCTTCATAATGTGTACACTTACATCTTGAGCGAAAATAGCAAAAACAGTCAATGATTATATTATAGAGAAAATAACAAAAGTCTTTTTCTGGAACATTTCTTCATATTTTTTGACATCTCGTTGAAATAAGGAAATGCAAGCCCTAAGAAATAGGCCACTGATAGAAACCTGAGAATAATTTTGTTGCAGAGTTAAAGTGAATTAGAAAATAGGCCAAGACGAGAGCTTTAGTTCAGTTTCAAATATCTGACAAAATTGGGAAATTGGATAAAAGGAGTTTAGGAAATTGTACTGGATGAAAATGTACTGATGTTTTGTATTTGTTCCAACGTAAAAGCATCTATTTCCCTCACAGAGAGATGGATACATAATGGTCTCAGATCTAATGGAAGTGCTCATTTCCAGGGGTATTGTAGTTTTGAAATGGGTGTGTTTGAGGTTTCTGGGTCTAATTTCATATTATTAAACTCTGAAATTACAGAAGCCCTTCCGAAGTAATCCTTGAGTTTCAGAATGGCCTCACGGTGCACCATGAGCTTGTTGTGTACAAAGTTTGAAGGGCTTGTTTGCAATACAATCCCTTTTGTTAACAACCAGAGCTATATCTTAGTTTTTGTCTTTCCCATGGGCTGGGTTTCTTCCTCTGATCAGCCTCAGAGCTTAGCTTGGGTGATGGAGTGGCAAACACTGAAGGTTTCAATAGCAGATAATAGGGCAGAGATGACAAGGTCAGGGTTTGGAGGTAGACTTGGGTTTGAATCCTAATTCTATCACATAGGAGCTCTGTGGCCCTGGTTCAGTTGTCTAGCTTCTCAAGCTTCATTTTCCCCATCTGCCAAAGGCTGCCATGAGTGTCAAGAGCTTAGCGTGGTGCCTGGCACAGAGAACACACACTCAAAATGTATGCTAGTAGTATTAGCAACCAGAAATTATCTTCGTTTTACTTCAAGAAAATAGCCCTAGCTTTGTGCTGAGGATAATTTTTTTTTAAATGATAGTGTGGATGTCGACATTTTTCTTAGAAACATTGCTAGAGGAAATTCGGTGGTTGTGTATCTAAAAGGCCTGCCCAACTTTACCCAAAAGATACAGAGTATCAGTGCCTCCAAATAGATACACCAATGGTGTTATGGAGCCCCAGATAGTGTCCACTCAATTCACTGTGGGCAGGAAGAGGATCTATTTTTAAGGGGAGGGAAGAGGACTATAACTGGTTAAAAATAGGATTCTCCTCCATCTTCTCTCTGCCACTTTTCATCCTTCATTTTTCCATCCACCCCCATTTTTCCTGAAGTGCTCTTATCACCTCTGTTCACTTCCCCCTCCTCTTTGTCTGCTTTAGAATCGGTACATACTATGAAAGAAAAAATACCTGACACTATCCCCAGAAAGTCAGTGGTGGGGGTAATGCATTTTTAATCCTAAACACCTGGTCTCCTTTTATTTGGCTGCCAGAGTGGGAAGGTTTTTTTGATTATTCAAAAAAGTCCTCTTGCTGGTGCTCACAAATGACTAAAAAGGTTAATAAATTTCAGACTCTGCTTGGTAATCCAGGGAGATAGAACTCTGCAAACACAGACTTTTCTTTTTAAGTTGAATCTGACATTATGAAAAGCTACCCCTCTCTTCCCACACTCAAAGTATTTATCTAGGCTTTAAACACTGGGTAGCAGAAGTGTGGCAAGGGAGCTAACATTAATCGTGGGTCTGCATTGCAGAGGGAACCTCACTCACATTATCTCATTTAGTGTTCACGACAGTCCCATGGGGAAAGCATCACAGTTCCCATATTTCATAGGTGAGAGCATGGGGAGCTTCAGCGTGCCCCGTGAGGGAGGGACTCACTCACTCCAGTGCAGTTTCCCTAAGCACTGGTGACCCCGTGCAAGGTTTACCCATCTTACTGCAATACCTTGATACAAGTGCTTCTCTGCCCACCATGCAGTGCCAATTATGATAAGACACAGCTTCCAATTCTGTCCACCCTCTCTGGCCAGCCAATCCTCGGGACCATGGTCAAGAGCAGAATCCATCTTTCTAGGAAAGGGTGCTGGGAAATTGATATCCCCTCCCTCAGCAGTATAACCACAACATTGATCTCCCCAAATCTCTTTCCTTTGCTCTGATTACATAGACGCAGGTCTGCACGTTAGTCCCTTGATGCTAGGTGGTAGTGGGGGGGATGATAGTGGGTGGTAGGCCCAGTTCTCTGAGCTGGGACCTCTCAGTACACCCTGTGGGGCAGTGGCAGGGAGACATGGTTGATTTGCTCTTCAGTTATAATTCCGAGACAAGTGCATCATTTACACATAGATTATCGACTTTAATTCTTATAAGAACTCTATGAGGAAGGTTCTGTTTTGATCCCAGCATAGTGTAGTGGTTACAGACAAACATGGGCTTGGGTTTGAGTCACAGCTCTTATCCTATTAATGTGAAGTCCAAACAACTTGTTGTCTATGTGACTTACCTTCCCATGCCTCAGTTTCCTCTCTGTATGATGGAAGAATAATAGTACTTACCTTTATACTGTTCTGAAAAGCAAATGAGATAGTTTACATGGTAGGAAGTGCTCTCTATTATCTCCATTTTCCAGATGGGGAAACTAACACCCAGATGGGTTATATAACTGTCCAAGGTCACACAGCTAAGCAGTCTTTCAAAACCCATGCTCTTAGCCATTATTCTGTGGTGGGACTTCTCAGGCTTTTTCACCTCTTGGCACACATGGAAAATGATATTACTCATATGACATTGGGGAGAATGAATGGGACAGCTCAGTGCTTGAGGTAATTGGTCTCTGGGTCTCCAACCATCCCAAGCTCCTTCTGGTCAACTGGTACTCTGCTGTACTGGAACCGAGGACTGGAGCTGCCTACCCATGCCAAGGATGTCAGTAAGTGTGTCTGGAGAAAATGAAGACTTAGCTGGAAAAGTTTGTAAATTCAGTAGTGAAGGGAGGGGGTGATAATGGGTGAGAGAGACTGCTTAATTTTCTCTTCTGAAAAATGGAGACCACAAGAATATCTATTTCACAGGGTACTTAAAAACTAAATGATGGCTTGTATAAGGAAAACCCTTTGTAAAATGTGATAATTTTAGCTTAAGAAAAAATAACAAAATATTTGAAATCATAAGAGTGATCTGGGGATAGTGGTTACAGAGATGGAACATTTCTACCAACCATTTACTTGGGGAAAGTTACAGTTTAATAGGATAGACCTCCCTCCCTCCCTCCCTCCCTTCCTTCCTTTCCTTCCTCCTTTTATCTTAAACCAAATAAAAATGGACATTAGCTTCCTCCAAGGTTTCTTATGAGGCTGAACCTATTCTCATCAAGTAACTAGAGCAAGTAGGAATAAGAGCAAGAATCCTACAAGCCCAAGTAGGTGTATCTCTGAAGTTCAGAATAGTTTGGCTTTATCTGAGGAAATGGCATGTCAGGCTGTCTCTATAACATGGGCATCTTTGGTGAGGATTTGTTCTGACAGGCAAGGCAGCCAGGCACAAGCCAGACCCAGAAACAAAGCTTTGGTCAGTGGAGGGGAGGGATTTAGGACCATCATCCAAGTTGTCTCCTCCCAGGGCCTGATGTCCAATGTTGACATTTTCTTTCCTGAGTTTAATGTAAAATTCAAGTCAAGTAACTTGCACAAATGCATCAATATTTTAAAAGCTACCAATCTTACACATGAAAAAAGGCAGCTTACAATCTTCAATAATCTTTATTGTAATACATATTCATTATATAATATATGAGCCCTCAAAGGAGAAGTTCCTGTTGTCTAGAATTCTAAGTGCTACACAATGGTGGCTTTGGGATAGGTAAACACCACATATTTGCTTTATAAAACCATCACCAAGTGACTTTAGCAGGTTAACTCTGAAAGTCATCACAACTTTTTGTCTTTCATAATCTGGACAAAGCTAAAGGAGAGAATTTTCTCTGATGCGGCTTTCTTGTAGTCAGAGTTTTAACCAGATACCCTCCTTGAAATTTGACTCTGATGTTAGAATGCTCATTAGTTCTGAAAAGCTGACTCATTCTTTGTGGCTGAACTCAAATGTCACCTCCTCTGTTAACTAGTCCCCAACACCTTGAGCAGGGTTAATTGCTCCCAAGGAACTTGGTACATGCCTCTATTATGGCACCATTACCATAAAGGTGTTTGTTTACCCAATAAACTATGCGCTCCTTGGGGGTAGGGACAGTTCTTGGCCTGGGAGGCACTTACTTGATGACTGTGGAATTAAAGAGTGTATCTATCATAGATATTATGTTTAAAATATAGATAAATTTGTGCACTTCTACAGACTCAGAAAAAAAAATGTTCAAGAGACTGTTGCCATCCAGATATAGAACTGAAAAAAAACCCTCAAGAATTTTAGGAAGTTGTCATCTTAAAATCTTATTAACTGGAGAGGTTCAAGAAAGATCAACAATATGTTGAGATGAATGAGTGAAGATTTTTGTCTCATCTAGTGTGTGTTTGATTTATATCTATAGTTAAAGCTAGAAGTCAGGGGAAAGGAAAGGGATGGGTTTGAAATTGATTGATTGACCTCTGACTGCTAGGTTCTGTATTAGATGGTTTCCATGACATGATTTCCCTTTGGGTACCACCCCCCCAGACACCTCCCCCGCTAGTTGGTTGGGTCCTATTAGCATCTTTTGTCAAATGGGAAAACTGAGTTTTGGAGGTTCAGTAATGTGAACAAAGTCATTCCATCTAGTAAGTGACTAAACCAGAATCTGAACCCAAGTCTGAAAAAAGTTCTTAGTGTATGTCTGTATGTGTTTAAAAAAAAAAGGTGGGGGAGAACTCAGCAGTTATTAAGATAATTCAGGACAGCTCTCACCTTGTAGCCTACACTTTCCCCCCTTAAATATCTAAGGAAAAGGGTCAAGCGGGTGGGGCTTGAAGTGGGCAACACGTGTGGCGCTTAAGCAGGTGGACTCAAGAGTCAGATACCTCGGTAGAGAGCCTGGCTCTCTCACTTTCTAGTGGTGTGAACTTGGGCAAATTGTTTAATATACTTGAGCCTCAGTTTCTCTAATGATAAAATGTAGAAGTAGGTGGAGGGGACTAATCATCATTTGTAGCTCACAAAATGTTGTGAGAAAGAAATGAGAGAAGGCACTCAGCACTTAGCCAAGGGCTTGGCACACAGTAATGCTCAACGCATTCTTATCATAATTACTCAAATGCTCTCTGTTTCTTGCCCAAAGTCAGCAGATAATTGCTTATCTTCCTATTTTCTTAATTCAGCTGTGCAATCTTAAAGTGGAAGAGAAGTCCACTGAATGACCTTTGCCCTGTGAGCTGCAGCCAGACAATGGGATTTGGAATCATTTGATAGGAGTTTGGTTCTCGGTTCTGCTTTGTGATCTTGAGGAGACAGCTCACTCAGTTTCTCTGGACTCAGTTTTCTTATCTGTAAAGTGGAGATCAAAACTACATCTATCATATAGAATTCTTTCCAGGCTTACTTGACCAGTGGTAAGATAAGGCGCACATGAAAGGGCACCTAACCTGGTCTGAGAAGAGTGAAGAGAGTCTTCTTGAATGTAGTGGAGTCCAAGTAGGTCCAAGTCCAAAAAGAGAGGAGACTTGTAAACTAGGACACACACTTATGCCAGTAATAATTACGCTATCATTTTAATAACATAAGTATATGTAACTGATATTTAACCTTCTTTCAGACTACATTTCCCACTCTACTGGTTTCCCTTTCTGACTTAACCTTTGAATTTCATTAAATTTTTAAGGGGAGGAATACTGTGATTTGGTGTTTTTTTTTTCAGTGTTTTTGTTGGACTCTAATTATCTCCACAGTTTGGTCCATCATTTTCTTGAAGGTGTTTCTAGTAGAACTTTATTATTCTGCTGTGTCTTCAATTGTCAGCTGTGTAATGCAAGAACCCAAATAAATATAGACTGTGTAATTCTTTCTGGCTTTCATACTGAATAGGATAAGTGAGTGAGTGTGTGTGTGTGTGTGTGTGTGTGTGTGTGTGTGAGAAAACACATGTATACATCTTGGATTTGGTCCTGAGTTATCCCTTGGGTATAAATAAGACACTGAAAGGCACATTAACTTTTCCATGTCACCAGGGTTTTCATTAGATTGCTGGACTATAAATAGTTCCCTAGTGGTGGAGTGCAAATGATGTACCATTCCTTCTTGCCCCCCAGAGAGCTTAGCTACCAGAGAGCAACATTCACTTGCAAGTGTCTGGCTCACTGTGTGCCAGTATTGTACAGAAGGTCAAATTTTGGATTAACCTTTGAAATGGAAAAAAAAAAATCAACAAGGGTGTCTTTGTGAACATTTTGCTTCTTAGGGAAAACTATTTACATGGAATTTACCTAGTGTACCACATAAAAATTCTAAGCATGGAATATCTAGCACAGTGTACAAATTTATTTCCCTTGAGTTACTTAAATGTCATCATGTTTGGTACAAAATTGGAAATACCTCATTTTGCAAATATTCTTGCCAGAGCTTCTCTGCCATGGTGCCATCTGCATAGAAAAGGATAATTGAGTAACTACCTGGTGAATACAAACACAGAGCCAGCCACAAGAGATAATTCAGAATGCCTTTTCTGTTTTGTTATCTTTTAAAGCAAGATTATCTGCCCGAAGAATTTGGAAAATTACCTTTACTGTTTCCAACTGATTTTGTCTAAACTGTTTCTGTGAAATTCACTGAACACGCTATGCTAGGATAAAGTGGATTTGATGGAAGAATAAGATCTGATATTTGGCTGAGCTTATCAAGTTTCTACTAGACTATAAGCTACTCAAGGGCACAGACTGTATTGCATTTATCTTTGAATCTCTCCTGTGTCAGGAATGTAGTAGGCATCCTCTAAATAGTTATTGATTTAAATTCAGTTTATTATAAAAATTGTAAGAATCATTTCTGGGCCTCCTAAAAATCAGACAGTGTTTGAAAAATATATTCCTGGATGTTCTTTTTTTTTTTTTTTTTTTAAATTACGTCTGGTTTTAGTTTCCTGTGGGGAATCCATGTATGTTGTGGAAACTTGGGTATATATTTGTGATAGAAAATTATGGATTCTGACAAGGAAAGCAGTAGCAAAAATTGTTTAATATTTGGTAAATAGGGGTAAAATGAATGAAGACATGTTTGGTCTAACAGAATTCATATAGATTAAGAGTTTTTGAGAACTGTTTTCATGGATTTGGTACACTATACAATTTGTCTTACTTTCCTCTTTTGGCAGTTTTATTACCAAGTAAGCCTGAAAATGAGGTGAGGAGATGCCTCTGTGTGTGTGTGTGTGTGTGTGTGTGTAAACAAGAGCTAAATGAAATTTCACACCAATAAGATGAGTTCTGCTTAGAATGATGATAATGGCTATTAATTGAGAGCCTAGTATGTGTCAGGCAGTCTTTAAATCAATAACATATTTTATGCATACAAAAACCCTATGACTTAATAATTTTTCCATTTTTAAAGATCAATAAGCTGATGTTCAGAGATGTTTAATAACTTGCTCAAGTTCACATGGTAAGTGGCAGAGCTGAGATTCAAACCCCAAACTCTCTGACTAGTAAATTGGTATTCTTCCCACGTATTGTACTCAACGCAGGAGGCACCTACGCATGGTGATTCTTAACAGTGTCAAAATATCTTTTTTCTTTTGGGACACCACGTGCCTGTAATTATTACCTGTAGTGTCTTTGTTGGAGCCTTAAGGCCAGATTAGCACTTTGTTTGTGTAGAGCAATAAAACAGTACAATCTCAGCCTCCAGTACTGGCACCATTGTCAGCAACTGGACAGAACTGAGTCACCTTGAATAAAAGAAAAAAAAGTGAAGTGAGAGGGTGTTTAATGCTTTGTCTTTTTTTTTTTTTTAAACACAACGAATTAAGCAGTTTGAATTCTGAGTAGAAAGAAACAAATGAAAATGTTATTTCACTTCTCAAACTATGTTGAATCACTATCCTAGAATTTTTATTTACCATCAGGCAGTAATGAACAAGCACAATGGAAGAGCTGCAGTTGGAAGAGGTTGAGAAGGATCCTGTGTTTCATCAGTTGATACGGGAGCCAAGGTGGTGTTTGACTGGGGAGGGAGTCTCCTAACTTTTCTCCATTTCTTTAGTATTATCTTCCTCAATCAGTCTCCACGCTGCTGACACTGGGGGTTTTTCTAAAATGTAAATCTTACTGTGCCACATCTTTGCTTAACGTCTTTTAATGGCTTGTCATCCTTCAAGATCCCCTGTGTTTCAAGTTATCATCTCTTGCTTTTCTCATTTGTACCCTACCTTACAGTCATATCAAACTACTCCCAATTTCTGGAATCTGTCAAGCTGTTTCATAACCTTGTGCTCAAAACAGAGTTGTTTCTTTCTGGAATGCATTAAAGACCACCCTGCCCACCAGTACTACCTTATGAACTTACCCCTACGCCATAAACTGCACAAATATTGGCAAGTGAGGTAGTCAGGGGAAAGAGAAGAAGCTGTCATTATTTACATACCTCACCTTGACTACCTGGAATATCCAAGAGAATCAACTGGAAGCTAACAAGGCAGCTTAGTAGTCAGATACAAGATTTTTAAAAAATCAATAGATCTCCCAATCACCAGCAGTAACCAATTAGAAAAGGTAATGGCAGAAAGGATCTGAATTCACAAAAGGAGCAAAAATTATAAAATACCTAGAAGCAAACGTACTAAAAATATGTAAATCCACATTTTTGAAAAGCTCTAAACTGTTATTGAAGGATAGAAAAATAACACTTGAATCCATGAAAATACACTCCATGTTTCTACACGAAAAGTTTAATGTGGTGGTTATGAGCCTGAGGTCTGACTGTGTGAGTTTGAAGGCCACCAGTTCCTTTCTGGGTCATCTCAGGAAAGTCGCTTCACTCCTCTAAGGCTTAGATTCCTTGTTTGTAAAGGGAGAGTAATAATATTAGTTAGCTCGTGTATCAAGTATGAAAATTAACTAAAATGAACTGACTAAATTAAATGATCTGTTTAGAGCACTCAGCCCAGTGCCAGGCACATAGTAAATACTTAATAGGTTATCTATTATGCGAAAAATGCCAATTATCTTTAAGATAATCTGTGTATTTAATGCAACTCCAGTTGGGCATTTGTTTCTGTGTGTGATTTGTAGGTTTATTGAGAGCTCATCTTTAGAGGGTATTTTTATTTTTTTCGCTTGTTTTATATTTTTGGAATCATGTGTCTTCTGAGTTGTGGATAACTCCCAACAGAGGTGTTTTGGTTTTGCCTTTGCTTTTGCCAGCCCCATACATATGTCTCTCCCTCCTTCCCTTTTTTCTTCCTTCTTTCTTTTGTTCTTTTCTTCCTTTTTCTTTCTTCCTTCTTTCCTGTCTCAAGTTCACAAAGATATTCTCATATTACTAAATGAAAAGAAAATTTTCACAATAATATATATAGTATAAAGTCATCTATCTAAGTACAATGCAAAGCAACTCTCCTTTTAAAATATTTCTGGCAATAGATCTGGAAATCCACACACAAAACTGCTTATAGTGGTTACTTCTAACATGAGACTGGGGTGGAGGGTAGATGGAGAAAGTCTCTCATGGAGTTTTTCATCTTCTTCTGTATTATGTGATTTGTTTATTACTCGACCACAAGCAATACAATTTCTATTACTTGTATAATTTAACAGTCAACCATTTTCCCTCCTCCAGCTCAGGCCTCAGGCCCTTGACAGCCTTTGCCCTCTCCTCATCTTCTCGTCCATCATCTGTGCTCCAGTCACCTGGCTGTCTCTCTGTCCCTGGAGAGTGCCATTCTCCTTTTCACCTGAGGGCCTTTGCCTTTCCAGTTATCTCTGCAATGTTTTTCCCTCACTTCTTTGCCAAGGTCACTATGACTCATCTTATGTGGCTCTCAATTTCTACAGCATGTCCTCAGCGCAGCCTTCCCTGAAACTCAGACCAGGTAATGTTTTCTGTCATATGCTCTCCAAGTATCTTATATTTCTCTTTTGCAACATTTACCACAAGTTTAATTAATTAATTAATTTTGAAAGTTGTTATGTAAGACCAGACTACTCCAGTAGAACATGAGCTTCATGCTGTCAGGGACTAGAACTGTCTCATTTGCAGATTAACTCCCAGGGCCTAGCAGAGCACCTTGTACATAATAGGCCCTTGATACACACTCACTGAAGGAATCAACAAGTAAGTGAATGAGATTTGGGGGGCATCTTGAGCATAGTTTCTGATTCTTCTAAGTCCCTTCACGGAAACTTAAGGATCTGAGGCTCCCATGTTCGGAAATATTAATTCCTTTTCTGCTCCTGTTTGGGACTGATTTGTACATTGCAGGCAATGTTGCTCTGCAGTCCTTTATACTTGGAGTGCATTTTGGGAACCTCCATAAAATGCCTCCTCTAGAATTCCCAGTGCCTGTAACTCTGTGAAAGTCCTCTGCCCATGAACTAAGGAGGGACCTAACAGACCTCTAACAGTAGGAGAGGTACTTATTTCCTGAGCTGAGCACTGCCCAGGAGACTCTCCTTCTATCCTCAGAAACCAATTTCTCTATGCTTGTCTCTGGGCTTCCACCATCTGACATCTTCAACTGCAGATGCAAGCGGGTCTCTCTCTGTCTCACTGGAGTTCCTCCATTGGACAATTTCCTGTCCAAGGATCCTCATGAGATTATGCTGAAATTTCATTCCCAGTGTCATCAGGAGTGAAACAAACTAAATTGAACTCTAGAGAATGTGCTTTAATACATAAGAACACAGCTAAGTAATTGCTATGTTGAGCAGAGGAGGAAATCAGTCACTATAAAACTCATGCTGTAGGACAACTCATTTCCAAGCAAGATCATAATGGGAGTCATCTAAACAGAATTAAACTTTTATGATTTTTTAAAGGACCATCAGACTACGAGAAACATTTCACTTCACTTAACTAAAAGGTCAGAACTTTTTGATGTCCCTGTTACATGGGCATTGTGTTATATAGATGCTCCTCAGAAGTTAATGGACGACTTCTTTTATAAAGAAGTTCAGCCATGTTGAAACTCCTGCTGGATGATCCCTAGTGGACAACCCTTCTTGTTACTCACCCTATAATTGGATGTTATGGCTATCCACACAATCCTTTCCAATGATTTCTAAAACCGAGAGGCCGCTAGTTCGGATGTTCCTTTTATTGCCTGTCAAAGGGCAATTTTCAAATGAACATCACCTTCTAGAAAGAACTCTTCCATTCTCAGAGAAAAGTGATGATAATTGGACTTTACACATGTTTCCCTTTTTTAGATACAGACCACAGAATTTGTTTACGACTATCTTTAGCACGAACAGGAAACTTAACGATGAAACTCAAATGGAGGGGAATAGAGTTAAAATGTTATAAAACTCATAGGAAATCTGTTCCAAATGATCCAGTGGCTTTAAAAAGTCCATTTTTAAAACATGAGAATGATAGAGCATAGTTGTTTTGTTCAGTAGCAGGGAGGGGCATTGCTGTGGCAGCCACATTTTCTGGCCCTGTGACCAGCTGCTCATTTTTTGTCAGAAAAATAGCTGGGTACGACCACGGCTACAGTCTCCGGTTGTGGGAAAAGTGTTTGTCTGTGAGCAACTGACAAGTTTGTATTAAAGGTCAAACCAGGAATTCTGGCTCCTTAGCAGCACCCTAACCCTAACCTTAACCTCAACACTAACTCTGGTTTCTAAACAAGACCGTTTATATGAGTAATCCAAGGAGACAGCATTCCAGGGCATTCACATCACCCCTTAAGAGGGCACCAAACATTCTTCACCACTCTTAGTTCCTCTATGGGTCACATCTGCACCATAGGGTATGCCCATCAGTTGGAATAGGCCAGGTTATGCTGCTGCAACAAAAAAGCCTAAAATCAGATGGCATTGTTTTAGGGATTGCTGGTGGATGGTGAGAAAACGTTTTCTGAGGCAGGAAGGCTGTTTCTCTTTCCCTCTGACCTGCAGACAGACAATGGCGGAGATGGTGGCTGCTCCATCTACCTAGTTCCTGGAGTGAGGAGCTGAGCAGCACAGCCCCAGCTGACCTGCAATGCAGGTAAGTTTCTGTGATTATCCGCCACCAAGATTTAGTGCCATAACTGACTAATACCACACCTACTGCAGTCTTACAGGTGAATAAATGCACACTCACGCAGGTGAAATAGATGGCCTAAGACTCTAGTCAAGGGCCAGGGAAACGATGTCTGAGCTCTATTAACATGGCAGGCTGACTCATTTGTGTCTGGCAGATCCATGAAAGGCCACTGATTTTTCCATCAACTACTGAGACTTCAGTCTGATGAGGTCATTCTGACCCCATGTGACCCTCAGAATGAACTTGGTCTTTTGCAAAGAGAGCAAAATAACATTTTTTTTTTGGTTTAGCGTCGCAGGTAGGGTGACCAACGATCCCTGTTTGCCTGGGACTGGGAGATTTCCCAGGACACTGGCCTATCAGTGGTAAAACCAGGAAAGTCCCAGCTAACTGGGATGAATAGGTCACTCTAATTGCTGAGGGGATATCTCCTAGTAACACTTAAGGATTATGCAGCGTAGACTCCCACTGTACCTTGTAATTCTTTCCGTCATAATATTTATTACATTGTGTTATAAATGACTCAGACTGTGCAGTGTCTATCTGCCCACCAAACCCTCGGCTTCCGAGACCAGGGGACTGTTTCTTTTCCATTTTATATTCCCAATACCTTGTATGCTGCCTGCCCCTTCAAAAGAGCACAATAAATATTTATTGAATGGATGAATGAATGCTGTTTCTCTGTTATTTTTTCATTCCCAAAACTGGTGTGGTGCGATTGGCTTTTTCTTCTTTGAGGATCAATTCTGCCTAGATACTAGTTTAACTACAAAGAAAGGCAGGGGGCTTCCCTGGTGGCGCAGTGGTTGAGAGTCCGCCTGCCGATGCAGGGGACGTGGGTTCGTGCCCCAGTCCGGGAAGATCCCACATGCCGCGGAGCGGCTGGGCCCGTGAGCCCCGGTCGCTGGGCCTGCACGTCCGGAGCCTGTGCTCCGCAGCGGGAGAGGCCACAACAGTGAGAGGCCCGCGTACTGCAAAAAAAAAAAAAAAAAGAAAGGCAGGACTCTTCCCTGACTGCAGCTACAATCTTGCATAAAGCTTTCAGCGTGACCTGTAATGTAAAATTACATAAACCCAACACTGAACTTCAGCATACACTGATTCCTTATTAGACCGACTGAATAATTGAATCTCCTTTTTTGGCATTTGTTTAAAGACAGAAGGTCACGGGACAAATGGTGAGTATTTGAGGCTGTGGAAACAGTTGTTATAAATTTGGTTTATCTGTTTCTGCAACTGGGACTATTGTGACTGAAGACCCAAGCTTCCCAAGTCTGCCCTCCACCCTTGGGAATGCAGAACAACATGCCCTCCAAACCAGAGGCAGGAGGAAAATCTCTGTGGGCATGCCTCCTGACAGACTGCATTCATGCCTAGTTAAGGACAGCAAACAATGAACTGAGAAACTTGCTCTGGAGAACTAGATCCAGGTCTCAACCAGTTGAATATTTTCATAACAGGCCTAAGAGGTATGCTAAGAAAGAGTTTGCTGGTTCTTGACTTACAGACTAAATCCTCAGACATTTTTGTTTTCATTAATCACCCACAGTGAGTCTCTCCTAAGTGACTCAGCTTTTCTGAGAAGTGATTTAAATTCTAGAAAGAGGCCCTGTGGAGTAGTGGGAAGATCACTAAACTTGTATTAAGAGGACTTAAAAGAAAACCCATCCTCAGTTTCCTCATCTGTAAAATGGGTTTAATAATATCTACCTTTCTTACCTTATAAGATAGCTTGTGGGGTCAAAGGAGATAAAGTCAGTAAAAACAGTCTGAAAATTGTAAAATGCAGAATGAATATAAGATATATATTTTCTACCTCTTATGAATTCACCTGATTCTATCCTTTAACAAAACATATCTAAGCTTGCCTTCTGCTTTAAGACTTCCTTTTGTAAATCAATTATACTTCAATAAAAAACAAAGGAAAAAAACCCTTCCGTTTATTTATCCCAATATTTTCCTCATCACAGGACGAGAATACTCTGTGCCTTGTATGTGCATTCTCTTCATGACAGATGAAGACACAGGTACCATGATCTTAATTTTACATGTAAGTACTAGTTCATAGTAGTTCATGTCCAAGATCATGCAGCTAAATGTTTGGTTTTAACACAAGTGTGCCTATCTCACTGCCCATGAAATTTCTGTCCCACTGTGCTACCTGCCAAGTTTTAAAGGGTTTCCCTCCATTTTTTTAATATCTTGGATTTGGTATACAAGTTCATTTTGGGTTTTATCACATTATTTTCTAGATTTTGATTATATTTCCTCATTGTCACTCCAGACTGAAATATCCTACTCCTTACTCTGGCAGACCTTTCCTTTTCCTTGCTTTTGTTTGGACCTTTCTTGAGAGATAACAGATAAAGCTGCACGTAATATTCCAGGTGTAGGCCCTCCTGGGTTGGGTGCCAGGGCAGGATAATGTTACCAGATGTATTGCCAATACTCATCATGAAACTCAGATTTTCATGAGCTGTTTTGACTGAAGTAGGGCAGTTCCAATGGAACATCCTCCGGCTACAGCCAGCAACCATGTGGCCAGGCGTTAGGGAACACGATGTCTTGAGGTCTCTAAAATTCTTTCATTTATTTATTCAACAAGTTTTTTTAAAAGCACTGATCCTGTGCCAATCTCTGTTCTATTTGCTGTGGGTAGGATAGAGAATAAAATACCCCAAGTTCCTCTATTCACGGGCCAAATCGAGTAGTGTGGAGAAACAGTTGACAAATACAAAAATGTATAATATGTCAGGTAGTAAGTGCTATGTAGAAAAATGAAGTTGGGTGAGGGGAAAAGGGGAAGACTGGGCAGAGGCCTTGCCTTTTCCATAGAATGGTCAGTGACATCGCTGATAAGGTGACATTTGAGCAGAAACTTGAAGGCAGTAAAGGTTACCTCAGGGAAGAATATTCCAGGCAGAAAGAACAGAAAGTACAAAGGTCATGGGAAAGTTTTGTGCCATGTTTGAGGTATCCCAGTGTAGCTGGAGCTAAGTCAGAGTGGAGGGCACTGGGGAGATGAGATAAGGTCAGAGCTTCAAGGTCAAGGAAGGGCAGATCATGCATGGTCTTATAAGTTATGATGAAGGACTTGGGGTTTTATTATACGCAAAGAACTGGTCTGGTCAGACTTATTTTAAGAAATTCACTCTGTCTACTCTGAGGAGAATAGACTATGGGAAAGGAATGATGGAGGCAAGGAGGCCAGTTAGCCAGCTATTGTAATAATCCAGGTGAGGGATGATGATGGTTTGGATCAGGGTGATGGCAGAGGTAAGGGCCAAATGTCATTGAATCCTGGGTATAGACTGGATATGAGAGAAAGAGGAATCAATGATGACTCCAAGGTTTTCAGCTCGAGAAACTGCGAAAATTGGATGAATGGAGTTGCCTTTTACTGAGATGAGGAATACTATGGAAGGCATGTCTTGTGTGTGTGTAATGTTTGTAGGTGGTAGAAAGGACTTAGGAAGGAGTTCTATTCTGTATATTTTAAGTTTGAGGTACTTCCACATAAGGATTTCAAGGAGGCAGTTAGACATGAGTATGACGTGTTTAGAGGAGAGGTTGGGGCTGGAGTTAGAGGCTAAATGAGACACCTAGACAGACAGATAAATAAGGAAGAAAGAGGCCAGAGCACCGAAACTTGGAGGTCTGCAACATACTACAGAGAGCGTGGGGAGACAGGTGGAAACTGTAAAGAGAAGCAGTCACTTAAAAGCTGTTCTGGTGGCTCTGTGGCAGCAGCTACTGTGAACACTGGGTTTATATATTGGAGATCTGCTCCCAAAGTTGGGGGGCCACCAGGGAAGATTTATGCTTGTGCAGGTGGCTGCTACACAGGATCATTGTGATAAAGCACACACACAAGAGTCCTCTCTTATCATTACAAAATATGCAGGAGATTGGCCAGTCACTGCCAAAAATCAGGATGAATTACTTTAGATCAGGGAAATTTGTTTAACTGAATGGAATCAAAGAGATCATATCAATATATTCCTGATAATATAAGCATATCTATAATATGATAGAAACAAGGAACTCTCAGTACTGTGGATATACAAACCATTAGCACGTGCATTTATAAATCCCCAAGATCAGACATATCAGAATGCATATTAACAAAATCACCTCTACAGTACATATAAATAAAGTTCGGGCTTTGGAACTCTTTTTTTCCTGATTGCAATTGGTGTTTCATTTTGCAGGTCACCCCATAAAAAGCTTGTTTAACCCATGATGTACTGTATCTCAGGTGTGGATCTAATTGTTCAATTTTCAGTTTTCAACCATGTTAAGGACTTTCTTCAATTGCAACTCTGGACAGCAGCAACTGCCTCATCTGATAGACAATCAAAGCCGTATGTGCAAGAGGGGTGATATACTAGTAGATTTAAAAACAAAACGAAACACATTCTGCTTTTATCCTGTGGACCCCTGCCTCCCTGCCCCCAACCCTGTCACCATCCCAACCCTAATCTGGCCAGCTCTGCTTCACAAGGAGAGGTGGAGTCGGAGAACAAAGGTATCAAATTCTTGGTTAAGCTAGAAAAGTCTTGATCTTTGCGTTAAGATTTAAAAGAATAATAGCAGAGATAAGGTTTCTTTGGGCTGGGTCACAGAAGGGAGAATTGGAGAGGGAATGGGGGGTGTGCCTGGGACATTGATGAGATGCTGAGAAGTGGCCCTAACCTGCACCCTTACTTCATTATTTCCAAAGATGCGAGGGGGGTCCAGTGCTGTGACTTCTCCAAACATCACATGTAGTCAAGCCCCATCCTCTAAGTCCTAGGAAGAGCTCAGACCTGTCGCTGGGTCAGGTCTGTCACCAATGGGATCACCAGGGATGTCCAGCTGAGGAGCTAGGGAGGGAAGAAGCACAGTGGCTTTGAGCCTTCTCTGTGGACCACCAGCATTCTTTGGATGAATGCTCTTCTCGCCATGTGGCAGGGCAGTAGGATGGGCTGAGGCTGGCCCTGTTGGGGAGAGGTAGCTGCCCTTGGCAGGCCTAGCAGGGCCTCTTTCTGGATATGTTCATCTTCATCCTTTCATACTTTTTCTTCGGAAGCTTTCTTTGTGCCCACAAATATAGTTTTAATATCTGCTTCTTTGTCTTCCAATGCTATCTCTGTTACAGCATTTACCTTACTGCATGTATGTCTCCCCTACTAGATTTCGACCTTTTTGAGAACAAAAACCAAGTTACAATTGTCTTTATATTTCCCAACACCCAGGATAGTGCCTGGGTCATGGTAGGTAATCAATAATGATTTGTTATATTATGAAGGAAAACAAATGCATTCACTCTCTATGCCATGAGTGTTCTGTTACCTGGTGTAACTGGAGTCGGTAGAGTGACTCAGCTAAGAAATAAAACACTTTCTGCTCAACAGATATTAAATAACAATAACTGTAACCACCTACAGCATATCTTCTCGTCTTCATTTTCTTTCCTTCAAATAACAGATTGAGGCCTATTTTCTCTGGAGAGTCTTTGCTGGTTATCCTTCTTACAATCTGCTAGCCAGTCTCCTCCTTCCTAAGACATTTCCTGTTATCACGTTATAGCCATAAATATATATTCCTAGATTTTATAGTCAGTCCCACTTTTTTGCCACATTGTCTTCTTAGAAATCACATCTTCCATAAAATGGAACATTTCTCCTCTAGAGACAATGCTGTAATTAAGGACTGACCAAGGATTCAGTATCAAATAAAATACAGTCAGGATCAATACCATGTCAGAAAGATAAAGCTACAACTGTAATCCTCTAAAATAATTTAACATAGTAAAATCATGCCTCGAGTTCTATAAAACTGTCATAAATACACATTGATTATCCAATACCTGGATTATGTAAAATCTATGTAAAAACATAAAATTAAACCCTGCTCTATTATTAAAATTTCCCCCAAACGAATATACAGAGTAAAATGAATATTTTCAACATATTAATGAACAACCATTTGTTCTGCTTTTAAATTATAAATGGAATATTGGAGGATTATTTAGATAGTTTAGACCTCTTTTAATACAAGTCAGCAAGTTAGAAGTTATGCCCCTTTGTCCTTCATAGGTTGTCCTCTCCAAAGCAGCGCTTTCCAAGTTATTCAATTGGTCCTGTAGTCACACCCAAATCAGTAGGCTCAACAAATGTTTCCTGCAGTTTCTGACAATGGTAGTACTTCTTTTCTCCTCGGAAAAGCTGACCCAATATTTCTAATCTTCTTCCTCTCCTTTTCTCTTTCTTTGTTTAAAGCTAAAGGCATAAAGCTAAAGTCTCAGTAGAAGACCAAAGCAGAGCCAGGGAGAGACATGGAGTGGCCTTAAATAACTCAAGTGCCCCTTCTGTGACTAATTCTTCTTTGATTTAATTTTTATTGTAAAAGCAATAAAACAATTGCTGACTGTGAGCAAACTCCAAAAAAAAACCACCTCAAAACATTTATGATGGGCTTCCCTGGTGGCACAGTGCTTAAGAATCTGCCTGCCAATGCAGGGGACACGAGTCCGAGCCCTGGCCCAGGAAGATCCCACATGCCGTGGAGCAACTAAGCCCGTGCGCCACAACTACTGAGCCTGAGCTCTAGAGCCCACAAGCCACAACTACTGAGCCCACGTGCCACAACTACTGAAGCCTGTGCTCCTAGAGCCCATGCTCCGCAACAAGAGAAACCACGACAATGAGAAGCCTGCACACCGCAACGAAGAGTAGCCCCCGCTCACCGCAACTAGAGAAAGACCATGCACAGTAACAAGGACCCAACACAGCCAAAAAAAAACAAAACCCATTTATGACATGATTTCTAAGAGGTCTGGCTGTCTTTTTATTAAAATTCAATAAAACAATAAATATCAATTGAAGGCCTACTGTGTGCCAGGCCTGATGTGGGGCTCAGAGGAGGCTGAGATGAAGGCAACACAGTTTGACCTTCGAGGAGTCCAGTGAGGTTGGGTGTATAGAAAGCAGCACTTAAGGGGCTTCCCTGGTGGCGCAGTGGTTGAGAGTCCGCCTGCCGATGCAGGGGACA
>NC_041219.1:4915411-4930928 GCF_002837175.3 Physeter macrocephalus | reverse complement strand
GGGTTCGTGCCCCTGTCCAGGAAGATCCCACATGCTGCGGAGCGGCTGGGCCCATGAGCCATGGCCGCTGAGCCTGCGCGTCCGGAGCCTGTGCTATGCAACGGGAGAGGCCACAACAGTGAGAGGCCCACGTACCGCAAAAAAAAAAAAAAAAAAAAGAAAAGAAAGCAGCACTTAAGCCTAGTCATGGGCACTTCCTATAAGATGATAGAGGACTTGGGGTGACACTCCCTGGGGTATTTTGGTCATGTGACCAACGAGTTTGTGACTGATACTGATCTGCAATCAAGTTTGGTAAGAGGAAGAACATTTAGAAACTGTTTAACAAGAAGCCTCTCTGTTTTCTAGTGAGATTTGAGTATTGAAATTTGCTTCATGTTTAATTAAGAAAAATCTCATAATCCCACTGAAAACATAAATATGATAATCATAATGTTTGCTGAAGGCTGTTATTACAGGCAATAGGGAATTCAATTAAGAAAATACAAGGGTGAGACAATAATGTTGAGAAAAAGATCCCCTTAGCCTTGTAGTGTGAAACATATTATTCAAAGAGGAACCAAATTGCATGGCCTAGACTGGATTTATGTGGTTTAGCTCTTATTTGTCTCAGAATTCTCAGGAGACAAGTTCCACACTTAAGTGAAAATAATACATGTCCATGTGCGTGGTAGTGTTTAGGATAAATGAGTAGCATCAGGGATAAGATTATTTCCAAATAATCTATCAAAAAACAAGACATGCAAGCAAATAATTAGTGGATGCAATTCAGATGTTGACAATTATATCGAATTTTGTTTGTCTGGAAAGTGGTTGCTATGTGGCAGACTTATCCACTTTTTTTGACTTATAAAATAATTCTCAAGTGACTTTTCATAAAGATGAATCCAATTAGAAACAAGACCCCAAAGGTTTTCTTTTTCTCAGGGGCTACATAGTCCTGTTTTTAGAACCATTACTCTGAGCTTGTTTTCTATATATTTTGCATAAAATGCATTTCTAAAAACAAAGAATGACCTCAGTGGAAAATTAAGCAAAAACGTGAGTTGTCTCCACAAGCATAATGCTCTGCAAGTCAAAATAATAATAATCAAGTGCAGATAACCAAGAAGGAGGCCTGAGAGCTAGGACCCCCCCAAGTCTCCATTGTAATCCCTTCCTACCTGCTCAACTGTCCTGCCTCTCCTCCCTTCAGTTCAGCCTTCACTCGGCCTCCCTGGTTACTTGGGCTAGTCAGACCTCTCCTCACCAGGCCCCTTTCATTCAGTAGCTCCCTTTTGTACTCAGAGGAAGGCCAAACTGTCTAGCATGGCACATGAGACCTCTGGCTTTTGAAGTTCATCCACCATTACCCAGCATACACCCTGTGTTCTCACCTCACTGAACCCTTCACAGAGCATGCCTTACTCATATCGTCACGCTTTGCATATAATATACTGTCTGCCTGGAAAGCAGTTCAAGTATCACATCTTCTGTGAGATCTTTCCCAGTCACTCCAGGAAAAGGAGTGGTCCTTCTCTGCATAAGGGATTTCTATTACAGCACTTGTCAAAACACATCATCATTATTTATCAAAATGAAACTCTTTTTATGCCTCGATTGCCACTAAGACCCCAAAGTTTGAGATGGAAAAAATAGATGCCAAGTACTACCATATTTCAAAGTGGGATGCTAGACCACATGTGCTGGGCTTGCAAAGAAGATGCTCTAAAGCTGACTTCGTGAGTTCATTATCTACTTTCAGGATATCAAAGAGTAGTGGAGTCAGAGGAGGAGGGGTGATTCCTTCCAAGAGCATTGACAATGTGTGCTGTGTGGTCTTCCACCCAGCCAACAGCGAGGGAACGGAGGAGGACTTCCCTCTCTGCTCAAGTCAAGCAACAGGGCTTCTACATGACCATTCAAGAGAAAAACAGAAATCCTGTGGCATTTGAGGGCAAAGGGATAGTCATTGGTTCTGTGCTGAAAATACTGAGGGCAAGAAATGGGGACTGGAGCCACCTGCCTGCTGGCACAGCAGAGGGAGACAGGTCTTCACGGGGAATAAGCTACAATTTCAGCCATGTTTACTGGCAAGAGCTTGTGTTTCTCATTGTCCAGACATGGGACTCATAGGAGCACAACCACGTGGAGCCATATTTGAACCCTGCCCAAGAAGGTGGCTGGAAGAGAGCTGTGACTCTGGTAGAGGAGGTGTGACTCTGGATGATCAGAGGCAGAGAGAGGAATCAGAGGTCAGAAGAGAGGCACTGCCCGTTATCTAGGGGACTAGTCAGAAGGCTTCAATGGGGGTAGCTCTGAGGATCCCACAAAAGCACCCCATCATAGGAACAGTCAGCACAGAACCCTCCAAGGCCACAGAGTACCTCTGCCAGCTCATAGGTACTGGAGAGATGAGAAACCACCCACTTGCTTTTCTGCTAGGTTGGGGAGGGCAGTTGCCCTGCTCCTATGGGTAGAGTGCTGGCTGGGGGACAAAGTGCTTTCATATGGACATTCAGCCAAGCCTTCTGTTTTCAGGCCCCCCGGAACCCTACTTTCAGAGGTTTCTGGAACCTCTCATTCCTCAGTCTTTCTGGGGTTCTGTAGCCCAGAGCAGCTTATGTCTGTGCTTCTCCCAAAGCTGTTTCAGTTCCTTGGCTTTGCTTAGTCAGTTACCACTGGCTTTCCAGCTTCCAATATTCTGTTGCTTTTGCTTTCTCTTTGTCCTTGTGTGTTTATGCCTTAAACAAAATTCTTTTACCATCACTTGGGCCTGGGGCAGGGGAGACTGGGAGAAATCTGTGACAACTATGAGTGTTCAATCTGCCATTTATAACTTGAAGTACATGTAACTTTCATAATAAGAAAAAATAATTGTGGTTGTAAAAAAGAATTGAGTCGGAGATATAAAATATACATGTCCATTATTTTATACATATAAAGTTAATAATAAAAAGCAATGCATGCTATTTTGCAAAATAAACCGTGCAGACAATGCTTTAGAGTTTCGATGAAGCAGCGATCACTATGGGCTAAGGTTACCAGAGAAGGCTTCATGGCAGACGTGGAAATTTTCCTAGACTCTGAATAATGGGTAGAATTTGGATTTCTTGAGAGAGTAGGTCTCTATTTAATTCATTTCTTTATTAACAATCATGTGTAAATCAGAACATTATCTACCGTAGTAGCCATTGCTTTGGGCTCCTCAACATGTTTTTTCCTCGTTATCCTTCATTTTGATACTAGATGATTTCTCCCTTGGAGAGAATAAAGCCAGTGCAACAGACAGAAGCAGAGCCTGGAGGCAGAGATAAATGCTGATGAGCCTTGAGACTGATCCAGCCACACCTAAAGCCAGAATGCCCTGGACTTCTAAGTTGCAAGAGCCAATAAATTCCCACCCCACGCTCCCGCCTTTGTTTTCGAAGTTAGTTTTAGTTGGCTTTCAGTTACTTGCATCAGAAAGAGTCCCAACTAATATGACAGGGTAATGAGAAGGTATTCAACTGAATTTTAGAACACCACCACCATGGGTAGAGCTAGACCTCAATTTATAGTCTAACTTGAAATTATAACTTGCAAGTTGTTTCTCATTAAGCTTATCGGTGGTAGATAATTCTTATCCTTTGACTGAAGGCAGTACAGGAACAGACTAGTATCTGCATTTTCCCTTTGGAGCTTGTTATTTTTCTCATAACAGATGAATTATTTGTAAGTAAAAATTAAAGATAAAAATCAATCCCATCATCTTAAAAAAATGTGGTGAGCATGTCCCTAGAGTTACGAGGGCTGCCGAGTAATTCATCTATAGAGGGCTGCTGGAAGGCACAGCCCAGCAAGCTCCCAGAATTCTGTGTTAAGGGAACTGATAGTTTTATGCTTGCAGATGAGAAGTTTTTGCTGCAGCAGCCACGGCAAAGATAGCAAATCTCTAGGTGACCTGGCAAATTACTTAATAACAGCTAACTAATACCAGCTATTAATAAATAAGTACACACCATGCGTCTACTGTGGTTTTCAGTGCTTTTTATGTACTACCACAAACCTGATTAAGTACTGCTATCGTCATCCTTTCCATCTTCCAGATGAGAAAAATTAAGGCACAAAGTCGTTAAGCCTGGATAGGCAGCTGGGCAGTCTGATGCTGGTGTGACCTGCTCTGAATCACTGTGCTACACTGCTCTAGGGTATTAGTCAAGTTACAAAAGCATCCTGTGTTGTAACAGCAAGTCTCAGGTCTCCACTGACAGAGCAGAGACTTTGGGATTTGAGGCAAGAGACGAAATTGCCCAGATAATCAGGAAAAGGGAAAAGATCAATTTCTGCATAAAATGCAGTCCTTCATTAATTTTAATGGTGGTGAATTTTTCTTGTGAGATTTTAAATAGTCTTACTAAAAAAAAAAAAAGGCTTAATTACTAGAACATTTCCTAAGTTACCTCTCTGTGTGATATTAAAAGAGTTTTATCCACTTACCCTATTATTGAGACAGACTCTGTTCATCACTGGCTTGCAATCTCCCCCCAACCCCCATGCCTCTACCCCCACCCCTGCTTCACTAACAGATCCTGCTTATGTGCAGACATCACATGGTGACCCCTTCTTCTGAAGGATGGGGAAATCCTTGCATTGGCTTAAATGCAAGGCCCTAAATGATCAGGACCCTTTCAATACCTCTCTGGGCCTGTCTCTCACCACTGTCTCCCTGGTTCACTCTGCTCCAGCTGCACTGGCTTCCTTGCTGGGCCATGAATATCCCAGAGCTGTCCTCCTCAGTACTGGCTGTTCCCTCTGTCTCAAATGCTTTCCCCCTACATAGCTCCCTGCCTTTTGCAAGACTTTGCTCCAATGTTCACTTCTCATGAGGTCCTTGGCCACCTTATTTAAATACATTCCCAGTCCCTCTTACTCTGCTCTAATTTTTCTTTGATCCACAGCTCTTATTAATTTCTAACATGCTATTTAATTAACTTTTTTGTTATGTTTACTTGTTGTCTCTGTATCCTCCTGGAATATATATTTTATGAAGACAGGGATGTTTGTTTATTTTGTTCATTGATGTATCTCATGTGCCTAGAAAAGTGCATAGCATATAATAGCTGCTAAATAAATATTTGTTGAGTGAGTGAACAGATGAATGAATAAATACCAGGATGTTCTGGGAAATATTTTCCTCCTGATAAGAGGAAGAGAGAAAGTAGAAACTCTTTGCCCTCTCTGCAGCCTATTTTCTCCCCTTGAGACCTGCCGGGTGAGGATCTGATGCTTGAGCTGCTGTAGCCCTCTCATCACTGAGGTAGAGCCTAAGAGAATTATAGCCCTGCCTCTGAGCCCTGCCTGCACTCAACTACTGAACCAACACTAGCCAAAAAAGGTCTCCAGGTTTCTTGCTTGTGAAAAAATTAAATCCTTCCTTTTAAAGTTAACTATTATTGTTATACAGCAGAAACTAACACACCATTGTAAAGCAATTATACTCCAATAAAGATGTTGAAAATAAATAAATAAATAAAGCTAACTATTAGTTAGGCATGTTCTTACTTGTTTGTGGCCCAAAGCATCCTCAACTGATGCAATAACTTAATAAGTCACTGTGGTAAGAAAGAAAGAAATTTGGTTTTTGATCCTGGTTCCTGGCATAGAGCTCCTAAAACCCTTGGAATTTTCTGAGTGACAGGGTGATAGAAGTGTCTTTTGTTCTAATGAGGTGACTGAAACCAAGGGTTATAGTGTGAAAGGGTTGTCTCATTTTGTGGATCACCAGCTTCCTGAAGAACCTTTACTAAAATGGATTGTGAGAGTGACAATTTGGGGACAATACCTTTGGATTTGAATCCTGCAGAGTGGAAGAGCATGTTTGAGCTGAGACCCTAAAAGAGGAACTAGCCAGGAAATAAAGAGGAGGATGGGAAGAAGAGATTCTAGGCAGAGGCAATGACACAGGCAACTAATTTAAAATATATATTGAGTGCTTACTGTGCCCGGCACAGTACTGATACTTTAACAGTAGTATTTAAAGTGCTATTTGTGATATCCTTATGAGTAGGTACTCTTATTAGTCCAGTTTATAGATGAGGTAACTGAGGTTTGGCGAGGTTAAGTCAATTGCCTAGAATCATAGCTTATAATTGGTGGATCTAAGATTCAAACCAGTTTGAGAGCACATATTAGATGCCACACACTATCTAAGATACTGGTAACAATGAACAAAACACAGTTCATGCCCCCCCTCCCCCATGGAGCTAACATTTTGATGCTCTATTACAGAAATGAATCTGGGGCAGAAACACCTGGCATATTTAGGGAGCCAATGGCTCCCGCATCTCCAAAGGAATCTTGGGAACTCGCTGCCATATTGGGTGGAGATGAGTTGGACTGTTGGAATGCAAAGGTTCATTCTCTGAGATTGTCTTTGGGCTTTGGGGAATTTGTACCACATGTTTAAAAACTGATGAAAATTTATTTTTATTTTAAAATTTCTTATAAGTATTTAATCTGTCATGAGAGAAAAACAAGTTCCAAAGGGAAAAATGCACACATTGCCGTACTTCATGTCTGAAAAAGCAAAGTGAATACTTATCTGTTGCCAATATGCTTAATTAGGGTAGACAAGGGAGGTACCATTTAAAATTATGGTTTTGAAAAAACCCACTGAAGGAAATGGACATGACATTGAGTGGTCAGAGAGCTATTCTAGGTTTTTTTTTAATACACATTTTTTTATAAGGTCTGTTTTATAAGAAGAGGAACTCAGACAAAAGTGGAAGTATTATTATAAAATATTCTGTAGATTTAGCAATGTAGTTCTTTAAAATTTGTCATTCCTGCAAAGCAGAGAGGTAAGGTTTTAAAATAGTGGCCACAACTATTTTTGGTCCTTTAGGAATGTTGTTTAAATTGTCTTCCCTTTTCTAGCTAATTTGCTGAAGTAAAAGTATATCAGAAGATTAATATACTTTTATTTATATAATAATAATACCTTATGACTGCTGAGCTGATCACATATGCTAGTTTGTCAAATCCTCCCAATCCTGTGAGATATAAATTATAAGTGATACCTCTTTAGGTATGGGAAACTGTGGTTCAGGAAGGTTATATGATCTCCCCACGACCACAAGCGGTGTAGCTGGGACCTGAACTTGGGAATTCTGCCTACAGATCTTGACCTGACTAGGTACAGTAGTTAAGAGAATGGGCTCTAGTGTCAGTTGGATTTGAGATTGTTCCCAAATTGTACCTTTACAAATTATTTAAACTTTTCAATCCTCAGCTTCCTCTTCTGTAAAATGGGGCCAATAATACCTACATCATAGTTCTGTGGTGAGGCGTTAATGATTATCACTAACTATAAAGTGCTTATTTGGTACATAGTATGTGTTCAGTGAATGGTTGTTAGTATTATTGATAAAGAATAAAGGAGAATTAAAAATATTGAATAATAATGTCTTCTTTTTTGGAAGGAAACAATATATTAAAACAGTGGTTCTCAACTAGGTGCAATTTTGCTGCCCATGGACATCTGGCACTGTCTGGAGACATTTTTGGTTGTCACAACTGAGAGGTCCTGAGACCAAGTGGGTAGAGTGGGTGGAGGGCAAAGATGATGCTAAACGTCCTACAATGCACACGTTAGTCCCCACAGAAAGGAATTATCTGGACCAAATGTCAATAGTGCCCAGGTTGAGAAACCCTATGTTAAAAACGACAAGGACTCATTGAACCTTTACTTTTTAAAAAACGCAAGTACAGTTGATCGCAACGTTATATTAGTTTCAGGTGTACAACAGGGTGATTCGCTATATTTCTGTAGATGATACTCCATTTAAAGTTATTATAGATTGAGTATATACTTTTAATGAGCCATGTAAACACCACATTCTCCAAGCACAGAAGTATTTGAAAGTCGGAGGCAATGTATTATCTTGGCAAGTACAGAACACAAAAATGAATGTAAGGAAATGACACAGCTTATGTTGGACACATGAGCAGAATGATGATCTGGAGTTTCTAATTGGAAAATTCAACAGTTAAGAAAAGTTCTTTGTGGTTTAGAGGGGATTGTTCTCAAAATTGCCAATTTATAATTATTGAAAAAATAAATTTTCATATGATGAGATAGCTCAAATTCATTAGCAAATGGCCTTAGCTAACTTTCCATCATTCTTCAAACATTTTTCAACAGTTAGGGCTATAGTAACACCAGTAAGACATGATTTAATTTTTTTTAAATAGGAATTTTTATCTAAGTGAAGACGAACATAATTTAGATTTATTAGTATAAAGACCAAAATGTAGTATTTTTCTACTAGGAACAGGAGACAATACTTTTCATGATGATTTTAGTCCCCTTAATTTGAATATTTTAAAATGAATTATATTACGAAAATTGAATCCCACACACCAATTCGCTTAGATTATATTGATCATGATGAACTAATTTCTTCAGATTTATGACTTGAATAACTTATTATTGTGCAACTCATCCCACATTAGTGGCTTTTGCAAAGTAGTGCAGAAAAGCAATCCTTTGCCAACTTCTATTCATGTTTGAAGAAGAATTTCCTGTATGTATGGCAAAATCTGTCACCATAGAGCCCAGAGATGTCAGTTTAATACACTGACACAGAGACATAGAGAGCATTTATAAAGGGAGATTATTTTTTTCTGGAAAATATTAAAGAAAGATGCATTATTGCAGTTAAACACAGCCTTACCACCATGTCCGTGCTCTGAATGCTGTTCCAGGAAGGATCTCGGAGGTGTTGTCCACATAATCAACCAGGGGCTGGCCATATGCTTCTTTGGTCCTAGCAGGGCCAACTTGCCACCATGGTTGGAGGTGTGGCACTGAAAGGAAAAGACTGGGGATGGGAAAAGGGAGAAGGTATCATTCATTCATTTATCCATTCAATATGCATTTTTTTTCTTTTCAGCTTTATTGAGGTAAAATTGGCAATCAGAAAGTATATATATTTAAGGTATATAACTTGATGATTTGTTATATGTATACATTGTGAAATATTCCCCACAATTAAGTCAATTAACATATCCATCACCTCCCATAGTTTTTCTTTTTTTGTGGTGCATTCAATATGTATTTCTTCTTTTTTTTTTTTTTTTTTTGCGGTATGCGGGCCTCTCACTGTTGTGGCCTCTCCCGTTTTGGAGCACAGGCTCCGGACGCGCAGGCCCCGCGGCCATGGCTCACGGACCCAGCGGCCCCGCGGCATGTGGGATCCTCCCGGACCGGGGCACGAACCCGTGTCCCCTGCATCGGCAGGCGGACCCTCAACCACTGCGCCACCAGGGAAGCCCTCAATATGTATTTCTTGATCATCTAATATGTGCTGAGTCCTGTGTTTGTGCTGGCAACAGAAAGTGAGGAAGCCAGAAAAGAAAGAAGAGAGGACAGCTTGAGAAGGAACCACCTGGCTTTTCCCTGTTCTCATAAAGTTTACAGGTTGCTGGGGAAGAACTATTAAACAGATAATCAGACAAACAGTTTTTACACTGTCCCTAAATACAACAATAAAAAGTACAGGGTATTATGAGAAAGAATAACTAGAGGAACTAATTTAACCTAGGAGGTCAGGGAAGGTAGCTGGTAGATGCAATCCTGCTCAGTGTAAAAAAGAAACAGAAAACAAAACAAAACAAAAAATACCAAAGGTATGGCTCATAATTGATAAGCAGCACAATTCAGATATAAAATATTCCTAATTAATTGTGACGTTCTGGGCCTTTTTTTTTTTTTTTTTAAAAAAAAAATTTTTTTAAAATAGAATCAAAAGAATAAAATACCTAAGAATTAACTTAATCGAAGAGGTGAAAGACTTATACAATGAAAACTACAATACATTGCTGAAAAATATTAAAGAAGATATTCATGGAGAGGTTCATGGATTAGAAGCCTTAGTATTGTTAAGATGTCAGTACTACAGATTTTAAAAAATCTCAATGACGTTTTTTCGCATAAGTAAAAAGACCTACCCTAAAATTCATTTGGAATGCACAGTAATCAAAGCAGTATGCTGTAGTAACCTAAATGGGAAAAGAATTTGAAAGAGAATAGATACATGTATATGTATAGCTGAATCACTTTGCTGTACACCTGAAACTAATACAATATTGTTAATCAACTATACTTCAATATAAAATAAAAGACAGAATTCTGCAGGTGGTGATTTTCACCATAAAGCTAATAGAGCAAACCAGAGTCAACAGGATATTAAAAAGTTCTGGCCTTAGTTAGCTACTGAATCACTTCTGTGAAAGAGCTGGTTTTAAGGAAGGCTGAGGCTGGTGAGTGGGCAAAGAACCAGGAGAGACAACCAGATACAGAAGATAAATTAGAAGGAGTAAAGAGCAAGCAAGAGGTAAACAAATGGTGTGACAGGCTAAGAAGCACACGAGCCCAAGGGGAAAATGGGCATTAAGGTCACAGGAAATGAAGAGTGCTCTAAGGCGGCAGGATGTGGCGCCCTGGGTGGACCTCCAGTGCCGGAATCTGACCTGGACAGGAAGTGAAGGGCATCATCTGAGGAGCAGGAAGGGGAGATTATTTTTTTGTGTTGGTCATAATGAGGAAAATGAGTGTTGGTTACATAAACCTTGCTAAAGCTTTTATCTTGGTTGGGGTTTGAAGCAGCTTGGAGCTTCTCTAACAAAATAATCTGGCCTTCTGGGAGGTATTTGTGAGGGACAAGAATAGAGGGAAGAAAGATTAGAGTGTGAGGAATTGCTCGGCTCCCTTTTGGGGGACAGAAGATCTCTGCCTTGGATCCAAATCAGAAGAAAATAAGGACCTCCTACCTCCTGTCTCACGACAAAATGATCTATATGTGACTCTTGGTTGAGATACATCTCTATCTTGTATTATAATAATAGACCAAAGGTTGAGGAGTGGGAAATAGTTGTTTGTTGGCGATTATATTGCTAATTCATGCTGTTTAGACTGAAGAAGGAAAATGACAGAAGAAGCCATCCCCTCCCCTTGGGTAAATGGAGGAGGGGAACACACTGAGAAGTTAAAATGAAGAGAGAAATATGTAAACATAGACTGTTTTTTAAAACCAGTTGTAAACAATGTGGTATGATGGAAGATGGGAAGAGATAAAAAATAACCAGCATTAAGTTAAAAGGGATAATTAGAGGAGACAAAATAAGAGGGGAAGGATGCAAAGGCTCTACCTAACTTTAGAGACTAGAAGCTCCTTCAAACATTTCCTGTCAAGAGACTGTGGGGCTTTAAATCTTTCAGGATTTTAGCAAGATGCTCAGAGTGTATGTCTTACATACACACCAACACACATTTTTTGCTTTTTCCTCTGAAGGGAGGAGACACTAGGAGATGTGTTCCTGGCTGTCATTTGGAGGTAGCTTCTAGTTTGTTTGTTTGTTTGTTTGTTTTCCCTTAAAAGCTCTGGAGAACTGTTGGCAAATAGAAATGGTCCACAGAAATAACATGGCTTCCTGGAATTTAGGAGGAAGGAAATGGGTGGTCTCTTTAATTACTGTAGAGAGAGAGAGAGTGTGTGTGTGTGTGTGTGTGTGTGTGTGTGTGTGTGTGGTGTGAGAGTGTGAGAGAGAGAGAGAGAGAGAGAGAGAGATAACTAAAGATAGCATTCTGGCTTATGTCCTCAGGGGAGAAGGTGAATCTGGAAATTAATGGATTCGGAAGTATATACAGTTGTATTGAATTTGCTAGGTTAAGTAAGACAATAATGCTTTTTGTTTTCAATATCCTGGCTAGATCAGAAAGGGTGGATTGAAATTATTCTCTGATATTTAATCAGTTTAAATTCAAGGGCATTATTATTTACATACGAAGAGCTAATGACTCTAATGAAGGCATGGAAGCTTATTTACAACAAAGATGGGACTGGGGTGGCAAGAGGAGTGTCGATAGGGCCTTGACTGATTGATTTGCTAATTATTCTTTTCCGCTGGGTGTTATAGTCCTTTTAGTAAAAAGCAGTAGAAACAAGAATGTTGCCGTAAGCTATTTTAACTCAGTAATAGTAGCAAAAGCTTCTTGGCCATTTAAAGATATTTGGGGATTTTTTTTTTGTCCTCTTTTATGCTGAAATTGTGGACTTTGTAAAATTGAAGAACAAAATATATTTCTACATGTACACTTATTTATGAGCTATGTGATTTAGCCCAGGTCTGGGCTTAAAAGGCATTTTAGTGAAGCTGGAAATAAATTAGGTGACAGGTCTGAATTGAAATAAAAATTTACAATATGTCCCATAGCAGTGCCATGTATTCATTTCTTCAGGCTTCTTAAAGACATTGATTGGTCTTAAATACATCTCTGCCCCTTGGTGCAGGAAGTTCAACTTTTCTGTAGGCTTACACTGTTGTGCATTTCTTTGAAAGTCATGATACTGAAGAAATTAAAAAATCCCCAGGAGATTCTGTGCAAATGCGAGCTCATTTTCATCCTTTCTCCATCTCACTTTTGTCCTGTATCTTCACTGATTTGGAGGAAGTGGTGATTGAGGGCATGGCTACCATTATTAAGCATATATCATGCTGGAGGCACTGTGTTGGCTATTCACAAGCATTATTTAACAATGTCCCCATTTTACAGATGGGGGAACAGAGACTTAGAGAACTTCAGTGAGCTCACAAGTAGTAAGTGGCGTAAAGCCAGAAGATGAATCTAGGTCTTTTCTTTTTTGGGGGGTGGGGCATTTCTTGACAATCTTTGAGTGCCTCAAATTGCTAAGACCTTATTTCCCTAATGAGATTGTCAGCTGCTAGAAGGCAAGGATATTATCTTTTAGTCTGCTTAGAGTAGGCACTCAATAGTTATAGCCTTCTGTTGAAATGAAAATTGAACGTCAAATGTCAAAGAATTTTATAAAAAGGTTAAATGGGTGAAGAAAGAAACAAATCCCAGGAAATGAGTTTCTCAAATTCACTACATGGAAGTGCTATAAAACACTGGTTCGTGAACTAGTGCCGCCCCACAGTGTCTGGTAATGTGGGGGGGATGGTTCTTAGGTTGTCAGGATACTGGAGGTCTCCTTGCGCTTAGTGGGTGGCGGCAGGGATATCAAATGTCCTGTAGAATGTGGGACAGTCCCACAAGATGGCCAGGCCCTAAATGCCAGTAGTGCCCCGGCTGAGAAGCAGCACCTGGCTTAGCAGCCTAGTGACTGGAGAATGTGGGCCCCGAGGCAGACTGAGCTCCAACCGAGCCCCACGCCTTGCTGGCTGTGTCACTTGCATCACTTTCACTCTGTGCCCTCTACTCCTGGCACACGGCTAGTGCCCAATGTCAGCTCTTACTCACTAGCCTCCAGAGGAGTGTCCCTGATGCAAGATATGATCTTGGAGGAGTTACGGAACTTACTAGACAGTAACTTACTAACAGTGTTAAGAATCAAGGTGTATTCAAAACAGTGCTTCTCAGACCTTTGTGTACTTACAAATTTCCTGAAAATCTTGTTAAAATGCAGGTTCTGATTTAGGAGGTCTGGGGTGGGGCCTGAGAGTCTGCATTTCTGACAAGCTCATGATGCTGGTGGTGGTGTCTGTGGCCTGCAGGTTGAGTGGTAAGAGTCTAAAGAAACCTGGGGGGGAAGCTCACTTAATAAATCAAACAAGCAAGCATTTATTGCATGTATATTGATACCTTAAATTACAGAGATGGAGGCAATGGAGGTTGGCTTATAAAGAGTATAGAATTTGGTTTCTTCACATCAGGCACTTCTATCTGCTTTGCCACTTTTATTACACACACACACACACACACAGAGAAGAAACATTTTCCATGGATAACTCATAGATAACAATTTTTCTCAGAGGAAAAAGGCAGAAAAATACTTCCTGCCTGTATTTCCTCACTAAGAAAAAAAAGGCCATTTTGAGTCCCCAAATAATTTTAGATATTGTAACTAAATAAAGGAAAAGCTTGACTGCCATTCTTGGATGCAGGTTGTAAGCCTAGCATATCGCAGAACTAGGGTGAGCTGTGTGTGTTTGTGTTCGTGTGTGTGCTGTTGTATATGTGTATGTGTTAGCTGGGAAGTGTATGAGGTCTTTGCTAGACAAATGCCTTATAAAATATTGCTGGAGAAGGGGGATCTAATTATCCCCCCCCCACACACACTCCCCTGTGAAGATTAAAGCTCTAAGTTAAGGGGCAGGGGTTCCGAAGGCAGCTTTGACTGGGAACTTCGCATATTTTAGGCAGTGGAAGTTATTTGAATATAGTCATTGAGAGAAGAGACTACTCATTATCCACTTAAAATACTTCCCGACTGCAGCATGGTGTTGTACGGAAGCCAAAGTAATTGGCTCTGCATTTGGCCAGCTGATTTAGCAAGAAATTTTGCAAATTATGCAGTCCTTACAGATGGTGCTGTTGGGTTTGTTAGAATGTTTTAAAACAGTGACACACTTGACCATGAACTGAATTTCCAGCCTCTTAGAGCTACCTCCAGCCAATCCAAGACTCTTTCCACAGGGGGCTGAGACCAGAAACAGACCTCTCCTGCAACCTTATGATAAATGATTTCCTTTAAAAACCACTTGTATAATAAAATAACTTGGTGGTAAACGTGGCCAAGGGCAACTCCTGGAACTTCTCCATATCTTTGCTTATTGCGGAGTTGCTTGAGTCACATTTTAAAATGGTTCTTAAGTGACCTTCTGGTGCTCTGCCTGAGGTCAGGGAGGAGCCAGTATTTCTAGGAGGGATGGCGGGTGTGCTCTGCCAGTGTGAGGGTGTGCTCTGCCAGTGTGAAGAGTAATTCCCCTAGACTGTGAGGAAGGTCGGTGCCTGCATGTGTAGGGTAAGGACAGCTGGAGGCTGGCTTTCTCTGGGAAGAGGTTTCTAAATTCCCCTCTAGAAGCTATCAGAAAGTTCAAGGTACTACTGATCATCTTCATAGGCCCAATTCTTGCTCAGATCTTTGCAACTGGGACTAGTCCTGATCTTTGCTTGTTTTCTTGGTTTCTATTTGAATCGTCACCTTTTATCCATCTCCCTCAGTGCCCTTTTGGTTGTGCTTATTTTGGCTTTACGTAAGAAGCATCTCTGGATGCATGAAAGAGGCAGATAAAATTCTCCAGGGTTACTGAACTGCCCTTTATCTATTTTTAGCCATGTAAGGAATTTACCATAGCCCACAGCATAACTCAATCACTCTAAGCCAGTGAGCAAATTCTGAGTTTTTTTTAAACATTTCCCTGAGGCGTTTGGCATAGGCTAAGCTTAAAGGCACACGATTCAATCATCGGTTATTCAAGATATACCATACTTAGGCGTCTGTAATCACTAGACTGTCACTGTCAACTAGACGCTCGGCTCTGGCTCCTAATTTTCTGTTGGAAGCTGCACAAAACCTGTGTGTCCTGTGTGTGTGTGTGTGTGTGTGTGTGTGTGTGTGTGTGGCTCTGGCAATGCAGAAATGGCAACAAGGAAGTATCTAGTGCCCACCAAGGGACTGATGACAGCCAATTTGTTCTCTTTCAGTCAAGTGGCTTTTTTTTTTTTTTTTTTTTTTGCGTTACGGGGGAC
>NC_041219.1:4912844-4915371 GCF_002837175.3 Physeter macrocephalus | reverse complement strand
TTTTTTTTTTTTTTTTTTTTGCGTTACGCGGGACTCTCACTGTTGTGGCCTCTCCCGTTGCGGAGCACAGGCTCCGGATGCACAGGCTCAGCGGCCATGGCTCAAGGGCCCAGCCGCTCCGCGGCATGTGGGATCTTCCCAGACCGGAGCACGAACCCGTGTCCCCTGAATCGGCAGGCGGACTCTCAACCACTGCGCCACCAGGGAAGACCAAGTGGCCTTTCTTAAGAGAACTCTTGGCCTGTAGCCTGAACTGTCTGACCCTTGTATAGCTGCCATCCCTTCCATCCCTAGGGACCCTCCATAAAGTGAGGACAGTGTGTCTTATTTATCACTCTAGTTTCACATAGGGCCTTAAGTTTTTCTTAATCAGTGAGTTAGAAGGAGGCATTCATTCATTTGTTGCTTGACCGAATCATTCACTCATTCAACAAACATTCATTGATGAATACCTACATTCCAGCTTGGAAAGCTGGAATGGAGTATCCTCAACTTTCGATAGGAATACATGCCTACCACCCACTATTTTGGCTATAAGAGCTCCCCTATGCCTCCTGCACTTCTTGGGAGCATGCCCCTCTAGGATGGTTAGCTCTACACTCCTGTCCAGATGGGCTCATTTCCTTTGCCTCTGCACTACTTCTGCTAGCAAAGTGACCCCTCCCCCTTCTGAATATCACTAGTTTCTGTTACTCATTTCTTTCCTTCAGGGTCAAACTGAAAATTAAGGAGATACTGTCCTATGATATGACTTGTGATGTGCCCACTTGGCTAGGCTGAACTACATCCCCCACAATTCTCTTTCCAATATGTTTTTGGCAATGGTGGGCTGTAAGGGAGATTCTTTTGCAAAAACCGGAAGATGAAAGGGAGGCGGGCAGCTATTTTGTAGCATACACATACCTTCTCCCTATTGTTCAACCAAGCACCAATCTAGATACTACTTGTGAAGGGATTTTGCAGGTGTAATTAAAGTTCGGAATCAGTTGACTTTAATCAAAAGGGAGATTGTTCTAGGTCTTAATCAGTGGAAAGCTTTTTTTCCTTACAGTTTTACTAAGATATAATTGACAAACAGCACTGTGTAAGTTTCAGGTGTACAGCATAATGATTTGACTTACATATATTGAGAAAGATTACCACGATAAGTTTAGTTAACATACATTATCTCATACAGATACAAAACTTTTGTAAATTTTTTCTTCCTTGTGATGAGAACTCTTAGGATCTACTCTCTTAACAACTTTCAAATATACCATACAGCAGTGTTAACTGTGGTCAGCATGTTGTATGTCACATGCCGCCCCCCCCCCATTCATTTATCTTAGAAGTGAAAGTTTGGACCTTGTGACTAGCTTTATCCAATCCCCCGCCCCTACACTCAGGGAAAGCATTTAAAAAGAGGGGTTAGACCCTTGATGGGATCAGAGAGTCCACGTAACAGGGCTGAAGAAAAGTTGTAGAATCTTTTTCTATATTCTAGGACAACACCCATATTGCTGCTGATCTGCCGATTTGCCTCGTTGGTGTGAAGCAGCAGCTGGGCCTGTAATTGCTTGCCTTTCCAGGTGGTTCTTCCTTCAGTTTCACTGACTCTTGGGTCAAGTGAATGCGTTCAGCTCCAGGACCAAGAGCTCTGGCTTCCACAGGATACCCTCATTACCAAATTCATACTTGTGGGATCCCAGCCTGCTTGTGATCTCCCTTCTTGACTGCCTGTCCTGTGGATGCCAGAGTTGCTTAGCCAGCTCCTACAACTGTGTAAGATGATTCTTTGTAATAAATAAATGGATCGATTAAAAAAAAAAAAAAACCTCCCACTGGTTCTGCTTCTCTTGTTAAACTCTGACAGATACATGAACTAAAGAAGCCATTGTTTGCTTTACATGTCATGAAGTCAGCAACTGAAACCTAGACGGCCACCAATATTCACTCATTTATTCACAACTGTGCTATGGTTGGCAGTAGAGCAATAAGCAAGGCAGACATGGACCCTGCCCTTGGAGAGCAGATCTAGCAGAAAAGCAGATGTTCAACAATATTTACAAGGATAATAATAAGGTTAGCATGGAGCTGTTAGAAGGTATAACTGGGAGACCCTGAATGGTCTGAGGTGTCAGAGAAGGGAAATAAGGGCTTGAGAGAAAGAGCTAGAGAGGATGACAGCAAATGAAAGGAGTTCAAGCAGTTCTTTAGAGAGCTGTTCACGGTGGCAGAAGAGACGCAGCTGGAGAGGTAAGCCATAGAGGGCCCTGCAGGCCAAGATAATGATGTCTGATACCCTGAGGGACAAACATTTTTGTTTAAAAATCTTCCTACTTTGGAACGCTTTTTAAAAATTTATTTTATGATATCACAATATGGTTTCATTTTGAGCCTCTAAAAATCCTGTGGTGCTAGTATGTTTGCTCCTGCCACTGCTCTGACTTTTCAGTTTTCTACAGTCTTCTTGTAAAATATGACATGATGCTCTTTTTATAAGACAAGCATCAATTGGCTATTGTCATACTTTTTTTTTTTTTTTTTT
>NC_041219.1:4896280-4912805 GCF_002837175.3 Physeter macrocephalus | reverse complement strand
AGGCTCAGCGGCCATGGCTCACGGGCCCAGCCGCTCCGCGGCATGTGGGATCTTCCCGGACCGGGGCACGAACCCGTGTCGCCTGCATCGGCAGGCGGACTCCCAACCACTGCGCCACCAGGGAAGCCCTGTCAAACTATTTTTAACCCATTCTCCTGTCTTGGGCTGTGAGTTCTCATGGCACACCTCTTGAAGGAAAAAGAAAACAAAACCTGAACTCTTCACATCAATTTACCCGACAATTCCCTTGTCTCAACATTTATTTTCTGTTCTTTCAAGACTCACAGCAAAGGCTTCTGGAGGGTGGGCAGCTCACCTGGCCTCATCATTTCCGGCCTTCTGTCACCACCTGAGGTGGGGGGACTCAGCCCTTCCTTGGGCTATTAACCCTTCCTGCCAGCTAAGCACCATGATGCTCTAAGGATTTTCTTAATTAAGTAATTGAGCCACATGCTATCCTTGAAAAGTGGGGGAGTAAATACCATCAATTCCATGGGCTAGAGAGATAAGAAAGACTGAAGTGGAGACACTAAAAGATATGTGACAAAATGAGTCACAAATCTGAGGTAGGCCTCATGAGCAGTGTGAGCTTAGATTCAGTTTCCTTCTTTGCTCTTCCTCATTTTTCAAAACCCCCCATTCAGGTCTCCCCTGTAGCTGTCGTCGGGAAAGCTGCTAGGTAGAGAGGGTGAACCAAATTTTAAAGGCAGGCTGCCTTGGGTTGAAAGTCTGGTCCCACTGTAACCTATTTCTTTATCTGTAAAATGGGAATATCAACTACGTGTCAAATGGCAAGTGCAAAGCAATTAGCTCAGTGCCAGGCACACATGTGGGGCTCAGTACATTTGGGGTATAAAGCATTATGATCTTGAACAAGGTGACTTTGCTAGAGGTGGAGGGAGCAGATTTAGCTACAAAGATTTTTACTCAACAGATTATTTTTACCCTTTGTACTCATTTTTATACAAGGAGTAAGAAGCATCATTTGCTTTAAGAGCAGTGCCTGGTCTCTCAAGGTCCAAGTCAGGAGTCACAACAGACAGGCAGGTTCATGGGTTGTGAGGACACTTGTAGAACTTGCCCAGACTCGTTTAAAAGTGAATTGGAGATAACTAAACTTATCGCGGTAATCATTTCATAATATATGCATAGATCAAATCATGATGTTGTACACCTTTAATACAATGTTGTATGTCAATCATATTTCAATAAAACTGGGAAAAAAAGAGAAACTATCCTCACCATAAAAAAAAAATAGTGAATTGGAGTGAAAAATTTTGGAGGTAGATAGTGGTGACTGCTGCACAACATTGAATGTAATCAATGCCACTGAATTCTACACTTGAAAATGGTTAAAATGCTAAATTTTATGTTATGTATATTTTCCCACAATAAAAAAAAAATTGAAAAAATGAAAAAAGTGAATTGGAGAGAGGCTACTGGCTTGTGTCTGAGTAGCTCTTCCTTCCACTCCCAAATGTAGGCTAGCTTGGTAATAATGTGACCCACTTCTGAACTGAACCGTATGGGTACTATGTTGCTAAATGATTCCAGAATGTGAGTCAGGAGGAGCCATAGCTAAACTCCTCATTTTACAGATGAGGGGCTGGAGACCCCGACATCCTTCAAACAGGCCACGCTCCTTCTTTGTCAGGGCCCTTGCATATGCTGGTTCCTGTGCCAGGAATACTCTTCCCCACTTGGATCAATCCTACTTAGGCTTCTTGTTTCAGGTGAAACATCACTTTATTCAGAAAGCTTTCCTGTCCTCCTAGTCTATGTTAGCTCAGCCTGTTGTGTGATTTCTTAGTAGCCAACACTTCTTTGAAATGCTCATTCCACTTGTAATTACTTGTACTATGTCTGAGTTTCGGGCATGAAGGCAGGGCCTTGGTCTGTCCTGTCCTGTCCACCATTGTCTCTCAAGAACTCAGCATAGCGTCTGGCACATTTGTGTTCATTAGAGAAAAAAAAAAAAAAAAACCACTAAAAATAAAATCAACCTTGTCTTCTCACGAGGGGGAGAATGATGATAATGATATACCTTTATGTGTGTTAACAGGCAAGAGTGGCTGGGGGAAGTAGGGCAGACACTGCCTTTAATCCATTGAGACTGATCCAGGTACTAGTAGATATCCCAAGGAAATGTGCAAAGAAGCAGGGCAGGGGAGACTGAACTTGACTGCGCACACCTGCACTGCATGCACAGGAGGATAAACAGTAAATCAGCAGCAGAGGGGATATAGGCTGGATACAAGGGAATGCTTTCTGGTAGGATATTAAGGATTGTTAAAAATGGGTTGGAATATAGAGGAAGCGTTCCCCAGAGGCTTCAGAAAACAGGCCAGAGTTCCATTTCAGCTGATTATTTTGGGCCTACCACAGGCAGCAGGGTAGACTAGACAGTCTCTTAAGGTCCTATAATAAAGGACCTCTGACCCATAATAAAGCTATAGACACTTCTGTTGCCAATAAACATGCAAGTACATACACAAACGGGAAACACTTCTAGCCAGTCCTGGGGTTGTATCTGTCACTAGTTCTTTTTTTTTTTTTTGCGGTACGCGGGCCTCTCACCGTCGTGGCCTCTCCCGTTGCGGAGCACAGGCTCCGGACGCGCAGGCTCAGCGGCCATGGCTCACGGGCCCAGCCGCTCCGCGGCACGTGGGATCCTCGCGGACCGGGACACGAACCCGCGTCCCCCGCATCGGCAGGCGGACTCTCAACCACTGCGCCACCAGGGAAGCCCGTCTGTCACTAGTTCTTTATCTACTGAACATTCTGAATTCACCTTTTGTTTAGAAAATTACCGCAGTCTTTAAGCATGGCAAAGCTCTTTCTATAAAAGACTGGTTCTGTATTTGAAAGCAAGAACTGCAATGCATACCAATTTAACTCCTGTGTTGACACTCACCTAAGCAGAGGATTAAAAAAACAACCTGCCAGTCTGACTAATTCCCAGCATACGAAGAAAGCAATCTAGACACTGCTGTGTGTCCTCTCCAGGGAGGAGGGACACATCTTCTCTTTCTCTGGTTTTAAAGTGAGGGAAGGGAATGGTCTTGAATATGCAAATGAATCAAATTTAATTAACTTTTATGACCACAGCTCCTTTGAGATAACCATGGGAGCCAATTAGATTCCATTAAAATTCAGTCATTTCCCTGAAGCTTCGATGAGACACCCTTGCCTCCTCTAAGAAAAAACAACAACAAAAAAAGAAAAGATCTAATTAGAAATAACGAAAGAGAGTAAGTTGTCTGCAGCAGGTCTGCAACTTGGTCTTTCTAGAAGCTGCTTATATAGTCATTTGCTCCAGTTCATCACCCCAAACCAGGTGGTGCAAGCAGCAATGCGAAATCATTCCAGGTCAGTCATGTAATTGCTGACCCCGAGTTTATCATACACTGAAGCTGTGAAAGGTAAAAGGAATGATATTTCATGCTTAGGGTGAAAACTCAAGCTTCATGAGGGTGAGGGGAGAATTGCTTTCACCCTGTCAGGCCAGAGATGAAGAGAAACTTAAGCCACTTATTCCTTTGCTGCCCAGTTTTGTAATATTCTGTCCCTTTTCTTCCCCCTGATTACAAATGCAATACATATTTTAGTAAAAAAAAAAAAGGAAAAATACAGAATGGCTAAAAGATGCTGTACATATCTAGAAAGAGCTTGGAAGGCTCTCTTCTGTAATTTTGTTCCCTTCCTTCCCCCTTACTAAGCAAATTTGAGAGGACTTAGTGTGTTCAGGGAGGGCTGGGAGAGCGTAATGAGCGCTTGAAGTTGGGGTATCATATTCCAATTCCTTCCTCTCCCTTTCAATTTCTATCCCACGCCACTTACCTCTCTGGTCTCTAACACTATGTAATTACATAACTACCAATCGTTTTTGAATCCTGGCCCCTAAACCACTTTCCATGGTTAGAAAAATGTATGGTGGGTCCACCAATTGTTTGATCCACCCTAAAAGTGCCTTGAGATGGGTTCAGCAAAGTGTGTCACTGGGTTTCTGGGAGCTGTGTTGCCTGCTAGTTAAACATTTCATGTCTTATGACTACCATATTGCAATTAATTTTAGCATGAACATAGGAGATATTTCTATTTCTTCACAGACGCAAGCTATCTCTAAACCAAATACATGTGAAGAGTAGGTCACAGTGCCCAGCATTATATGATTATATAATTGTGCAGGCTATTAATTGGGAGTAGAGTTAAAGTTGCTGTTAAGAGGGTTTTTAATCAACTAGATTTAAGAACTCGAATTTTACATTTCCCTTAGATTTTAAAAATAAAGTACTTGAGATCTAACAAAGGCACACAATTATAAAATAATTAGAAAGAAAAGAGATGTTGATGTGGAATATAGACACCTGAGTGGTTCTAAGGGAAAGAAGAAGTAAAGGTAATAAAAAACAATTAAAACCAAATCTTTTATTTTCCCACCAACAGTTTCATCTATCTTTGTTTTCAAGAACTTTAGCTTAACTGGGTCTCAAAATGATTCCTTTTGCCATGTCCTAGTGCAGGGTTGAGTCATTTTGTGCCGGGACTATTGTAATTTCAATAGTTACTATCTATTGAGCACTTACTACACGTGAGGCACTATATTCTGAAGCATGCATCAGTTTATTTTAACGCTTGTATCAATATTCTAAGTTGATTGTACCGTTTGGGGCAACTGAACACCTAATAGTCATTATCCCCTCTTCTTGTTTGCTAACAGAGCACAGTTTTGTTTGGGGTATTGGTGTATCCAAATAAATACTCACTTTACCAGCCTCCATCACTGCTAAGGTGGCTTTGTGATCCAGTTCTAGACAATGAGATGTAAGCAGAAGTCCGCTGGGATCTTCTGGGAAGCTTTTTTCTTTCCTGATGAAATGGGACACACAGAGCTAGAGTAACGCTCTCAGCCTATCCCCACTTCTTTCTGCCTTCGGTATAAATGTGATGGCTGGAGCTGCCTTAGGTATAAATGTGATGGAGCTGCAGCAGCCATCTTGGAAACATAAAGCAATGAGCCAACATGCTCAAGAAAGCAAAACATGCTTTCTTAGCATTCTATGCTAAGAAAGGTAGAGTTAAAAGGCAGAAAAAAATCTGGGATCCTGATGGTATTGTTAAACAGCCAAACCGTGTCCAGCAACTGCTTACCAATGTACTTCCAGTTTTGTAAGAAAAATAAATGATTTTTAAAGCCATTGTTAGGTGGGCAGTCAATTATTTGCAGCTGAAAACATTCCTAGTCCCATTTTTCAGATATGGAAACCAAAGGTGGATACATGTAACAAGTAACTTGCCAAATTTATATAACTTTCAGTGGTGGTATGGGGATTTGAACTCACATATTCTGACTCCAGAGTCTAGAGCTTACTCTCTTAGACATGATACTATATCACATTCCCATTGTGTTAGGTTGCAAGATCTACTCATGGGCTTCTTAGGAAACTTGAGCTTGATCTTGAGCCTCCCTTTCACTTCTCCTTTTCAGAGATGCCAGTGTCAAGTGTTACCTTGTCTGAACAACACACATCCCTCTCTTACCATCCGTTTCTACTGTGATGAAAACCAGATCTAACCATCTCACTTTCTTGCTTAGAATCCTCGACAATATTTCTTTCTCTACAGCAGGGATGTAACCTCAACTGTCTAGAGTAATATAGGTAACATAACTGGAAGAGGCAAGTAGATTGTAAGAAAATCGATTGTATTGGTGTATTAGTTATCTACTGCTGTGTAACAAATTGCTCCAAAACTTAGCAGCTTAAAACAACAAACCCTATTTCTTACACAGTTTTTGAGAGTCGGGAATCTGGGAGCAGCTCAGCTGAGTGGTTCTGGCTCAGATCTTTCAGGAAGCTGCAGTCAAGATGTCTATGTTTACGTCTTCAGTCATCTGAATACTTAACTGGAGCTGGAGTATCTACTTCAAAAAGGCTTATTCACATGGCTGTTGCACTTCCTCACAACATGCCAGCAAATTTCCTCCAGAGCAAGTGATACAAGAGAGGCAGAGTCATAGTGTGTTTTATGACCTAGCCTTGGAAGTGACACAGCATCACTTCTGTCCTATTCTGTTGGTCACAGTACCAGATTGGATACAGTGTGGGAGGGGATTACACAAGGGTATGGATACCAGGAAACAAGGATCATTGGGGGACATCTTGCTTGCTGATGACCTCGGGTAGTTTTGTGACAAAATGGTGGGATTACCATCCAGTTTCAGCCAGCTGTCAGTATGGTGGAACACAGGACCTATGTTGCTGGATTTTTCCATTTCTCAAATAAAGCCAGAAAAATAGATTTCTAAGTTAAATCTCATGAGAGTAAATGTCGGCTTTAGGATTTTAGAAAATCCAGTGTGGGCCAAACAAAATACAAATGCAATCCAGATATGGACTGTGAGCTGCCAGTTTGCACCTTCTCTGGCCCACAGAATGGAAGGAATATGTAAATCCAATTTCAATCTATGTCTGGAGTGATACCTCTAATAGGATTCTGAAGACAAGTGTGGGCTTCGCCAGGAATGTGTACCATGATAATTTAGTAATGTCTGCCATGGGTGAAGGTAGGGAGAGTGATGACATGTGCCTCCGACTGACACACGTGGCCATATAATTTATTGCCCAAACCAAGGTATTTTTGAGAGTAAAAGGGGGGTGCTATCGTAATTACACTAAAATAGTAAATTAAGTTGTGCCATAAATTGGAACTGACTCAGAGAAACCAGGATATATGGTCACCATCCACACAGCCCTTCATGAAATCACCCTAGTGTCATCTCTCACTATTCACCTGTGTTCATTAGGGCCACATCAGAGATTCACTGTTCTCGGAGCACATGCGTACTTCTAAACTCCACTGCTTACCCTCCTGCTGTCCCCTGTTCATCCTGTTTTCTCCTCAACACCCCCTCCCTTGTTTCCTTTTAGATTTCAACTTCTTCAAATCCCAGCAGAAGTGTCATTTCTTTTATCTGTTATTTTTACCTCCTGCCCTTCTTTCCAGGCTAATTGCTCTTTCACCAGGGTTTTTGTAGCACTTTATATACATATCTGTATATATACATATACATATATATACAGCATTTATTACAGTAACCCACATACAGGGGCCAAGTATTACTCATTTAGGACTCTCATACCTATCTCAGTGTCTGGCACAAAGAAGGGCTTAATAATCATTCATTGAAATTTTATTTTGAATCTCACCTCCACTCTTCCTCTTTAATACCCTCTGCAGGAGATAATAATGAATAGTGAAAATGCCAAGTAGGCAATAAGAGGGAGGTAATGTAGGAACAGAGGAAATCTACAAACTGGATAACTGATTCTTGAATTACTGACCATTAACCTAAGTAGTGCTTGTAGTAATTTCAAATTCTTCTTTTGTTTTTCACTCCCAAGTGAACAGAAGTTTTCATTGAAAATGAGCTCTATTTTAATAGTAAGACTGAGTACTATTGCCTATACTATAGAGACAAAAAGTACTCAGTGTATGTGTGTGCTTTATAAAAGCTATCTCCCTCAGAAGTTCATAACTAAGCAGTGAAAATGAATCCCAGGCCTACACAGGACATGTAGGAGGATTTATCCTCTCGTGTACTTATCTAACACTTACTGATACTCATGTACATTGTCTATAAACCTCGGGGGGTTGGGGGGAGAGAAACTGATGGGTGAGCAATGCTCTCTATAAACTCTCATGAATGAAATAAGCTACAAGATACTAAATAAATAGTTCTGTGGGCCTTAGATGTGCTTGTTGGAGGTGGGTATGTTAACGGTAGGACACCACTACATCTACTAAATTGTTATCAATTTTAACCTTAAAGCCTGAAATGAGGTAGAGCAAATGATAATCATGTGGTACATTTTCTTTGGTGGGATTTCATTTGGTCTCCTTTTGAATTAGAGGACCCAGAAAACTTGGACCCGGTTCTGGCTCTGGTCCTTCTTGGCAGTGTGATTTCAAGTAAGTCATACGCAAATGAACCTATCTATGAAACAGAAACAGAATCAGGGACATAGAGGATAGACTGGTGGTTGCTTAGGGGGAGAGAGGGTGGGAGAGGGTTGGATCGGGATTTGGGGATTAGCAGATGCAAATATTTTTATATAGAATGGACAAACAACGAGGTTCTACTGTATAGCACAGGGAACTATATTCAATATTGTGTGATAAACCACAATGGAAAAGAAAATGAAAAAGAATATACATATGTATAACTGAGTCACTTTGCTGTACAGCAGTAATTAACACAACATTGTAATTCAACTATACTTCAATAAAAAATAAATTAAAAAAATAAAGTAAGTCATAACTTTTCTCTGAACCATCTTCCTATTTAAGATGGGGCTGCTAATAATACTTATATCACAAGGTTAAATGAAGTAAGGTATGTGAAAGGACTTTGTAGATTGGGATGAAGTCTACCAATGGTAGTTAGGACTATTTTTAGGCTGATTTGCCGGCAGCAGTGTTGGAGGGAGAGTGGGAGGGAGGACAGAATGGAGAACCATACTTAAGCCGCCCCCAGGTCTCCGGCGACTGAAACCCTGGTTTATCCTATGAGAGCAAGGTTAATAATAACATTCCATAAAGCATGAGCATTTGAAAATTAGCCTGGGACAACGTTGGGTTTGCCAAGGGAGGGTTGGTCCTGACATCACATGCTTTAAACCTGTGGTTGCCCGTCAGGTTGTTGCTCTGTTATTGCCTACTTTGGAAAGGGCGAGTCTAAATTGGAACTCTCTTTCCTCTGTTCAAGCCGTTTCTGCTGAGTCCCATAGCGTTGATTATAGTTCTTACACTCTTCAATAGGCTGTTTCATTCTTGACTCACCTCCAGACTCATAAATATTCCTCAGAAAACACAGAGGTTTTAAAAGGTGCTTATCTATTAACCTTGTGCCTTAATGTGTCCTGTGTAACAGCCAGGACACAGTATCTTTCCTGCTTTATTGTCCTTTACTTGTGCAGGAGCAAAAACCTTGACAGACTTTTTTTAGGAGAGTTTCTCTGCAGAGAAAGGGTGATTTCTTCATGCACAGAAAGAGGGATAATAATAACAAATGTGGAGGCTGTTGTGAGCATGATCACTGACGTAAAGAAGAGCACCTGGTATGTAGCAAATATCCAGCTAACATAATTGCTGTTATTATTATTCATAATAATAACATTAAAGGCATTCAGAACAAAACATTTGTAATGAGTCCTGGAAAGATTAATTTATACTTAATAGTCAAGAGGCTAGCCAGCAATATGTGCCATTTGCCGACTTAGAAGAAAGTCCATGCCTGGAGGGAGAGACAAATGTCAGTACACAAAAAATCTAAATAACCATACAATAGATGGAGGACATTTCAGTACAGTGAAAAACTATTATACAAGATAATCCAAGATGGACTGAGTGTACCTACAGTGATTTTTTTCTTGTTGAGTAGTTTGCCTGGGTGTCACTCTATAATATATTGAAAACAGTGTTACTTGATATTGTATCATGACTGTGAAGTGTGACACTGAGATTTGCATCAGAAGCAACCAGCGCCCTATGTGCCAGCTGGTTTTTAGACCAGGAGACTTCAAATGTAGAGACAAGACATCTAGGGCTGGCCAAATATATACTACCCCCGGTCACTCACCAGTGCTAGACCTTATGCTCAGAGTTTCATTTCTTAACGACCTTGATCCTTATTAAGATGGTAATATCCTTACAGTCATAAATCACTGACATATTTGAATGAGTGAGTTTGGGTCCTGTTTGAAGATTAAGCTTTACCAGAGGAGAAGGCTCTTGGGAAACTGGGAGGAGAGCTGTCACTGCAGGGAAGGAGAGAGGGATGTTTGGAGGCGGAGGGGAGGGTCAGCCAGTCTAAGACTGTCCTCTCTAGAGAAGCCAGTTGGGCCATCTTGTACCCTTCATGCAGCTTTATCTTCTATGTCCCTTCTGCATGCGGCACTGGTTATACTTAGAGAGATGGAACACAGATTTCCCCCTTTATTCTTCTATTTGTTCTAGGAACCAGAAAAAACAGTTGTTAATCTTATTAGCAAGGAAAGGAGGCCTCACGAGTGGTGAGAAACTGCACTTCTGGCTTATTTGTAAGGCCTGGCATTTTGATGTTGTAAATTGTCTCCAGGGCTTTAAAAATATTGAATAAAACAATAAAAAAGTAATAAAGAATTTTTAATAGCCTAAGGTAGATAATGTAGTTCCTCTGGTGGGAAAATGATGATGTAACGTTAAATCATTCTTCACGAAGATTTTTTTTTTAATGAAGCAGGAACTAACAAAGACTGAGTTGAAAAAAATACTGTTGTTGAATAATATATGATGTTGAGGTTTCATAGGCTGTTGTGAATGGTTCAAAGAGCTACAGATAAAGTGAGATGAAACCTGAAAGTAGATTTATATTAATTTTTATTCATCACAATCTGAAATTATTTTGTGTATTTATTTACTTGTTTATTGTCAGGCTTCCCACTAGATTGGAAACCAGTGGGGGAGGGGAAGCACCATTTTTCTGTTCTCCACTATTTCTCTGTCCTCCTACCATCTAGCAACGTGATTGGTGTATATTTGTGGAATGATGAATTTATAATCCAGCCTCATCCACTGGCTCAAAATTACTCATTTCCTAAATTCACTTTATTATTAAGTGCTAAAATGAGGTATCTGGAGATTGTTTAAAAAACAAAACAAAATTTAATCCTGACCTGAAATCATATATGCTAATCACAAGAATATTCAATAGACATAGATTAGTATGGCTCTATATCTTCAACAACAATTTATTTTAAAATAAATTATTCAACATTATTAGATTACTTATAAATGACATCAATCAATTAGCACTGCAGGGCTGAGATTTGAAGGATTTTTTGTTTTTGTTTTAGAGGCTAGATTGGTAAAGCTTTAACTTTTCATATTCTCCAGAAAGGATTAAAGCAATCTGGGTTCTCACCAGACTCCCTCTCTTCAGCCCCTACTGACGATTTAATTAATGTGCACATGGTTTGGGCTGCCCATTCTAACACTGCTGGACACAGGCAGAGGTAAGAGTTTGAACACAGGCAGAGGTAAGAGTTTGAACACAGAGCATGGGACTGAAGCACCCCCGCCCCTCACCATTCGAAGAGTGAAATCTGGCACCTTTTGATTCATAGCAATGAATCAAAGACTACAGAGCTGACTGCTAAAGACTCCCTTTTATATAAAAGTCCCTGCCGGGTCTTTACATATTGAAATGAATCATTGTCACCTGTGTCAGTTTTGCTCTTCATTTATTTGATGTATTTCATCTGCATTTGGAGGTATTAAGAATCACTGTTTGATGTATTTATTGTCACACATTTATACTTTGCGTTTTCTGCACCCCTATAAAAATATGATGTTTAAAGACATTAAAGGACAATTATAGCCATCCTGCATTGCCAAGGCGGTTGGTTCTACAGACAACTTTTGTAGTTTAGTAAGACAAAAGATTTGCCTTTTAAAATAATCTCCATATTAGCGTGACTAGCTTGTCCTGGTTTGCCAGGAAATTTCCTGATTTTAAAATGGAATGTCCCAAATCCCTAGGACCCTTTCAGTCCTGATCAAACTGAGAAGGTTGGTCACCCTCTCCCCAGCTGTGTTGTTGAGAGGACCTTATCAGGGTTTCTTGAAACCAAAGCATGTAATTGATTTGGAGTCCAGCATTTCCTTTTAAAGGATTATAAATCACCACGGCAAAGAAACATAAGTCAATAGGCAGTAAAAGTATACATGTTTTAAGAAATAGCCTTGTGCAGAGTTCACCCCTTGGAGCCACTCCGAGATTTAAACATTGGTGCCTCACTCCTTTTTGGTTCCAGGAACATAGTGTCAAGTTATCCAGAAGAATTTGAAGTTGTTTAGAGAACTGTGAAGAATTTCACCAGGCTAACCGAATTATACATGGGTTTGAGATTGATTCCAAAGGGGCTGATGATGATAGTATCCATATCAAAGGCAGCAGTGATACCTTTGATAGAGTGAATCACTGCTGCAAAACAATCTAATGTAAGAACCGGTTTTCCCCACCAGGCCAATGGGATTGATCTGTGCATTGGAAAATGCTCCTGTCCTTACTTCCTCTGTAATGGAGACATGAATGCTGAGGGAGGGAAGTGCTAGAGGCCATGATTATCAGGGATGAAGGACACTGTGTCCATGGTTTGAGCACCCCACTCCTGTACATGTTAATTCCTTGAACCTCTGAACTTGTCAGTCTGATTCTCCAATCCCTTTTTTTATGATTGACACTTAACTGATTTCTGGAGGGTGGAGGCAGTATGGCTCAGCAGGACCAGCAAGGGTATAGAGCCAGATAGATTGGGTTTAAATCCTGGCCCTGCCCAGTACGAAGTATATAAACTATAGGCGAGTCTCTTGACTTCTTTGAGTCTCAGTTTATCATCTACAAAATAGGTTTAATAATTCTTCTCCTGATTGTTATGAGGACCAAATAATATGATATGTGTGAAAGTGCTTGAGTTGGTACTGAAATTATACTTGAGTTGGTACTGAAGAATAAACAAACCTGCATGATGATGTGTAGACTATCTTTGAGTACCCACATGTCAAAGGTGGTCTTTAAGGGCTGCTAGTTTGGTAAATGTTGGGCATGAGGTAGAAAGCACTTTAAATTAGGAGCCAAAGAGTATAGGATCTACCCTGGGCTTTACCCTTAACCACTCTTGGGCTTTGGTTTCCACTGAGCTCAAGTATGAAAGTTGTGTTAAGTGATTCCTACAATCCTTTACTCTTCTACAATTCCATGAATCTATGAAGTCTGCAGTAGGTGAATTTGAAGTGTGTCTATGTTCTAGAGTAACTATTGTACCATGTATCACATTACATTCTACAGAAGACACCATCCCACATGTTTGAGTTCTGCCTCAGGAAGAGTAGTCCCTTGCAGCCCTACATACCATTCAACATGACCTGTGTATCCTTTCCCCACTCCCCAGCCATAGGTGTTTGGAAACCTATCACACAGTAGGCCTGTTAGATTCTCTTGCTGGACATTTGGGATTAGAATATGGAAAGTCGAGTGAATAGACAGTGATGCTGGACCTGGAAGGTCACCATGTAGGTGTCTGGAGGCTGAGGGTAGCATTTTGTGAAAGCCATGATGGATTGTGTGAAAGCAGAGTGAAAAGGTGGCAACCTGGGGGTAGGTTTGATGACGAGCGAGGGAGAGGGGGACAGAAAGATGGAGAAAGTAACTTTGTTGGTCCTTCTTTGTTCCAATCACCCATGGGCCTCACTGTTCTTTCTATATTTGAGTTCTGTGAGACTTCCTATATTCTCTTTCACCTAAAGTAGATTTGAGTGGCTTTTCTGTTCTTTACGCCTAACTATGCCCTAAGGCATATGGCACCATAGATTGGAAATTGGTAACACAGGCTGGGAAATCTTCGACTGGAATTTTGCCTTGTTCCCTGTTGGAGCAAGAATTTGGCACGGCACTCTGCAAAAAGTAGGAAAAAGTAGGTGCTCAATGAATTTACACTGAAATAACAGGAAAATCATACATTTGTGTATGAATAGTGTCATTGATGGCACTTACACCAAAGGGTTAACTGGAATGATTATGTTTCGGGAAGCATTTCTCTGGATCCTCCCAACTGGGCAAGAAGGGTTATTGAGCACTGTCTTCACTGTGTCTCCAGGACCAATTCAATATCTGCCTCACTGTAGGCTTGATTTTAAAATGTCTGTTGAGCTGAATGGCCCAGGATTGCTTTATATATCATAGAGATATAAAAAGAGATATAATTTATAGCTGCTCTACATAAGCAGCTTGCAGTGTAGTTGGGAAGATACAAGAAAAAAAAAACGCAGAAAACATGGTGATTTGCAACGGATTTCAAATAGCTGGGAGAATGGAAGGTCAGCGAGGTCTAATATGTCTAGAGAAGGTTTGTGGAAGAACAGGAGGTTAAGTTACTTGAGAGCTGGGTGGGATTTGGCAAGGCAGAGCTAGGTGGGGAGGAGGAGAAGAGGCTAAGCCAAGGCCTGGGGGTGGTAATGAGAGTTTTGCAGTACTCACACTGACAATTTAACAAATCACTTTAAGAAATTTGAGACAGAATGTCCAAGTATGGGAGGCAATACAGGGTTTGGCTAAGAGCGCTGACCCTGGGGCTGGACTTGCTAGATTCAAATCCCAGTTCCACACCCACCTCTTCTCATTACTGGCTTTGCAATGAAAGGCAATTCACTCAACATTTCTGTGCCTCAGTTTCCTCATCTGTAAAACTGGGGGTAATAATAGTGTCCATCTCATAGGGGTGTGGTAGGGGTGTTGTAAGGATTAAAGGGAATGCTGTTTGTAAAGTTCTTAGATTAGTGTCTGGCACTTAGTAAACAATGTCGGTCGTTATTATCTGTTGTTGTAATACATACCTAGAAGTAGGTTTCAATGAAAAGAACAAAATTATTAATTTTGTCATGCATATTGAATAGCAAATCTCTTGGTCATTTAGGAAGCCAGGTACTGTCTGAGTTGCTACTGAATTTGTGGAGCACTGGCTGGGATTGGTTTATAGTAGGAAAGAACACTGAATGTGTAGAAGCCAGTGGAAGGTCTAGAGAGCCGGGGGAGGAGTTTGGATCTGGTATATAACTGCTAGGGCACAGCTGCTTTTCCTGAGCAGGGAAGTGATATTATGAAAGTGAGAGAAAGAGAAACAGGGATAGGAGGTCCAGTGAGGACCTGGAGGGGCTATTGCAATTATTAGGTGTTAGGCAACGAAGGCCTGGGCCAGGGCTGTGGCTGTGAGACAGAAATTCGGTGGGAAATCTGAGAGACTTCAAAGGAACGGTGTCCATTTCTCACTACCTCTGCTGCCTCCACCTTGGTCCAGGCCACCATCACCTCTTGCTTGGATTATTGCAGCTCTTCTAACGGCTCTCTCCTTCTGGCCTCGCCTCCTGCAGCCTTATCTCAAGACAGTCGCGCCTTTGTGCACACTGTCCAACAGCTCCCACCTCGCTCAGAGGACAAGCTAAACTCCTCGCCGGGATCTACAAGGGCTGCACCGTTGGGCTTCCGCTACCTCTGGCTTCAGCCCCTACTATGTGCCTATTTGCTTCGCCACTCCACAAAGCTGTAATCCGTGCTGGTCCTCAAACACATCAGAGCTGGTCCTGCCCCAGGGAACATGCCGGTGCCTGTTCTTCTGCTAAATATCTTCAGAGCTAATTCCCTCATCTCCTTTAGGTCTCTGCTCAAAGGCCACCTTAATAGTGACATCTTCCTTGACCACCCTTCTCAAAATAGCAACCCTTCTTCACTCACCTTGACACTTTCCATCTGCCTTGCTCTGCTTGGCTTTTCCTTCCCTATCACCACCTGTAGTTAGTTCTTTATTTGTTCACTGTCTAATTTCTCCACTAGGATGCTAGCTCTATGAGGGCAGATGCTAGCTCTATGAGGGCAGATGCTATGACTGTCTTGTTCACTGATGCATCCACAGGACCTAGAACAGTGCCTGGAATATAGGAGGTGCTCAGTAAATATGTGTTGAATGAATGGGTGACTAAGAAGCCATCAGATTTGTTGTGTCAGGTACCGTGGCCGGTGCCCCCTTAGAAACAGCCTCATTTACTCCTTGCAAGGACCCTGTCAGAAAGTATTGTCCCCATTGTTTTACAAATGACAATATCCTATCGAGTCACGGAGACAGAGCACACAGCTGGTGAGTGACACAGTCAGGAGCTGTGTCCATTCCTCTGACCTTGGTACTGTGTGTGGTGAAGATGGGATGGGGGTAGAGGGGTCAGCAAGGCATCAAGGCTTCCAGCCTCTGAGCCATGGAAGAGCAGCAGAACCACCGACAGAAGTGGGAACGCAGGGAAAGAAGGCCACTATTCCAGAAAAAGAAGCAGTGGAGTGATTAAATGTTGGATCAAGTAAATAGGGGGAAATCCTTAATCTTGAGGAGGGTGACTAAATAATATACTGACTAAATAATATATTGTCTGCGACCTTTCTGAGAGTCAAAGTGGGCACTATTAATTAAGCTGGAAAGACAGACATAAATTGGGACTGTCCCAGCAAAGGGGGCAAGGGGTCACCCTGGATTTAAGGAATTTTGGAGAGTTGGTAAGAGATCATGTCTAGAGATCTGGGTGTTTCCCTTTGAGAGCGACATAGGAGAAGCCATGAGGATGGGGTTCTCATCATCAGCTTGAGGGAAGAAGGGAATGTCAAGGCCAGCTTCTGGACCTTCCCATAGACAAAGAGTGGAAGGAGAAAGAGGAGTCTGTGAAAGACCCAGCAGAACCAGAAGGGAGATGAGCAGAGAGATCAGGCCGGGAGGTGGACAGGAAGGAGGGGCAGTGGGTGGAGGCCATATTTTGCAGGGCAACTTAAAAGTAGGTCAGCTGGGGCTTCCCTGGTGGCGCAGTGGTTGAGCGTCCGCCTGCCGATGCAGGGGAACCGGGTTCGCGCCCCGGTCTGGGAGGATCCCACATGCCGCGGAGCGGCTGGGTC
>NC_041219.1:4888342-4896094 GCF_002837175.3 Physeter macrocephalus | reverse complement strand
GTCCGGAGCCGTTGCCCCCCGACGGGAGAGGCCACAACAGAGGGAGGCCCCCATACCAAAAAAAAAAAAAAAAAAAAAAAAAAAAAAAGTAGGTCAGCTGGAACTTGGCAACAAAACAAGATTAGAGAATCACTTGCTTTTCGATTTTGTAACAAAATCATCATCTGTCTCCACAAAGTGCTAAAAGGCATTTAATTAAAGTAGATTGAAATTAATTTTAATTTGAGGGCTTTTTTTTTTCTGCTACTGCCCTCATTATATTTTGACATGCTTCAGGGTGCTTTCAAAGACTGGATGAGGGTTTGGGGCCCCAGCCTGAAGTTTTCTTATGCCTCTGCATGACCTGAGTCACTAAAAGATCCTATATTTAGAGTGTCATTGACACAGATAATATCTGGGTCCCAGGTGGAAGATACAAAAGCAAAAGGGGATACTTGAGTGATTTCTTTGGGGTCAGGAAGACTGAAAATCAAGTTTCTGGGCTAGTATAAGTAATATTGCCTAAAACCTGTTTCTTCTTGGTAAACTAGAAATTTTGATAACTTAATTATCAGTATAAGCAGATGTTTTCCTATCCCAGCCTGTTACCTCAATGAAAAAAGGGTGCGTGTGTGTGTGTCATTATGTGTGTGGGGCAGGGGCAGCCAGGAAACAAACAAAACCTTAGTTCAAAACATTGAGGGCTTCCCTGGTGGCGCAGTGGTTGAGAGTCCACCTGCCGATGCAGGGGACACGGGTTCGTGCCCCGGTCTGGGAGGATCCCACATGCCCCGGAGCGGCTAGGCCTGTGAGCCATGGCCGCTGAGCCTGCGCGTCCGGAGCCTGTGCTCCGCAACGGGAGAGGCCACAACAGTGAGAGGCCCGTGTACCACAAAAAAAAATAAAAATAAAAATAAAAATAAAAAAAACATTGAAATGATAGCATTGACAAAAATGCTGTGAAGTATGCCTAACAATAAAGTTGTTTTTTAACAGGTGGTTTGTCATGTAATGGTTAAGGAGTGAGAGCTAGGTCACTGACCACAACATTTTTGTCTACCTAGTCATGGCTAGTCCAATTGGCTCAAGCCAGAAGGGGCCTTTTCCAGGTAGAGAATATGTGTGAATAGCACGTGGTTTAGAGTTCTCAGTTTATCCAACAGTAAAGGCACATGACCAGGGCCCTGGAAACAGAATCTATCCCTTGCATTCTCTGAAAGGAAGTCTTAATAGTCGTGTCTGGTAGCAGCAATCAGGCAGAGGATACAGAGCAAGCCTTCCCCATAGTTTCTTTTTATCACAGCAAAAGTGTGACTGGGCTGAAATCACAGTGGCACATAACTCCTGGAAACCAAAAGGAATAAAATCTCACAGGAATTCAAAGGGAACAAAATCATTAACATTGAGCCAAAGCCCGCTGGCATGCATCACAGAAATCAAATAGATATAGGGGGCTCCTCTGAGAGGAGAAAATGCATGACTCCAGGCTACCCCTGCACAAGATGGTAATATCAATACCTCGAAATGGTATCAGAAGCATTCTGTCTGAAGCTGGTTGTCGTGTCCTATCTGATGAACGTTTGCAGCCAAGGATGACCTTGAGCAGAATGAGGGAGCAGGGCCTGGTTTTGGCACACTACCCACCTTGGCCCTTCTCAATTCCACCCTAAACAATGAGTCCCCGTAAAGAGCTTCATGGAAGGCTTTACATTTAAAATGATAATTTCTCAGAGGCATATGGTATGGTGTCAATCGTGTTCAATACTCCCTTCCTTTTCCCTTTTATCACCTTCCTCCCTCCTCCTCTCCTGTTGTTCCCATCTGTTTTATTTTCATGGTTTTTCTTTTTCATTCTCTTTCACCATTCTTTTCGTTTCCTCAGATATGAAACTGGAAGAGAGGGAGAGAGAGAGAGAGAGAGAGAGAGAGAGAGAGAAAGAGAGAGAGATAGAGAGAGAAAAAAAAGATGTAAAGGAAGGAGGGAGAGAAGACAGGGAAGGAGGGTTATCTGTTACCTGTAGGTTGTAAATCTGTAATGTTTGTTGATCTCAGGGATTTCTTCTATTGCTGGTGTTTGTTTTCATCTCATAGTGTTGTTGGGAGGATTAAATGTGGGGTACTTAGCCCAGTGCCTGCAGTGTAGTAAGGTCTTAATAAACACTAGTTATTATTTAAAAGTTTGCCCTTGGATAATATCTTTATATCTAGGGCATTCCATTTGAGTGGGGATTTCTTCAGTTCTCTTAAAAAGTTCCATTTTCTGAAATTCTTTCAGGGTAACTGATGTATGTGTGTTCATGCATGCGTGTGTGCGCACACACTCTTTCCCTCTTTTAAAGAAGGGTCACAATGCAGAGGAAAGCCAATGCTTCACGTTGGTCTAGTAAAAAGATTTTCAAAATTTTTGACTGCCATGACTGTCACTTCCACATACATGCATCCACATGAAAGAAAAAACAAATTTTCAATAAGCAATACTTGTCTTCACTACTGGCACTACTGTGTTCTGCTCTGGTCCATTCTCTTTCATTAGCAAAATGTGGATTGTCACATACTAAATTAATTTCATGACCCATAATGGGTATCACCTGCAGTTAGAGAAGTCGAGGTCTAATAGATACATGGACTTTGCTGTATCCCACCGGCTATGTCCTCACTCTGAGCCCACCACCCTTACCCTGACTCCTCAGACTTGTCATATTCTTAATTCTTCCATTTCCTCCTTTTTGTCTTCCAAGTTAAGCAACAGCACATCAGAAATGCCTTTTCTATCTTTTTCTAGTCTTCCCTTCCCTTATCTCCCTTTCTTTTTCTCTCCCTCTCACATCTCTTCCACTCCCTAGCAAGAAATGGCCATTCTTAATTTCTGCTTTCTGAAAAATAATGACAATAATAACAATAATGACAATGCTAGCAGCAGTCATAATACAATGATAGCTAACACTCATTTCATGCCTGCTTTGTGTCAGACACTTGTCTAAGTGTTTTACAAATTTTAACTGATTTAATACGCATAACCACCCTATGTAGTTGACTATCCTATAATTACTCTGAAGGAAGCATTACCTGCTCTTTTCTTTCAACATCTAGTCAGAATGAGGACGACTCACATATTAGAGAGTCTGGCTAAATACTTAATCAAATAGAAATGATGATAATATTATAGAACAAACAATTTGCTTTCATATATCCTGATCTGGAAACAACAGCTAAAGATCATGACCACAAACCGAGAATCAGTAAGCCTGAGGCCTGGTATTCGCTATTGTTTAGCTGAAATTCTTCTTGATATATTGCAAACTTGTGAAGGTAAACATATTATAAAACTTTAGTCTCATGTAAACATCCACCCAGAGAAAGTTCCTGTAGCATTTGTTGTTTAATTGTTGTTTTAATGCTGTTTAGTAATTTTTAGTAATTAATTTTAAAAAATTTAACAAGTAGCATTTTTTTTCTGATTATAAAAGTAATATCATATTCACTGTTAAGATTCTAGAACATCCAGTCAAACATAAAAATGAAAATAAAAAGTGACCCCAAATCCCATCACTCAAAGACAACAGCTATTCACATTTTGATGTAGTATGTCTTAGGCCTTCAGACATGTTTTGTTCAGACTACACATTATTTTAAAATGTTTTTCATATAAAAAACCTAGATTTCTAGCATCTCTTGATGCTGAAAACATCATCAAGATCTGACAACACTGGGGCCACATTCCTGCAGGGCAGTGGCTGGTGGAAGCTGAGAAGCAGCTGCCTGGGGGGCAGGGTAGGGCCCACGTACTCCATCTATTCCAGTCCCCACCACTGCCACTTTAATTACACTCAGCTTCATTCACCTGTTATTCTCATGCCCTGGGAGGGCTTTTGAATTTTCCCTCTTTTCATTTGAAAATAATGCTTGCCCAACATTTCAGGTCCAAAGCTGTACTCTTTGTGGGTGGTGGCCATGGTAACAAAGAGCGATAGGTAGGAGGGAGTGGCCTCTTGCTGGAGAAGGTGGGAGAGCAGAGGTCTTTTGACTTCTGCTTTGTCTCCTGGTGTATCTGAAATTTAAATAAGCTCTACATCTAGAGGACTAATTTCCTTAAACACTTCCCATATCTATTCTGCATATTATTTGTATAACTTTGGCCATGTTCCTATGAACTGATAAGAGTGACTTTATTATGCTAAGAAACTACTTCTTCCCTCCGTGCTTTCACACATTGCTTAACAGTGAAGAGAGCCTGGTAAGGCCCAGATCACTTCTCCTTAAACCCCGTTTCCCTTTAGGCCTAGGTCTTGGCATTTGACCCAGCCACAGAGGTATTATAAACACTCCTCCATGTCATTAAAATTATTTACAAAAATAAATTTTAGTGCCTGAACAATGTTCACTTATATGGATATAGCACATTTTCCTGCTCTTCTTTTCTAATGGGTGAGGTCTCAGGGAGAGGTAGGTCCAGTGGGAAGACATGTCCATTAGGGGAAGAGAGGAAATAAGAGGTAAGGATAGGGTACCAACCAATAAAGAGATTCTAGAATTGGTTACTTTAAGAGGCAGAGGTCTAAGATGAGCAGAGTCCAAAAACTAGAGTTCCAAAATCAACAGGGTAGATGACAAATGGGGCCAAGACACCCTGTCAAAAACCTGCAAGGAGGTCAGGGAGCAGATGACCAAGGAGTGACGAAGCCAGTGGATGGGAAAGTGAACCCATAGTAACCTCTGAGAGGGTTCAGTCTTAATTTATGTTTTTTATTTTGTTTTGTTTTTCTTTTTTAGTGAAATTCCCATTCCATCTAGGTCAATTTAGGAGAGCTGATGCAGAGTATATAATAATTTATCCATTCCTCTAAAGTTGAACGTTTAGGTGTTTCCAATTTTCCACTTCCATAAACAATGTTGCGATGAAATGTCAGTGCATAATACTATATTTTGGGTTATCATTTCAGGATAGATTTGTGAAAATGGAAGTACTAATTCTTTTTAAAAATATTGGGGGGCTTTCCTGGTGGCGCAGTGGTTGAGAGTCTGCCTGCCGATGCAGGAGACACGGGTTCGTGCCCCGGTCCAGGAAGATCCCACATGCTGCGGAGCAGCTGGGCCCGTGAGCCATGGCCGCTGAGCCTGCGCGTCCGGAGCCTGTGCTCCGCAACGGGAGAGGCCACAACAGTGAAAGGCCCGCGTAACGCAAAAAAAAAAAAGAATATTGGGATATATTGGCAAAATGTTCCCATCAACAGTGTTTCTACGTTCTGCTTCGTCCCCTTTAAATAAACTTGGTCCACCCACATAAATCTTTGAATGAAAAGCTGCCACTGCCATCTGTACTCCATATCTGGAATTTCTCTAGGCCGCTGGCTTTCAAACTTTTTTGACCATGACTCACAGTGAGAAGTATATTTTACAAAGTGACTCAACACATATATGTATATAACTGAAACAAAAGTTTCACAAAATAATCGCTTTCGCTTCTTCTATATGATGCACTTTGGTCAAAGTCCATTCTCTTCTAATTTAATTTTTAAAATAAGCTCATCATGACCCATTAAATTGATGTAATAACTCTCCAATGGGTCATTACTCTGAGTTTGAAAAACATCATTCCAGGACAATTTCTGTTTTACAACTTGACTTCTTAGGACTTCAACTTCTCTCTTTTCTCTACTCATTTAAGCCCCAGGGTTCCATTGTTCAAGGATCCCTTTAAATTGATGACCTGTTTTGGATTTGCTCAACTGGATTTGACTGTCACTATCCTCTAAGTCATGTCTTTCAGATTCCACCCTTTGTATTGGGCACTCAGTCCCAGCTGTGCCTCATCCAGCTCCCGTGGGACCTGTCCTGGGCTGGCATGATCTCTTCATGGTTCCCTCTTGACAGAAATGGGAAATCTGACAGGGAATGAGAGTTCTTGTCACACTGTGCACAGAACTGAGCATCATCATTGAAAAAGAAAGATCTTGCCTAGACCCCTCTCAACCCAGACAGCCACATGTTGACTCCCTCATTTCCTTCAGTCTCTGGAAATGCCATCTCTCCAGAGAGGTCTTCCCTGACTATGGCATCTCAAATAGAATTCTGGTCATTCTCTGCTCCCTCACCTTGCTTTAACTTTTCTTTTTAGTTTTTATTGAGGGTCTGACTATACCTTGTCTGCAAACATAGAATGTAAAAGCAGGGAGATATTTAGAGGCCAGATCTGGTTTAGCCCCCTAATTTTACGGGGAGGAGATGCAAGCTCAAAGAGGTAAGTAAATATTCTATGGCAACCTAGCTCACCTGTGGCAAAGCTGAACTAGAAACCAGATTCTTGGATACTTGTTAGTTCCTCACTGGTTTATTGTACGGTCCTAATCCAGGCTGTGGTCTTTATGATGAGGTTTTGGAGGGTGATTTTTGTCTCATAATAAGCTTTTGGATGCATTGTGTTAGATTGTATTGTTAGACTCAGTAGTAAATAGTAGTGTGAAAACGTTCTGATGTTTCTCACTGGAAGCATAAATTACTTAGTCCAAAGGGCTTTATCCTCCTCAAATGTTCAGTATCCGCTTCCTTATTCCTTGGTCATCTACTCCCCTGACCTCTTTTCAGGTTTCATTTTACACAGAAGGAAACTGAGGCATAGAGAGGTAAGTAACATAGGTACCACCCCAGTTAAACTAAACTATAACATCAAAGGAAAGATGTTAAGTATAAAGATCCAGAGGACTAACTGAGGTTGGTAGCCATAAATTTCATACAAAGACTTGAGCTGAAGGCTCCAACAAGGTACAGGGTTTAATGACAAATGGAATCAGGAGAAGATGAAGGCTTGCGTCACGGGATTTGATAAAGAAGACAGAAGGGCTGCACAGCAGCACAACTAGGACACAACTGTTAGTTCTGGGCAGAACCTTCCAGACTAGGGGGTAAGGTTGGCTGCATGTCCAATCCTCTGATGACAACTTTTATACTTGTAACAGCTGGGTCTTTTGGGGAGTTCTAGAAGCTCTTCCATGTAGTACTTTCCTGTCCCAAACACCTACGATTAGTGGAAATCTTTATTTTTCACTTTTAAATTTAGTCAGTCCTATATCTATTCATCATCTTTTGGCAGCAACACTGACATTTTCATTTTGTGGAAAAGGAAACCTCTCTCACTGGTTGCATTCTTGGTGGGACTGTTAACTAAGATGCCCGGATCACACCCCAGGGGAAGGTGTAAGACCTGAGTGAGCCTAAATGGATGCTCCCCTGAGAACCCAAGTCTTGATCAGCGAGACAAGGAGACTGAAAACAGTTGGAGCTCACTTATTCCCACGGCAACACTGTCTAGACTATTGCAATATCCCTGCTACAGAGACCCTGAAGTGGTCTTGCTTTTTGTTCTCTGCTGAGCCTGGTTCTCCAGCCTTCCCTTTGATTTTGTGAACTCCCCCATAACCTTCTAGTAAATTTTGGTTTTTTTTTGCTTCAGTTAGCCAGAGTAGATTTCTGATGCTGACAACCAGGAGCCTTGACTGGCACAACGGGCAGTCTGAAAAGGGAATTCCAACCATCTCTTTTTACCAAAACTATACTAACAGGCATGTCAATAAACATTTGGTCATCATCCACAAAGTGCCAGATGGTATGCCAGAGGCTTTCATCTATGTTATCTAATTTGACCCTCAAAAAACAATACCACAAGATAGAAATTATTATGCCATTTTTTCCAATTAAAAATTGTGGCTGGGGCTTCCCTGGTGGCGCAGTGGTTCAGAGTCTGCCTGCCAATGCAGGGGACACGGGTTCGTGCCCCGG
>NC_041219.1:4870178-4888086 GCF_002837175.3 Physeter macrocephalus | reverse complement strand
ATGGCCGCTGAGCCTGCGCGTCCGGAGCCTGTGCTCCGCAACGGGAGAGGCCACAACAGTGAGAGGCCCGCGTACCGCAAAAAAAAAAAAAAAAAAAAAAAAAATTGTGGTAAATTATGCGTAATATAAAATTTACTATCACAGCCATTTTTAAGTGTACAGTGTGGTGGTATTAAGTACATTCATATTGTGCAACCTTTGCTACCACCCATCTCCAGAAGTTGTTTCATCTTACAAAACTGCAACTCTACCCATTAAACGATAACTTCTCATTCCCCTCCTTCCCCAGCCCCTGCAACCACCATTTTACTTTCTGTCTCTATGATTTTGACTACTTTAAGTACCTCATGTAGGTGGAATCATACAGTGTTTGTCTTTTGGTGACTGGCTTATTTAGCATAATATCCTTGAGTTTCATCCATATTGTAACATGTCAGAATTTCCTTCCTTTTTAAGGCAGAATAATGTTCCATTGTATGTGCATACCACATTTTGCTATCCATCCATCCATGGACACTTGTGTTGCTTCCATGTTTTAGCTATTGTAAATAATGCTGCTATGAACATGGGTGTACACATATCTCTTTGAGACCGTTTTCAATTCTTTTTGAGCATATACCCAGAAATGGAACTGCTAGGTCATATGCTAATTCTAGTCTTAATTTTTTGAAGAACTGCCATATTGTTTTCCACAACACTGTACCATTTTACTTTCCCATCAATAGTGCACCATAGTTCCAGTTTTTCAATATCCCCACCAACACTTGTTATTTTCTGTGTTTGTGACAGTAGCCATTTTAATGTATGAGTTGGTAGCTGTTATTTAATTTTATATGCAAAAATTGAGGGTAAGTAAATTGCCCAAGGTCATATAGCTTGTAAGTAGCAGAGCTGGGATTCAAATCCATGTCCAGGCGTCTTTCAATATGTCTGTCTGTCCTTTTCCTTTTCCTCAACTATAACTCTACTGTTAGAAATCTAAAGGTATTCAATAGAGCTACATTTGTTCTTTAAAAAATCTATCAGCTATCAGGAAGATTTAGGAGACAGAAAAATTATTCTTAGTCAATACCACAGAAAGCATGTACCTGACTGTACTAGACTCTCAAAAGACTTATGGAGTTATAGTACCTCATGACCATGAGATGAATCAATTCAAGTTTCTCATAGATAAGAAAATGGAGGCAAGTGGATTTCTTTGTTGTCAAGTATTACTGAAATTAACTATTTACCAGTAATAAGGTTTAGAGCCAAACCAATTGAGTTTAGTCATGAGACAGGTGGGACTGGGTAAATTTGTATTGCTCAATTAAAATCAGAGAGCTGAAAAGGACCTTCAGGTCTCTTACAATAATGTATCCATCTGCCTCTATCACAGTGGCTTTAAACAATATCAGCAGGTTTTTTTCTTTACAGCCTACTAAGAAGGCAATTTGGTCCCTTCCTTTGTGAAGCATTAGAGTGTTTTTCACACCTCTCAATCTAAGGATATTTTTACATGTAAATGTGGAACACTCTATATGTCTGTTTAAAAACTAATATATTCTCCTTAAAGGTGTTTAAAATTGTTGTTTGAAAACTAGAAGCAGCCTTAAAAGTAAATTGAAGCATTACTAGGCAACTGAAAGGATTTTAAATAAGTAACCTTGAGTATATTTTCACAAGTAGGAATAACCTAAGCCCTAGGTTTCAAAAGTAAATAACTATGGTGAAAGATGGTCATGGGAATGTTTTCTTCAACCTGGGAAAAAAATACAGCGCAGACTTGTCAGACTCATTTAGGAAGCTCCACAGCTCAATGTAGCAAATGTTTTATTAGAAGCCTCTTACATGTGAGCTACCAAGCAAAGAGCTTTGAGAATACAAAGACAACCAGATGTAACACCTGACTTCAAGCAGCTTGACAACTAGTTAGGGAGATAACACAGCTACACAAACACCTCTGAAAGATATCAGGTGAAAAGTGGTATCAGGTCCACAGAAATGCTCTATGTAGAGCAAGGCTACACTCGGCAGGGGAATCAGGGAAAGCTACTGAACTGCCTTTTGAAGGATGAACAGGATTTCGACAGGCAGAAATAGGGGAAAGGTTATGCACCCAGGAAGTACAGTGTGAATGGAGGCCTAAAGATGAACAATGTACCATACAAACCTTCTATATCAAGTCCTACACATACTTTAGACCTAGTAAAATACTAACAACCAAGGACTTATACAAAAATGTTTAAAATGGTTGTGTTAAGATGGTGAGAATATTGGTAAATTTATTCTCTTTCTTACTTTTTAGTTTTGTTTTTCTTTGGAAATGTGATTATATTATGGAAAAATTGTTTTTTAAAAAAGATATTGTACATACCTCCCAAGGCCAGCTCAAATCCTTGCTCCTCATAACTATTCTTGACTAACTAACCTTACCCTATAAGGTTAAATTTGAATTGGAAATGTTAATATGAACTCCTGATTTAAGGTATATGTGTATGTATGTGTGCATATATGTATGGGATCTGTCCACTGTAAAAGCCTACAGGCAATACCTCAGTAGCAACGAGCACACCTAGTGCACAGATGTTGCACCAAGTACCATTTTCCACTAAATTGAGGCAAGACTCTTTGGGGATCTGGGGCAGGGAAATATGACTTAGCCTGGATGAGCCTGGGATATCCCATAGGAAAGAAAGTCCTCCAAGACTAACAGGGGCCTGTTAAGGAGTCAGTTTGAAGGAGTTCCCATTGGCTAAATTTGGGACAATTTGGGCATTAAGAAGAAAAAAATGAATGGGGAGAGAGGGAAAGACAGAAAGAGAATGGAGGAGGAGGAAGAGCAATTGGAGTAGCAGCAGCTTGTTATTCATTTGGTGGGGACTCTTATTTTGACAATTGTATATAAAGGAAAGGAACATTTAACATTTACCTTGTCTTTTTAGGAGGAATTGTAATCTTTCCCTGGTAGAGGAGAGAAAGACTTCCTCTTCAAAGTATGTTAGGTAATACATATTTTAATTTGAACCCTATGAAATTGTTGATATTCATCCATTTTTAATCTACAAAATTTCATCTGGTTCAACCAAATATGCAATAAAAGAATTAGAAAAACTAACACTTTGTAACCCCAATGAAATAACTGATTTAGATCAGAATTATCAATGGATGCTGATATCATTCTCTGAAAAGTTGTTGGGGCAAAAATACATTCCCATGGTTCCAAAGGGTCTCTCCTTAGATTACTTGCTTGTTGTAAGAGTGAAAACCCACCTTTACATCTGAGTGGTGAGATTTGGCCGACATCACTTTAAGCAACTGTGAAGCTTAGCTTTGCTAATGGTGAGACAAGTTAACATGTTTCTTCTCTATGATACAATCTGAAATTCACAGCATGACCTATGAAGCATTCTAGCCCAAAAATGTTTAAGTTGTGTGTTGGTCATTCTCTATTTGCCCTTGTAAGTCTATTTGGTACCTTCTCCATCCTGTTCTGTGCCCCTGGCAATGCCCCTCTACACAGTGTATCACCCAGGTTCCCTCACATTTTGGCTTCTAATTAGATGTGACCAACGGAGGCTCTGGCAGAAATGTGAAGGACAAGGGAGAGAGATTTGGGGTATTTATTCCCTTTTACCTCACTCTCCACCTGGGTGCGCTTTTGGCGGTGGCGGTGTTCCTTTCACATCTACGACTCCTGTTGGGGGCCCCTCTTCCAAAGCCCCAGCTGCTGCAGTGCTTCACTAACACTGCTCTGCCCGGCTGCTTCAAGCCAGGGTGGTAGCTCCTGGGTGCTTCACCACCCCTGTGTTCTCTACCTGCCCACGTGTCTGTAAATGGTCCCTTCACTTAACTCCCTTCAGTTAAACCCTTTGAGTGTGCCATCTGCTTCCAGTCAGGACTTGGACTGATTCAGCCTAAATCTAATCAGGCCTTTAACAGGACACCAAGACTAGAAAAACAAGTTAAACAACAACTTGAGATAACAATCAGACAAATCCACAATTTGGGAACATTTACAAGAGAGTTGGTCTGGTGTCTTCAAAGGTCAATATTATTAAAAAAAGGAAGAAAACACTTCTAGATTAAAATAAACTAAGGAGACATAACTATCAAATGTGATGTATGAACCTGGTTTGTAAAAACAGCTATAATATATTTGGGGAAAAAATTGGGAAGTTTTTAGTACTGACTGGATTTTAGATGATATTAAAGAACTATTATCAATATTCTTAGATATGATAAAGGTATTGTAGTTTTTAGGCAAATGTCCTTCCTAAGACGAGCATGCTGAAATATTCAGGGTGAAGTGTTATCGTGACTGCAATGTCCTTTAAAAAGTATAGCGAAATATTTAGGTAGATAAATAATATGGTAGAATATTAACAGTTGCTAAATCTAACTGATGGGGATATAGTGTTTATTGTTATTTCAACTTTTCTATGTGTTTGAAAATTTCATATAAAATAGTGGAAAACATTAATAAAGGAAACAAAATTTCCAACCACCTCCTCAGAAATGATTTCTCCTTTTCCCAAATGTCTACAGCTTTTTTTATAGTGCTCATTCGCTTCTTGCATGTATCTCCAACCAGACTGTCAGCTCTTTGAAGATGAAAACTAAGTTCTGTACTTGTTTTTATATCCTACAGAAGCTTGTATATAAAAATTTAATATATTTAAGCCTAACTCTTTATGACAAACATAGGCATATGTGGTCAGGTTTCTATTTCTGTTTTCATTAATGGAAGGGAAAAGGCACAAGAAGTCGGATAGGATGCAGAGAAGGGCAACTTAGACACTTTCTTGAAATTATCAGAGAGCAGGCTTGAGGTCCCTTCCTGCAGGCAATGAAAGCCACATGAAGACAGATATCTTGGAGCTTGACTCTTCACTCTATCAGTGAAAAGTTTTGCAACCTTAGACAAATCTTTGGAGGGACCAACTCCAAAAAAGAAGATTCAGGTGAGTTCAAACTTAGGATGTACTCAAGGTGGAGAGAAACCAGTATTAGGTTAAGCCTGAACTGAGAAAAGTTAATTTTGAGTGAACTGCATAACTGAATCTAGTCTCGTATTTAAACTCAATTTAAATTGCATGTCAACAAACAGAAATTAATGTAATTTTCTTCCTGGTTATTTAGTGCTTTTGGAATGTGTATTTCTTTATAGAAAAAGCATCATTGAGTGGAAACACAGGACAATTTTTATTCATTTGACAGTGCTTAAAAGAGGCCAGTTTTTGTTTTTGTTTTTTGAAACACTTAGGTAAATTGCAGGCAGAGAACCTAAGAAAAACTGCCCCTCACTGATTTCTGTTTCTGTCTTTTACTCTTCTGCTGAGATAGTCTTGCAAGCAACTCAGTTTTCATAATCCACATGCCCTGTAAACCTGCTGGAAACTCCACGGCAGGCCAGGGCAGAGAGATAAGCTCTCAGTCAGCTGGGTAGACGGGCTGTGTGTGTGTGTGTGTGTGTGTGTGTGTCTGTGTGTGTGACAAACCCTTCTGTTTGCTCACCCAAAAGCCATCTCCCACCTTATTTCTAGCTAAGAGGACCCTGATTTTCAGGTATCAGGTACTCAGTATGCTTCAGAAGAGTCAATCATAATCCTATCAATTTGCCAATCTTTGGCTGAAACATGGGCACATTGACACAGTCAGGCCGAGGAGGTGGGAGTGGGGGAATCTTCTGTAAGATTTCCAGAAATTTCTTTGCTTTTCAAAAAAGATATTTCGAGAAATAGACGCATTATGTCTCTAGATATTACTGTGTGAGGATGTGATGCAGTATTAACCTGCTGTTAACCCACTCTCCAAAAACAAAAAAAGCCCTGATTTGTGGCATTTGCCTATTTCCATTTCTGTGGTATAATTTCTCTTCCAATGGCCTATTTCAAGCTACCAATAGCTCAACGACTGGCTGGCAAGTTCAGCAGTTGGCTCTCGGGAGCCTGAGGATGCTGACTCCAGCCCACAACTGATTGTTCAGAGCTGCTGTGCCCATATTGTGAAAGGAATAGGCAACATGGTGGCGATGGCAGAGCAGAAAGATGAGACTCTCTAGGTCCTTAATAATACCTTGAGCCATGGAATTAGCCAAGCCTGGAATCTTCCCATCTCTGGACTTCCTGTTACATAAGTTAATAAATGTGCTTATTGCATAAAGCGGGTTAAGTTGGTGTTTGTGTGTAGTGAATCTGGGCTTGACCTGGCTGGTCCATGGGGTCTCATCTACTGGAGGGAGGGGAGCACAGCAGGGGCAAAACTGAGCACTGGATCATGGAAACACTTATCCAGTTGGTGGTCAGGAAGAGGGGGTGGTGGAGGGTCATGGGCTATCCAGGTTGAAACAGGATGCTGGCCAGTTGCTGAGAAGAACGGGATGGTGGCTGAGGACCAGCCAGGCTGTCAGTGCCCTTGCCAAAGAGGCTGAAGTTCAGGGCAATGCTCCAGCAAGAACAGGCACCGGAACAGGAGTCAGGAAGCCAGGCGGAAGCCCAGACCTGTGAAGGGGTGCCCTGCCAGATGCGGCACAGCATTGTGCTTTAGGGTGGCGAGAAAGCGGGGGGCCTGGAGGAAGGGGAAAGTGTAGAGAGAGGCAGCAGTACAATTCCAGAGTTCCAGACTACTCACTCATCAATGGGGTAGGGAAATGTCCAGCAAGGCAGAGTCAGAATTCACTCAGACGCTGACCAGCTAAGATGGAAGGTTGGGGGTTTTCAGTAACTGCCATGGATCAGTCTGAGAAAGCAGAAGGAACCAGAGTCTTCTCCAAAGCTGCCTCAGCACATTTGCTTGGTGACATTAAAGAAATGCTGCTTACATTCCTTCCTAGACCTTGAAAAGGGGCATCGCTCCTCCCCATCCCACACCCCCTGTGGTCACAGTCTCTGGGGTCCTGAAAACATTCACCGCTGAGACTGATGTTTGGTCTTCTGAGAAGTGCTCCATCCTCCTTTGTGTGGGGAAATCTGTTTGCCTGCCTGTGGCAGACGCAATTTCATTCCTCTCATGAAATGCCCCTCACTTACAGTGCAATGCCTCCTGTTATTCATTTACTCCATTTCTTTATTTTCTTTCCCTGTCCATCTGATAACCTATCCATAGGCCTATTCTTCTTCAGCCCAGTCCCATTCATTGAATAACTACCTAAGAAGGACTTTTATAATTGAATTGTATGGAGGAAGGAGGTTCAGAAAGAATGAAAGCTGATGTGTCAACAACATTATCTGGGGATTTTCAGAACATTACTTTCCTCTCTGATTTAGCTTGGAAGCCAAAGGGCAGGAAACTTGCTTCCTTTGTACTCTGTTACTGCTGGAAGTCATGGTTAGTAATCTTAATTTTACTCAGTGGGGTGAGTTCTGTGATAATATCATCATTAGAGAGTAATTAAGGATGGAATCAAACAGGAGAGGAAACCTTCAAGAGTGAAGTTCTCTCAAGTTCATACTCCCTTCCTACCTGTGTAGTAAAGTTTGGCTTGTTTAAGGAGTTCCTCCTCCCAATTAAATGAAATGCTTCAGAGTGAATAAAAGGAATGCTTTTCTACAATGCAAAACCCATCATAAGCAAAGCCAAAAGACAATTTATAAAAAGGGGAAATATCTGGAACTCATTTCATAGACAATGGCTAATTTTCTTTATATGTAAAAAGCTTCTACAAATCAAAAAGAAAAAGACTAACAGCCGAACCCTGCCCCCCAAAAATGTCCAGATAGTCCATAGAAAAGGGAACACAAATCTTTTTTAAACATATTAGAAGAGAGCCAGCTTCATAATGAGAAATAGAAATTAAATTTATACAGACACCCATTTTTCAGGAATTAGATTGGTAATGATAAAAAAATTAACAAGCTGTGTTGGTAAGAGTGTGAGGAGACAGGCGCTCTCATACGCAACTGCTGGGAGAATAAATTGCTACAACCTTATGAAGGGTTATTTGGAAATATCCTTCAAAATTATGAATATCTATATGCTTTGATAAGTCAAATCCAGTTCTAGGAATTTATCCTATAGCTTTATTCAGAGATATAGGTAATGACAAGTTCACAAGGATATACACTGCAGCATTATTTGTAATAGCAAAAGACTGGAAACAATCCAAATATCTATCAGTAAGAGATTAATTAAATAAATTATGACATATCCATATAATGGAATATGATACAGCCACAAAAAATGAGGATACTCTTTATGTACACACGTTGAAAGATCTCCAAGATATTTTGTTAAGTGCAAGAAAATTAAGGTGCAGGAAACTGGGTAACAAAAGAGGAAAGAATACTTATACTAGATAGGCATGTATTTGCTTGTATGTACATAAAGCATGTCCAGGAGGATATCCAAGAAATTGATAATACTCAGTCCCTTGGTGGAGAGAAACTGGGTGCCTGGGGCATAGGGCAGAAGAGAGTTTTTCCTTTTTTTTTTTACTTTGTATCCCTTTTGTTCTTTTTGAGACTGTCCTGCCAATTCAAATTAGAAAACAATAATTTTTAATAAGAGCAATGCTCTGACACAGATTAAATCTGTAATGGCCTAAATTTATTCAATCTGTACTAGATCCTCAATTTTTCCAGTCTCTTTTTAAATTGACTTTAGTGGCCGTCCATCCTCCATGTATGCATTTACCCTGCTCCTCTATGTGCCACATATTTTCTGTCTCAGCTTCTGACCTCAGTGTGTCTCTTGATTTCTCCTGCAGTTGTTAGGTAACAACCCCTCCAGATGGATATCACTTTGTAACCTCTTTTTTCTTTGTGCCAGACCTGGGGCAATCACCTCAATTCCTGCTTCAACATCTCCACCCCTAGAGAATGGAAAATAAAGTCCTGGTTGGGAGTTAAGGAGGAAGCAGCAATCTCTGCAGGGAACCAGGCAACGGACAGAGCAGGGGTTAGCAACCTGTACCATGTATGTTGCTAATGGTGGGCGATGTTATTTAAGAGCTGGAATCGCAGAGAGGGATAACTGTATACATGGAAGAGCAAGAAGAGTCTACCTTATGGAGCATGCAGTAGTGAGAATTGGAGGTTTGGGTTCAAATTCTGGCTCTGCCACTTACTGGTTATGTGACTTTAGGCAAGTTTTCTCAACCTTACTTTTCTCCTCTATAAAAGGAGTTCTATGATGGTTAATGTGGCTAAGACTGCAGCAGTCCACCAAAATCCCATTCTTGTTTGCTTTTGTGGTAATAGCCATGTAGCTGGGCACATGGCTACGAACATATTTCCAAGTCTGCCTTGCTGTTAGATGTGGCCAAGGGACTAACCCTCTGCCAGGGCAATGTGAGCAGAAGTGTGTGTGACACACTTGGCTCTGGGAGATAAGACTCCTCCATGCTCTTTCCCCTTCCTACAAGCTTGAACCCATAGCACCCCACCCTTGACCATGGAGATGAGGACAAGACCATAGGTAAGAGAGCAATGACTTGGAAAAACCTGGATCTCTAAAGGAACACACGGAGAAGACCTGCCAGCCCACCTGGAACACCTGTCCACTGTTACAAGAGAGAGAAATGATCTCTGACTTCTTTAAGCCACTCCGTTATTGTTGGGTGTCCTTGTTACCCTAGCCTTACCCTAACCGATACAGTTAAGATTCTTTATGTTGCAAGTAACAGAATGCCCAACTCAAACTAGGTAAATTGATGAATGGTGTTATCTGACTCCAATCTATCAGAAAATTTAAGAAGTGGGGAAAACTTTAGAGTTGTTTGAGTCAGTTTTCGATGATATCACCAGAGAATGGCTTTCTTCCTATCCCTTTGCTCCACCTTTTGTGGAGTCAGCATCACCCATGGCTGGCTGTTCTGAATGGCTATGGTGATTCCAGGCTTCACAGTAACTCACCACACCTTCCAGGAAGAGAGAGAGGAGAGGAGAGACAAATGAGCTTCTTTCCAACACTCTCAGCAAACTTCGTATTGATCCAATTTTGGTCACATGTCTTCCCTGAATTGTGATCAGAGGATGGGCTTATACTGATCAGTTTAAGCCCATCCACCTGTCCCACCTCTTAGCAGCAAGGCAAGTCAGTTTCTCTAGAACATATGGGCTATGTGGAGGAGGTATGGGCACCCTAATAGAAACTGGGACGGTAACCAAGATAACAGGGACAGGATGTTGGGGAGGTACTACCTTGTCCACTACAGGGAGATAGTGATTGTTTTGAACATTAAATTGAATGAGATTATATATCAAGGGCCTAGGACAGTGTTTGGCACGTAGTAGGTGGTCAATGATTGTGAATTTACTCCTTCTTCCTAGATCTAGTTGGCTGTGCTGCAAAATGGTAAGGTGTTAGAAAAGATTCCCTCTTTGGGTGGCTTGAGGCTATGTATTTGGAGGACAAGTAAAACAGGATTGTGATGTGCATACACAAAGAAAACACCTCTCAGTTTCAAGATTTCTGTCATCAGAGCAATTATTGGTGGGAGTGGCCCATGCCTGCCCCCATCACCTGACACTAAGGGAATGAATAAAAGAAGTCTTGGCACCACCCTTTCAAAGGCTCCCTTCCACTGCTGGTTATAGATGCTCACTGCTCTGTCAATTTATAAAGACCTAGGTTTGAGATTTCAGAAGGGGCTGACTGCCCAGTAGCTTATGTTACCTGTGCTGCTTCAGGCAGGATATTGGTTGACAGATGTATTCGGGCTCTTCTGTTGGTTTTCTGCCTCAATCCACCTGCTAGAGACTATATAACATAGTGAAAAAGTTCTGGGCTTGAGTCTGAGACCCCACTTTCCCACTATTGTGTGATCTTGTGTAAGTAATTTCTTTATGCCTCAGTTTCCTCATCTGTAAAACAGGGCCTCAACTCTTGTTCTACTAACATTTTAGGTTGTGAGACTCAAAGAAATAATGTATTTGAGTGCACTTTGTAAATAAAAAAGAAATTTTAAATGAAAGGAGTTAGCAAACATAATAATGGAAATACTCTGCTGGTGCATAAATTTCTCCATACTAAGGGCCAACCTACCTGGGGGCTTGGGAAACCAAACTGTTTGAGAAAGAACAGGCCAAGTGAGATACTTTTGATTATAGAGACAGAGAATAGGGCTAGGTTTAATGAACAATTATGTATTGATTGCCTAGGTGTGTTTGTTATAGGTATTTTACACGTTAGCTAATTTAATCCTTTTAATAATCTTGTGAGATAAATATTATTATGCCAGCTTTACAGATGGAGAAACTGAGCCTGAGAGTGGTAGTAACAAGACCAATGTCACATGTTTAGGGAGTTGCAGGCCAGGATTTGAAAGTCAAGTCTGTTTAATCACTAAGGCAAGTGAGGCCATCAGCTGATTCATCAGCAAGAAAGAAATAACCACCCAGGATACTGTGCCCAGGTGGACTAGCTTATACAAGGAGACAGTCATCCAGGGGCTTATAATAACTCTTTCGTTTGCCTATTCATCCATCTAATCCACAAATATTTTCTGAGCACCTCTCATGTAACAAGAACTGTGCCAGGTTTAGATAAAACAACGAACGAAATACAGTTCCTAAAGGCTTCAAGAAACGTTGGTGCAGTTGAGTAGCTTGTCAGATGCCCATTTATCCTCCGTTCAATTCTGTTAGGAAAATTGCTCCTATTGCTTGGTCAATCTTAAAGTTTTAAACATTATTGTTCTGTAGAAATGGTCTGCTTATGCTGCTTCCTGCTGGAGAATGGCTAAGTCCCTAATAACTGAAGATCATATAACTCAATGATTTCGTTTCAGAGGCAACTGCACAATGGTTTTGAAATGGTAATAATTGCCTGTTGCTCAGGGGATTATCTTATTGTCTGGCAATGGTTACGAAGACAGTGGGGTTTTAAGAGTCCATTCAATAAGAGTGACAGAAGGAACTATTTTTAAATTTTTCTCTGAATGACTCTCAAAGTGAGAATTTAATTCAGAGCCCACAGAGGTCTGAAAGAACTTCTCCGATCAATTCAAAGTCCTTAATGCTGAAAGGAAACTGAGTTGTAGAACAATATAGAAAACTGAAGATGTGGCTCATATATTAGTACAGTGCTGTTTGCTTTCAGAGATCCTGGATTAAATGGAGACGAGTTGGGTGAGACCCACAATTAAGACAGCCACTGAAATAATATTTTGTATCTTAACTGAAATGAGCTGCCCTGTTTTCTTTGCCAGGTATTATGCAAATAAGCATCCCAGTCTGAAAAAATTCTACAATTTTAGCTGTCTGTGCCAATGTCATTTGATGGAAGTTTCTTTTGAAGGGGAGAACCTTACTTTGTTAAGCACCTACTGAGGACCAGAGGTGTTACATATTTTGCTCCTTTAACACTCACCACAACTTTGTGAGTTAAGTTGTGTTTTCACCATTTTACAAAGCTCTTTCCCTTACTCAGATTCATTGGTTCATCCAGCAAATTTTTATTGAGTGCCTACTACGTGCCAAGCATGTTTTAGGTGCTGGGGATATAGCAGTGAACAAAACCTACCAATGCCCCTGCTTCATGGAGCTTTTATTGTAGTGGGTGGAGACAGCACTAAACAGATAATCTGCAAGGCTTTGGAGCAAGTTCTGGGGATAAGAGGAGTAGGAATACTAGGTGGTAAGGGTAGGAAGATTTTGTGAATTTATATAGGATGGTCAGTGTTTTAAATATATATTGCCCCAAAATTAATGGCTTAACACAAAAAAACCCTTATTATCTTACTGTGTCTGTGGGTCAGGAACTGGGTATGGCCTACCTGGTGTCTCTGCTTCAAGTCTCTCCAGAGTTTACATTCAGTGTGTCAGCTGGAAGGGTTGGCAGCATTCAGTTCATTTTTAGGCTGTTGGATTGAGGGTCTCAGCTCCTTGCTGACTATTGGTTGGAAGCCTCCCTCGGTCTCTGCCACTGGCCTCCCACAGAGTGAGCAGGCAAGTGAGAGATGAGAGTGTACCCAAGATGCAAGCCACCATCTTCTTGGAAGTGACACAGTAATCCCGGAAGCGACATCCATCACCACTGTCTAATTCTATTCACTAGAGGCACGTCACTAAATTCAGCCCACATTCAAGTGTTGGGGATTATATAAGGGTATGAATACCAGGAGGTGGGGATCACCTTAGAAACTGCCTACCACAGTTAGGGACCCTCTCTAAAGAGAGGACATTTGAACAGAAACCTAAAGGAAGTGAGGGAGCAAGCATGGCTACCTGGGAGAAGAGCATTTTAGGCAGAGGAATAGCTAGTGCAAAGGCCGAAGGGGAATGGTACGAGGTCAGAGAGGTGGCACTGGATTAGATAATGTAATTTCATGTGGGTCTTTGTGGGGAATTTGGATTTTACTTTGAGACAAGAAGGCTTTGGAGGGTTTTGAGCAGAGGAGTGACATGACATGACTTGACTCTTGTTTTAAGAGGAACACACTGGTTGCTACGTGGACAGTATAGTGTGGGGGAAGCAGGCACTGGGACCAGTTAGGAGGCTACTGTAGTAATCCAGTGATGATCATGGCTTAGACCAGGGTGAGACTATTGGAAATGGCATTAAGTGGTTGGATTTTGGATGTATTTCCTAGTAGAGATGACAGGATTTGCTGATGGTTCAGATGGGGACTGTGAAGAAACTGAGGGGTCACTGATGACTGAGGTTTTTACATTTAGTAACTGAAAGAAAAGAGTTTCCCTTTACTAAGCATTTACTAAAACATTGGTGAAGGAGCAGGCTTTCAGAGGGGAAGTATCAGTCAGGGGGTTTATACATGTTATCATAATACTTCTTAGACCTCCAAGTGGAGATGCTGAGTTGGCAATTTTATCTATAACTCTGCTCAGGAGAGCAGAATGGACTATAAATACAAATTCAGAAATTCCCAGCATTAATAGGGCATTTAAACCAATGCACTGGATGAAAATACCGAAGAAATGAGTGTAGGTTGAGAAGGCGAAAGGCCTGTGGATTGAAGCCAGGGCACTCCAAGGTTTAGAAATTAGGAAGATAAGGTCAGCAAAGGAGACTGAGAAAGAGTAAGTAGAAAGGGAGAGGGACACCAAGAGAGAGGAGTGCCCTTTGAACCAAGTGGAGAACCAAGTGCTCCAAGGGAGAGAGTGCGCTCAACTGGGTTAAATACTGCCGTTAGGTCAAGCAAGATGAGAACAGACCACAGACTTGGGAACATGGAGGTCACGGTGGCCTTGATGAGAGCTGTTTCAGAGGACTGGGAGAAGGAGAGAGCAAGTGGAGAAGGTGAGAACTGAGGCTCTTAGGAGAAATTGATGTCTTAGGAGAAATTGTCTTTTGACAATTAGTTCACTGAGCCACCTGCAACAAGTTCCTGGGGGTGCTTCTGAAAAACTCAGATATCGGGGCCCCACTCCAGAATCTCGGGGGGTAGCACCGTGGGATCTTCACTTTTAGCAAGTCCTACTGTTGATTCTGAGGCACATTAAAATTTGAGAACCAATGTCCTGTTCTATGCACTTTATCCTACGTCTGGTAAAGTTGCTATCAGATTTAAGCTATGTCAAGTATGTTCCATCTGTGTAACCCAAATGGTTGTTTGTCCTGGATGCATTCCTATATTTCCCTTTAGTGTTTTTATTTTCCTGAAGTTTTTAAAGAAAACCTGGCCAAAGAAATTCTACAACCCTACAGAATAGCCATAGGTAAATAAATCTCCCTTCCATGATGGTTCCTAGGAACTTCATGAACTTTGAAATTCTCAGAATCGACATGTTAGTTCCCCAAGGGCTCTGGAAACAGAAAGATAAAATTCATGCAGGTTCAGGAAAAATTCAATATTTTGTGGATCACTGAAGTGCTTAATTTACTGAGCCTCTCCACCGAGAAAGATGGAGGAAGTGTTGTGGTCAGGTCTTTTTGGAAGGCTGGGGGCCTCTGAGCAGCCTTTATCACTGGAGCAAAGGCTGCACTGTTCAGCAGTATCTGGAGATTGTTCTTTTCTGCCCTGAGACTTTGGCCCTAGGACCAGACATGTTTCAAAAAGAACCATGCAGTGTAAGAGGAACAGAGGCAGTAGCAATTTAAACCTAAGTTTCCTCCCTGTGTACTACACAGAATAAGGGGCTCAAAGGATTGAGGTTTTGGGAAGATGCTGTTCAAACTTGTTGGTCCTTCTCTCCTCAATTCCTCTTTCTTTTCTTACAACTCCCTTTCAAGGCCTACAGACTTGTGCCCATGTTCCCTCCCTCTGGAATCTCAACTCTTCTCATAAGAGAAGTTATTACCCCTTTGGTTCCTTCTCATACCTTGTAAACCCCAGATACTTGCTGCCAATGGAGTTGGCACTTTTGGCTCCAGAGGGAATGGGATGAGGTGAGATCTAATCCAGTTAATGATGGCTCCAATTCCAATCTTTCCTTTCGTGAGAGCTGCTATTGATTTCCTACCTAGTTTACTTAAGCAAGAGGTCGACAGCATTTTTCTTAGAGGTAGACCAACATAGCTAATAGAGGTATATAGAAATTATATTCCAGTTACTTCTACGTGTATTTATATGGCCAAGACAACTTAAAATATAGAAGAGACTAATGAAAAACATCATGAAAGTTGCGCTCATAAGTCTAGTCGTGGGTCTGTATTTAAATATAAGTTCCCCAAAATGACTGAAGTGGGTCAAAGCTGTGGTGTAAACAGACAGAAAACAAACACATAGGACTTCCCTGGTGGCACAGTGGTTGGGAATCTGCCTGCCAGTGCAGGGGACATGGGTTCGAGCCCTGGTCCGGGAAGGTCCCACATGCCGCGGAGCGGCTAAGCCCGTGCGCCACAACTACTGGGCCCACATGCCACAACTACTGGAGCCCATGTGCTTAGAGGCCTGCTCTGCAACAAGAGAAGCCACAGGAATGAGAAGCCCGCGTGTAGCAACAAAGACCCAATGCAGCCAAAAATAAATAAATTAATTAAAAGAAAACAAACACATAAATACCTGTAACACAGAAAATCCCAACAAAACCCTGTTAACCCAGCAGCTCCTAGACAAATATTAATAGTTGCCCACCAAGCTAAAATATTATCTGTGAAAAAAATTGAGAGTGATGAAGGCTAGAGAGGGTTGCAGGTGAGCTTGTAAATGTTCCATGAAGACAAAAGGACAAGCACCATCAAAATTCCAAGACTAGAAGATATAAGAAGATGGACAAAAACTGGGCTTCCCCAAGGATGTCTCCACACACAAAAAGCATGTAGGCAATGAATGGTAATATCTGGAGTGGTAGTCCCATGTGAACATGTGTGCATCACTCATCAGAAGGAGTACATATTTAGATTGGAATTCTGCATCATCTGTATTTGGTGTCAACTTTCTCTCCTCAATTTTCGGGCAATTGTCTTTTCCCATAATAACTTGTGGTTCTCCCATTGAGGGGACATATCCAGGAAGACCTGTGATCTTTGAGATTCATCTTATTAGTGTATGATGTCACAGCTGATAGTGCTAGTGGGTAGTTTGCAATATTAACTTCATTTTTCCTTTACGTATTTGTACCAAGTGCCTCTGTGACTCAAAATGCAAATCTGTGCAAAACAATGTGCAAGTTAACATCACTTGGGTGCTTAAAAATAGCAAACAGGACTAGAACGCTGGTTCTAGACAATGGGAAACTTTGATCCTAGGCTGATTTCTTTGCCCAGTAGTCACTCAGTGTGTTTTTATCAAATGGGGTTAAGTTAGTTTCTCTTAATAATATATGTGGTCAAAAAAACATACAAAATTCTAACCTTTTCTTTCTTTGGTGAGTAGATCTGTCAAGTGCTTCCCAAGTGTACTTCTTTTTCTTAAAAGATGCAGCAGTGACACTAAATAGTAATTGTTGCATAATTAATGCATAGCAGGTGGACCCAGAAATTTCAGTTTGGAATCTCTGCTCCTTAATCCTTAACTGCCTTGCCCTGTCATACTCCCACCACATCTCCCATCATGCCCCGAAACCTCCCCCAACACTTGTAAATAGCACAGTGGACACATTTAATTTGCCTTTGAGGGCAGCTCTTAAATTAACTGCAAAGGGGGAAGACAGGCACTCTCTGCTAAATATACATGTGTGCACGTGTGCAAACGCACACATTTGTTTCCTTCAAACCTCATTCTCAAGGCTCTCATTCTCAAGGCTCTTTATTACCTGTTCAGTTCAATACACCTTCTCTAACGTTCTGCATCCCCATCTAACACCTGCTTGTTAATTTCATTCAATTTTCAGCTAGTCTTTCAGCAAGTGAAGGCAATCCACTCAAGAATTATAAAAGGACTTTTTTTTTTTTTTTTTGCCTTTGATCCTTTTGCTAACACTAATCCCGTACCTACCATATGCTTTCCAAGATACTGGTTTCCACCCTTTTGTTAACTTCTCTTGTGTTATCACCCAAGGTCAAGTTTCCTTTGTTCAGTACAGACTATACCACTACCTAAGGGTAGGATGGTATGGGATGCATATCTGAAAGCAATACTTCCTGCTGGCTGGGAAGCGTCCCTTCGCTTGTGCATGCTGACAGTGGGGGGAGGCTCCGCCAGAGCATCATCAGTCATACAGCTTTTCTCAGGTGTGGCAAGCCTTTTCCTGCTACCTTACATCCCTGATTGAAGGGCTACCTGAGGTTGTCGCAATCTTACTTCTTCTTAAGCTTTCTTCTTTTCCATCTCCTCTTAACAGCTTTTAAAAATTTTAAGTTACAAATAAAATATCTGTTTTTGCTCTTCTGGTAACTAGCTATAAAACCTTGGGCAACATATGTAACTGCTCTGACCCTCAAGTTTCCCATCTGTTAAAAAAGAGAATGAGATTAAGTACATTCTAATGTGCCTCTCAGCACTGATATTCTGAGCCAGGAAGTAAAATGGCTCAGGGGAAAGATCTCGGCTGCCTCAGAACTTGTCGTCACTCAGCAGTATAATAAGAGGAATGGGGCTTCCCTGGTGGCGCAGTGGTTGAGAGTCCGCCTGCCGATGCAGGGG
>NC_041219.1:4752164-4869979 GCF_002837175.3 Physeter macrocephalus | reverse complement strand
GAGCCTGCGCGTCTGGAGCCTGTGCTCCGCAACAGGAGAGGCCACAACAGTGAGAGGCCCGCGTACCACAAAAAAAAAAAAAAAAAAAATAGAGGAATGGCTGCTCAAACAGCTACCACTTATTGAGCACCTACTGTATATTGGGTGATCAGATTTTTACACACACAGTTTTTCATTCAATTCCTATAGCAACTCCAATAGGCATACATTATTATTATTACTAAACCTGTTTTATAGGTGAAGGTGCTGAGACTCAGAGATTAGTAGCTCTTTCAAGATCATAAGGTAATTGGCATAGCTGGAGTTTGGCCACCAAGCACATGTTTTTTTAACCATTCTGCTACCCTACTTCCCAGTTCACCTACTCTTTGACATTGCCTGCCCATTTCCAAAAGCCAGTTCACAGCTTCCATCTTGGAATCAGGAGGTCTGAGATCCAGTCCTGACTCTGCTGTTTATTGGGGCTTCAGCCAAATTGTGTAACTTCTTTGAGCCTCAGGTTCCTCATCTGTGAAAGAAGAAAATAATACCTGTCTGCTGTTGCCTGGTTCCCTATCCTGCTTCTCTCTAGAAAGGCCATCACTTAACGACTACCTGCAGGCTTGGTCCCAGCCCAGGCTCTAGGATCAATCCTTCCTCTGTGGGAAGGGCTTTAAAGACTTCTCGTTCAATGCTGGGGGGGATTCAACATCAACCATGGTTTCTGTAGTCCTGGTCAATCAGTTGTAATAAGTGGGCCTCTACCCTAAATGCAGCATGGTAGAGTTGTTAGGATGGGGCCTGAGTTTTAATCTCAACTCTGCCCTTGCTAATGAGCTTGGTCAAGTTTCCTCATCTTTCCGTGACTCACTTTTCTACCTGTAAAATGGGGAGAATAATAGTAGTGATTTCAGAGGGTTGTTGCGAAGATTTAATAAATTAAAGACGTAAAGTACATGTAACAGTGCCTGGCAATTAGTGTTTGCTACTGTTATTATTATAGAGCTTGTCTGACTTATACTTCAAATTATTAGACATAAATGACATCAATTATATACTTATATTATTTTTAACACTTCAGATCCCTGCTGGGTTGCCTCAGGTCCTTCCTGGATAGCTTGCCCAGTCTCTCCAGGGCTGTAGCCCTCATCGCAACCATGTGCTGGGGCAAGACTCTGTCACTGGATGCCTTCTCTGAGGTGGGAGACTTGCAGTCTGCTGAGGATGTCCTTAATGTTGGCTGTCCTCTCACATCTCTGAATATTGCTTGCTCTGGTGTTCCCCATGATGGTGCCCTTGTGGCATGTCTGGTTCCTCAGTGGTACAGACCACTTGCCGAGACCACTTGTTGCCCTGTCCCCTCCCCCTGTTCCCTGGAGCCCACGTTCTGCCCTCTGCTGCACCTTTCCCCAGTACCTGTGCTATGGGCTTTCTGACTAGGCGCTGAGACGGTGCAGCGTGTGTGTTCAGAAGTTACTACCGCAGCTTGATGCAACCTCATAAAATAACTTTGTAAAGCATTAACTTTGTAAAATGGGTTGAGATCACACTTCTGTACTTTTTTTTTTTTTGTGGTAACAGCTTCATTGAGATATAAATCACATACCATATAATTCACCCATTTTAAGTATAAAATTCACTTCTTGGGTATAGTCACAGAGTTGTACAACCGTCATCACAGTCAATTTTATAACATTTTCATCACCCCTCTCCAAACAAAATCACCTACTCTTCAGTATTTACCCCTTATTTCCCCAGGGCCCGGTAAGTACTAACAACTTTCTGTCTGTAGAGTTGCCTATTCTGAACATTTCCTATAAGTGGAATCACACAGTATATGAACTTTTATGACTGACTTCTTTCATTTAGCATAATGTTTTTAAGGTTCATCCTTGTTTTAGCATGTAACACCACTTCATTCCTTTTTATTGACAAATAATATTCATACTTCTCTACTTTTTTTTTTTTTTTTGTGGTACACGGGCCTCTCACTGTTGTGGCCTCTCCCTTTGCGGAGCACAGGCTCCGGACGTGCAGGCTCAGCGGCCATGGCTCACGGGCCCAGCCGCTCCGCGGCATGTGGGATCTTCCCGGACCGGGGCACGAACCCGTGTCCCCTGCATCGGCAGGTGGACTCTCAACCACTGCGCCACCAGGGAAGCCCCATATTTCTCTACTTTTAATTCAATAGTTAACTTTGACCCTCTCCCCACATTCCAAAGGGCTAGTGAAGAATTCAGCTCCTCCTTCTTGGGGTTTCCCATTGGAGGCTGTGTCAAGGTTCTAGGTTCTCAAGCAGAGCTGAGACACCCCAGAGGCCCAGGAAGGCATCAGCCATCTGGCCACACAGGTTACTGCTGAGATGTTACTATCTCTCCCTTTGCAGCCTTTAAGGGTCTCCCCTCTGCGGGTTCCCATGCCACCTCTGGAGCATGGGAACCACTGTTGTGGCTGGAGAAGCCCGGGCCAATGTTCTGCTTGGTACGCTGATGGCCAGTCTCTCTGAGGTGCTGCTGGGTCCCTGGGGCACTGGCAGAGAGTAAGGCAGGACACAGGGGACCCTAGACTTTGACTCCTCCCCCCAAGTCAGAGAGACTCTCATTTTAGATAGGGGATATTCCTCCCCAGGTTTTTTTTGGGGGTTTTTTGTTTTTTTTGTTTTGTCTTTTGATTTTTTTGGCCATGTCCTTTGGCATGCAGGATCTTAGTTCCCTGACCAGGGATTGAACCTGTGCCCCCTGCAGTGGAAGCACGGAATCTTAACCACTGGACCGCCAGGGAAGTCCCCTCTCCAGGTTTAACTGGATTCTCCTTAATGCCTCTTAAAACAAAGTTTAGAAAGTCCAACCTCAAACTTTCCCTGAGGGAAGGGAGCATAGCGCCTGTACTCACATGAATGAGGACCTCAAAGGGGAAAAATAGAAGGGAAAACACAAATTTATCTAAAAAAGTAATCTTATGTCAGAGTACATTTCTCATTGTTCAAATCTCTGCACCCAGAAAGGCCCATAAAGTAACTGAGCATTTTATCCCATTATGCCTTTTCTTATTCCCCAGTCCAGTCACTGCTGGCACTTTCCTGTGCCACTAGCCCACCTGCCACTGCATCCTGACAGCTTTTTAACTCCCACAAGCCACTGGTTACTGTGAGGACATGCTAGGTGGCAACCTGGACTCTGTTCTTTGTATTTTTACTTTAACTGTATAATAAGGCTATCTCTTTTTTTGCAGTAGAATGAAAATGATCCGATCTATGCTATTAGAAATGTAGGATTTGCATTTCTGTTATATATTTCTATTACACATTTTTCTATTTCTACTACATAGCTCTGTTATATATTTCTAGTATACATTGCTATTTTAACTATCTACTATACCAAGTTTTGGTCTCAGGATTCCTTTATACTGTTTAAAATTGTTGAGGATTCCAAAGAGCTTTTGTTTTGGGGGGTTATATCTATGAATATTAACTATACTAGAAATCAAAACTAACACATTTAGAAAACATTTATTATTAATTCATTTGAAAACAATAAACCCACTACAGGTAAATTAACATATTTTTATAAAATATATATTTATTTTCCAAAACAAACAAAAAAAAATTAGTGAGTAGCATGGCATTGTTTTATATTTTTTGCAAATCTTTTTAATGTCTGACTTAATAGAAGACAAACTGGATTCTTATATTGGCTTCTGCATTCAGTCTGGTAGATGTTTCCATTGAAGTATATGAAGAAAATCTGCTGTCGCAGAGGTATGTAGTTGGAAAAGGGGGGGAATATTTTAGTAGCTTTTCTGGAAAATTGTAGATTACCCAAATCTTAGTGGGAGGTAGTTTCTTAAAGTTTACTTGGCAACCAATATTGCCAGATGTTTTCTTCGAAATAACAGGCACATTTTATTCATTTTCAAGAAAATGTCTGCCAAATTCCTAAATCTGAATAAGTTATTTTTTCAAGTAAAAATGGTGGTTCATGAAAAAAATGGTTAGTTCAGCTTGTAACTCAAACAATAACACAAGTATGTATCTTGGCAATACACATTCTATCAGTATGCTCCTCAGTATGGAGCAGAAGCGCCTTCTGTGTACATCCCAGTTTGTCAGCATATTACAAAGTATTACAAAACCTGCCCTGAAGTGTTGAAAATTTTTACCGCTTCATCAAGGACATTCTTAAGTAAAACAGGCTTTTTCTCCTTTTGTCCTGTGAGTTTGTGCTGGTGAAGAATTTGGTGATTATTGGGTAAAGTTTGGTGCTACTGCTTTGACATGTACAAAGGTGCTGACAGTTTGACCCAGTATTACTTTTGCACCATCAATATAAATGTCCACATAGTGAAAAAGGCAAATCATTCTTTAAACATTATTATGAAAATAGTTTTGATCTCTTGGATCCCCTGAAAATTTCCTCAGGACTTTACAGACTACACTCTAAGAAGCAAGCAGAGGAAATGAAAGAATCCAAGGGATGAGAGTGTTCTTGCTTTTTGAGAGTTCCTTGTTGCTGCCTAGGACCTTGTGTTCTGTATGTGCCCTGACTTGTCACAGCACCTGCCGCTCTCCTCTTCTGTCCTGGGCTGTCCACAGCGCAATACAACAACGTCTTTGGGAGCTCCAGACACTGAGCCTTTTAACTTACTCTGCCACTAGCCTCTGTAGCAGTTCTGGGAAGGGTGGTGGTGTAAGACTTTTTTCTCCCTTTCCTTCCAACACTAAGAATTTACTAATGAAAATACTGACAAAACCCTAAAAATCCTCCAAATTGTTGGAAAAAACCATCTAGAAAAAGAACTGACCAGAAATGTATACACTTCTCCTTGTGGTTTTGAAAGCATCTGTCCCTTAAAGAGGCTGTATTGATTACCTTGAACATTTTTCCTACATGCTTTATTGGATTGAAATTGAAGAGTTCGGAAAAAAAAAACGGGCTTTCTATGCTGTCCATAGGAATAGTCTGAAGGATAGCCTTTCCCTAGTGCTACCACATGTAAATGGATCTGGAAGCTTTGAACTTTGAGTCTGTTGGGCTCCCTTCCAAACTCCTAAGGGCTTGTTTTATATAAAAACATGACACTTGGCAACTTGTATCAGGGATCTAATCCCTTATTATGTTACTATAACTAGGTTCAAGAGTATATGTGGTAAGCAAAAATATTTACCTGTGATAGAGGATAGTTAATAGGATTAAGTACATTTGGTTATTTCTAAGTCAAATATGCTGGAATAAGCTTTTATTTAAATCTAATAATCTCTTTTGCTATTCGAGGTTTTAGACAAGAAAATTCATATGTTTTCAAAACCATAAACTTTGGCAGATTTCTAAGATTCCAAGACTATGTGTTGGTTTCTTTAAAAAAATTCATCCGGGACTTCCCTGGTGGCTCAGTGTTTAAGAATCTGCCTGCCAATGCAGGGGACATGGGTTCGAGCCCTGGTCCAGGAAGATCCCACATGCCACGGAGCAACTAAGCCCTTGCGCCACAACTACTGAGCCTGCGTGCCAAAACTACTGAAGCCCATGCGCCTAGAGCCCATGCTCTGCAATGAAGACAAGCCACCACAATGAGAAGCCCGTCTACCACAACGAAGAGTAGCCCCCACTCGCTGCCAAGTAGTGAAAGCCCACGCAGCAACGAAGACCCAATGCTGCCAAAAATGAATAAATAAATAAATTAATTAATTTAAAAAAATAGACTAAAGAACAAAAAAAATTTTTTTAATTCATTCATTAAAACAATATTTATCAAGGGCTACTCTGTGCCAAACATTGTTCTAGACATGGGGATAGAGCAGGGAATAAGAGAAAATAAGCTGCACTCATGAAGCTTATAATCTAGAAGGGGAGAAGAAAAATGACAAGTAAACAACTAAATAAGCAAGATAATTCTAGATAATGATGAGCATATGAAGGAAATAACACAGGGTGTAGGGATAATGAATCACAGGGGAGATGAAGTGGTCAGAGAAGACCTCCCTAAGGAGGGGACATTGGAGCTGAGACCTGAATGATGAGGAGCCAACAATGGGAAGAGCCAGGTAGAAGAGCATTTGAAGCAGAGGGACCATCAGGTACAGAAGCCCTAAGGTGGGAATACATTTGGTGGTTTTGAGGAATGAAGTGAAGGTGGTACAGCTTGAGTACAGTGAGTAAGAGGGGAAAGGGTACAAGATGAGGTCAGATCATGGAAAGCCCTGTAACCCATGGGTGGGCATGTGGATATTACTATAAACAAAATAGGAAGCAATTTGAAGGTTTTAAAATGGGAAGTGACTTAACCTGATATGTGTTTCAAAAGACCACTCTGGGTGCTGTGTGGAGGATGGATTGTAGCAGGGAGAGCAGTGGGAGGCTGTGATGATGGGTTGGCTGGATAGTGGAAATGGAGAGAAGATGGGTTTGAAGATTCAGTTTAGAGGTAGAACCAGGAGGAAACATCAAGGATGTACCTATATATATATTTTTTGGCTTAAGTTACCGGGATGGATGGTGAAGGCAGAAATCGAGATGTGTATAACTAGGAAAGGAACAGGTCTGAAAGTCCTTCTTTAGCATGTCTTTCATTCCCATCAATGTAACAGGAGTGCTACAACTCCAGGTATAGCATCAGCACTCTGGATGGGAGAAGTAGGAAGCTGAAGGGAGGAAGAGGGTGGTGTCTAGGTCAGGAAATCAAAAAAATTCGCAGAAATCCTCAGTAGACCTCTACTTTTATTTCATTGACCAAAATTATGTCATGTGACCACCTCTAGCTGCAAGGGAGGCTGAGCTCTTTAGCTGGACACATTGTTTCATTAAATAAAAATGGGGTATTTTAAAAAGGAGTAAGGGGTGAATGGATATTATGAAAGCAGACAACTAGCAGTATCACCAGGGACACATTATGTTTAAGGTCCTTGTTGAACATTCAAATGGGAAAGTCAAGTAAGATTGGAAATAAAAGTGTGAATTTCCAGGGAGGGCAGAGCTGGTAACAGTTTGGGAGTTATTAGCATGTAGATCATATTGAAAGCTCAGAAGGTAGATGAGATCAACTAGAGAGAGAGTAGAATTGGAAACATTATTTTGTATTTATTACTGTGACCTGCTCTAATTAATTTTACTCAAAAAATTTTAATGTATATTTTATGTGTGTCAACAACTGTTTCAGACTCTCAGGGCACAAAGATGAAGATGTGTCTCCTACTTTCAAAGAGCTTAGAGATAGAACAGGAAGAAAACAAATCGGTTTTAATAAATGATGCACTACAACATACATGAAAAATTAATTCCTTTATATAGATTTGTAACAGTAATCTGAATTATGACAGTAGCTCTACTGCAGATTCATGTTTTTTTTTTTTTTTTTTTTTTTTTTTGCGGTACGCGGGCCTCTCACTGTTGTGGCCTCTCCCGTTGCGGAGCACAGGCTCCGGACGCGCAGGCTCAGCGGCCATGGCTCACGGGCCCAGCCGCTCCGCGGCATGTGGGATCTTCCCGGACCGGGGCACGAACCCGTGTCCCCTGCATCATCAGGAGGACTCTCAACCACTGCACCACCAGGGAAGCCCCACAGATTCATGTTTTAGGTGAGAATTTAAGTAATTTACCTTGAGTGATCTGAGATTCACCTGTCTATATACGTCAATTTGCATATTTTAATTTAGAAATGCATTAAGAAAACCCTGAAATTTTTAAAATATGACCAAATGCTAATCTTATTATTCGCAAATATGCTGTTAAAATTAACATAATGCATAATGGAATCTTAAATTAACTTTGAAAGTTCGATTAGGATGATCAGGGAATTATTTGTTAGATGACCCTGGTTTAGACTGGGGCTGAACAACTGTTTGTTGACTTAATTGCTACCTATAATTTCACTTGGAAATATCATGTGTGTTTCAAACTTATCATGTCTCAAACTGAGTTCTTTATCTTACCTACGTCTTATTCTTTCCCCTGTGTCATGTTTTCCTGTATTCCTTTTGAAGCAAGGGGCACTACTATTCTTTGGCTCGAGCCAGAACTCTAGGTATCATTCTAAACAGCCATCTCCCTCACTCCACTCTATCAGTAAAACTTATAGGTTTTACCCCTAAATACATCTTGAATCTTTACATCTCCTCCACATTGGATCATCATCATCTCACTCACACTCTCTAGTCATGCTCCTTTGAAATCCATCTCCTAAGCTACAGTGATTTTACTAAGCTAAAGTGTCTAATTCATTATTCTGATTAAAACCTGGAAAAACCTCAGCATTCTGTAAAAATGATGTCTTGCAGTAAAATCAATTTAAAAATGTTGCGCTAACCTGAGATAAAGAGGCCCTTTTATTGCAGGACTTTTCAGAGCCTTCAATATGCTGATGATGTATGCATTATGAATCACTCAGCAGGGGTAAAATTGAGGGTATTTCCAGACACAAGTCACAGTAAAGCTATTATTTTGAGGAACACCTCATGAAATACCTCTATGAACACTAGTACTTTATATAACTTGGCTTAGGAAATTTGGTCTACAGAAAGAAAATTAGTCATCTTAACGTGGTATGTAAGACCTCCCATAACTTGGTTCTCACCTTCCTTATGAAGCTCATTTTCCACCACTCCCCATGGTGAACTTCCTGTCCAATATAGAAAACCACATTCAGTTTCTGTACACAACATGCTCCTTGTGACTTTGCTCAAGCTCTTCCCTCTGGAACACCTTTCTCCTTCATCTGGCTAACTCTACTCATCTTTCAAGTCTCAGCTTAGGGACCTTCCTTGAATTCCAGGTTGAGATAAGTGCCTGTCTTCTGAGCTCCACTTACCCCAGCAGAAAAAAGAAAAAAAAGAAAGAAAAAGAAAACAATCTGTTCATGTGTCTTTTCCCCCAACTGGGGAAATAAAATTGAGAGACCATGCTGTGATAATGATGATGATGATGGTGATGATAGAAGAGTTTATTGCACTCACTAGGTACCAGGCTCTGTATATGAATTATTTTATTTAATATTCATTCACAAAACTCCCATGAGGTAGGTATTATTAGTATCCTCATTGTGCAGATAAAGAAGTTAGGGCTTAGAAAGACTGATCCTGAGGCTATATAGCTAGCAAATAATGACCTTAGATGTGAATTAAGACAGCCAGAGGCTGCCCTTTCTGGCACTGTATCTACAATACAAGCTTGGCACCTGGTAGTAGATACATGATAAGTGCTTTTTTTTTTTTTTTTTAAGATTTTTTTAAAGTCTTTATTGAATTTGTCACAATATTGCTTCTGTTTTTTTATGTTTTGGTTTTTTTGGCCCCGAGGTCTGTGGGATCTTAGCTCCCCAACCAGGGATCGAAGACCATGCTGTGATAATGATGATGATGATGGTGATGATAGAAGAGTTTATTGCACTCACTAGGTACCAGGCTCTGTATATGAATTATTTTATTTAATATTCATTCACAAAACTCCCATGAGGTAGGTATTATTAGTATCCTCATTGTGCAGATAAAGAAGTTAGGGCTTAGAAAGACTGATCCTGAGGCTATATAGCTAGCAAATAATGACCTTAGATGTGAATTAAGACAGCCAGAGGCTGCCCTTTCTGGCACTGTATCTACAATACAAGCTTGGCACCTGGTAGTAGATACATGATAAGTGCTTTTTTTTTTTTTTTTTAAGATTTTTTTAAAGTCTTTATTGAATTTGTCACAATATTGCTTCTGTTTTTTTATGTTTTGGTTTTTTTGGCCCCGAGGTCTGTGGGATCTTAGCTCCCCAACCAGGGATCGAACCCGCACCCCCTGCATTGGAAGGCGAAGTCTTAACCACTGGACCGCCAGGAAAGTCCCAATAAGTGCTTGTTTATCTAGACTCAGTGTGTGTGTGTTTGTCCCACACATATCTGAAAACTACCAGCACGGAGGATGTCAGACACAATGTGGAAAACAGAAGCATTTGCTGTTAAGTTTCATTTTTAGCAAAACTGACAGTGGAAAGGGAGGCATGGAATGAACAACAGCTCATGTACCAAATTACCATCAGCTTGCTTGCTGTCTTATCATCAGATATATGTTCCAGGGGTGGCCAACGCCTGTTTTATGTCTGTGGTAGTCTTTGCAGGATAAAAAGCAAATTAGTGTTTAATAGGGACTATTAATCTTGTCACCTAATTGAGTAATTTCTAATAAATCTTTTCATTCAAAACCCAATGGGAATATTTCTAGTTAGAAATGTGTGGGGAATATTCGATCTCAAAAATATTTTCGTACTTGAAAAATATATATGTGTTTGTGAGAGATGTTGAACAGTCAATGTAATTCTGAGAGTATGAATCAAACACTTATCCTAGGCCTAGAACTTGACAGTTGCTTTGGAGAGTTATAAAATAAGTTTATGATAGTTTCTGCACTTCAGAATTTTGCTATGTGGCTTGGGAGTATCTGAAGTAACTTACAGTCTGTCTTTAAATTGGTATTTTTTTTTAATAAGGAAAAGTTCAAATATATAATTTTGTTGTACTGTGTGAGGATCAAGATTCATCATGTTATGATTATAATTTGAAATATGAGTAAGAAATATGGGCAGTCATGATCATTATAAGCCTATTCTTTGCTTCTTAATTAAATTTTACAGATGATAAAAACACTGAAAACAGAGTGTTAGCTTATAGATTGTAAAAAAGGATTGGTAACTCCCGTAATGTATGCTTTATGATTTTAAGAGGTGTCTATTTTGTGTTAAATCAAGTGGTCATTGTTTAGAATAAAGACCTGCATGACTTCCTATTCCAAATTAAACTATAAATGGAAATGCCTGGGCTTTTTTTCTATTTCATATGTGGCATATCACTTTGGATAAATTATTTAATTTCTTTATGCCAGAATTCTTTCATTATGAAGGGAAAGGTTTCCTATTCCCTATTCCTTTTTTTTTCTTTTTCTTTTTTTTGAGAATTAACTACTCATTTATTCCCTTAAACTCACTGTGAGTTATAGCCTGAGATTACTGGCATTCTCACTGTGGGCATATTCTTTCTTCATATTCAGCTCTCGCCCTTAAGTACATGTGTTTTCATGAATGTGTTAGTTTACCCAGGAAAGAGCTCTAGACACCAACAGAGTCAGTAAATCTGGTTGTCTCATTCTTCAGTCTTAGCTATTGAGGTCATGTGCTAATGCTTGCACGGGGGAAGCGTCCGGAAAATATCTGCTGTAGTGCAATTTCTTTATTCTTGTGTGAGACCATAGCATGAGACAACAGACCTGGCGAGCCCTGTGCTTGCAGGGAGGAAAGAAAGCAGTTTTGATTTTTTTTTCTTTAATTAAATGTTATAAAACTTTAAAGCTTAAATTTGAATAACTGTTGCAGATAGGTTAAATAAAATCCATCGACTCGCAGTATTTTTCCTGTTTCTATTCACTAGTGGCAACAGAAGGCTAAAAAAAAAATGTTCTATAAAGTAAGATATAAAATTTGGGTTAGGCTTATAAGGTAATAGTTCCTTTTTGCCCTGCCCCCAAATTATTTTTAGCATGGGGCCTCTGAACCCAAGGTAATCTGTGAAGCAGCTGTAACATTTTATCAGAAGTTAGTGGTCTCCGTTCTTCTTTGTCCTCCCTATCTTGTTGGCAAATGTTCCTGTGGTGACCCAATTCTGCTTCCTGTTTAAACTGTACAAACGATTCATTTAATTCAATATCTAGCTTTTAATCCTATTTGCAAATATATAGTTGAAAACGATTCCATTCATTAGCTGATGCATTTTTCCTCTGCTAACTATTTTCGGGTCATTTCATTGTTAACTTTGGCTGAGGGAAGAGAAGCAGCTCTTTGAAACTCCTCCTACTCGTGATTTTATGGGTCTGATGTGAGGGCAGAAGCAAGGCTTGGCTGACTCAATGCCCATTTTCAGATCTCCCCACCCTTGCCTACCTCTGCAACAGAGAATGAAGTTAGTCACTGTGCTAACCTCCCCGAAGCAACTGGTGGCCTTCTGACAGAGTTCCAGCCAATGCAGCATAAGTGGAATTCCGCTGAGGAGAGTTTTGGGAAGGGTCTTTTATTTCCTGATAAAAGAAGCCAGAAGCTGCTAGCACTACTCCTTCCTTTTTTTTTTTTTTTTTTTTTTTTTTCCCCTTTTGGTCTTAAACGTGGTTACGATGTCCGGATCTGTAACAGTCATCTTGTGACTTTGAGACAATAAAGCAATGTACTAAAAATGGTAGAGCAGGAGATGCCGCGGAGCGGCTGGGCCCGTGAGCCATGGCCGCTGGGCCTGCGCGTGCGGAGCCTGTGCTCCGCGGTGGGAGAGGCCACAACAGTGAGAGGCCCACGTATCACAAAAAAAAAAAAAAAAAAAAAAAAAATGGTAGAGCAGAATTACAGAAAAAACCTTGGTTTTTATTATATCAAGGAGGCCCACATTATACAGAACTGCTTCCCTATAGACATCATATAGGAAAAACAAATCCTTTCACGGCAGTTTTAAGACATACCTACAAATTCCTTGACACTCCTCCTATCAAAAGATGTAGTCTAATTCCTCTTCTCTTGAATATAGGCCAGCCTTAATGACTTGCTTCCAATAAACAGAATGCAGTAGGAGTAATAATGCATGACTCCCCAAGTCATAAAAGGTGATACAGTTTCTGCTTTGTTATCAATCCCTCTCTCTCTTATGCAGCTTGGGAGCCTTGGGTTGACATGTCAGAAGTCAGTCTACACTGAAGCTGCCATGCTGGAGAAACCACGTCAGAGACCACATAGAGATCGAGAGGCCCGAGGAGCCCCAGCTGCCCTAGCCTCCAGGTCTGCCTTTCCAACAAGAATTGACAAACATGTGAGTGAACCAGGCTTCAAAGGATTCCAGCCCCCAGTCTTCAAGCTTCCCTGGCTGATGCCAAGGAGAGCAAACAACCCTCTCCCTGCGCCCCCTGCCCCCACCCAAGCCCTTCCCAAATTGCAGATTCATAAGCAAAATAAATGTTAAGCCACTAAATTTGGGGCGGGATCCAGTGACTGGAACACTCTATTTTTTATACTATTGTTATTTGGATGTTCAGTTACCTACAGCCAAAAGCATCCCTACCTAAAACACTTAGCTGTAGACAAGATTAAAAGAGGGTCTTCCCTGGTGGCGCAGTGGTTGAAAGTCCGCCTGCCGATGCAGTGGGACATGGGTTCGTGCCCCGGTCCGGGAAGATCCCACATGCCTCGGAGCGGCTGGGCCCGTGAGCCATGGCCGCTGAGCCTGTGTGTCCGGAGCCTGTGCTCCGGAACGGGAGAGGCCACAACAGTGAGAGGCCCGCGTACTGGAAAAAAAAAAAAAAAAAAAAATTAAAAGAAATTGCTAAAATGACCCTTTTAAATTACTAGATGTACTGATCATCCATTCTGTTCCTCTCTTAGCCTGGCCGTGGGCATCAAATTAACTATAGTACTGATGTCACAATTTTCCATTGAAGTTGATGCTAATTTAGTTAGATAAAGGTTTTATTTACAATAGGACTGGACCAGTAGAAATGTAGAAAAGGAAAAATTTCAATTCAGGTTAGCATATTGCTGTTTTCTGCTCTTTTGGCATTTTGGTAACAACAAAAACAGTATCAATAGCTGTCTCACTGGCAGGTAAAGCTTGTCTGAGTCCCCAACTTCATCAAAATCCCATCAGTGTTTCAGGCTGTTTTCTTAATGAAATGCTCCTAGCATTTGACAGCTTTGTTCTTTCATTGACATTTGCAGCTTTTAAAATAGATGAATATCTAATGTCATATGTAATAGGCCAGGTTCTTCGAAGCAAAATCCCATTAGTTAGTTCTCACTTTTTGGAGTGGATGGTCATTGTTAGAAATTATTTAAAAGTTTTAATAGGGCTTCCCTGGTGGCGCAGTGGTTGCGAGTTTGCCTGCCGATGCAGGGGACGCGGGTTTGTGCCCCGGTCCGGGAGGATCCCACATGCCGCAGAGCGGCTGGGCCCATGAGCCATGGCCGCTGAGCCTGCGCGTCCAGAGCCTGTGCTCTGCAACGGGAGAGGCCACAACAGTGAGAGGCCCGCATACCTCAAAAAAAAAAAAGTTTTAATATATGATTTTTTTATCAAACATTTATAAATCCAGTATACAGAAACCAGTAGGATTGTTCTAGATTAATATGCATATTCTTACATGGAAGCTGCAGTATAAATTAAAAAAATCTTTTATCCCAAAGTAACATAATGCTATTTCTAGTGATGGAAATTCCTAATCAGCTTTGCAGTAGAGGTTGGGCAATTTTCTTATCCCACTGCACTGAAATTTTAAACCTAAAGGAGCAAAATGTAACTCCTGAAAGCTGGTTGCACAAAAGCCAACTTCATTTTTGTGTGTTTATTTACTCAATGAGCACATCCTTAAACTGTTGGCAAGTTCACAGCAGGGTGGAGCAGCACATGTGTCATTGTGCTGATGCTACGGGGAGGGGAGGGATGGGTGTGGAGGCTGGGTTGAGGCAGCAGAGGGGTCTTTGCAAAAAGAAGTTACATAAGTGATATCATATGCAGAAGCAGCCTCTGGGGTTTAAAAATAACTGGGCAGGGAGTGTCAGCCTTTCTTGGATCTGACTCCGGCTTACTATCCTTAAGGGTCAGACCTATACTCCTGGGTGGGCTGAGAGTCCGTTTAAGTACACTCAGTTGTAATAGCAACCCTACATAATAGCTTAAGGAGCCTGGGAATGTTTTTTGTCTCAAGACAGCAAGGTGCTGCTTGCAAAAGCTGAACCAATGTCTCAATGAGAAACCAGAACAGTTTAGACAGATGTTTAATGCTGCGCATCAAATGTGGTGGTTTCCAGCATGGTTTCCTTCAATGAACGGAAACACAGAAAAAATAGAGAAGATGACTGCTTTTGCAAGGCAGCTCCAAAGCAGATTTTAAAAAGCACTAATTTCCCATCCTGTCCTTCTTCTCCATATCCATCTTTTTTTAGGAAACTGAATTATTGATGTATGAGACGATGCCTTGTAGTCACACTATCTTACATTTTTATTTTTGTAACTTGTGAAAAATAAGTTGCCCCTGCATATCTACCCTGGTGTCAGAGATTCCTTGGGGTCCAGTGTCATAATTTAATTGGCACTGAGCCCCCATCTAGCACCTGAGAAAATAAATATTCAGGGGACAGTCATGAAAGACCCTGGGAACAGTGGAATAGGGGCGAAATTTTTAAAAGTTCAGAAAAGCAACATAAATACATATTAGATCTGCCACCTGCCTATGGTAACCCTGAGCCCTGAGCAGCCTAATCTGTCAAGTATCACTTGAGATCCTCATGTCATAGGGAGAGGCAGGTGTATCTGCTCTCTGGCATTGTGTGATCTGAGTCTCATTTGGTGGTGTCCTCTGGAATGGAACCATTAGCTTCAGTCCCCAAGCTCCTCCAAGGCCTTCTTCCAGCTAATGCCTTTCCTCGTTTCCCAGATGCCTGCAGCTTTCCCCCTACTGTTTCCCTGCTTCTTGGTGTTAGCAGATAGAGCCCATCAATTCTAAAGCTGCTGCCTCTTCTTGATGTCCTATGTGCCACCAGAAACCAGAAACCAATCTCTCATTCATATAAATGATCACTTTCAGAAGCATGACCTATTCAAGCTGACTCCTTCCAGAGGCCTGAGTTCTTTCATTCACTGAAGCAGTAGTTCTCTTCAGATTCTCACTGAATGAGGCTCTTTCTGGTGGGGTAGGGATTCTGCATATGTAACAAGCTCCTTACTTAGGCCGCTGATTCCATCTCAAGATAAAGATGCAGAGAGCTAATTTCATCCCTATAGACATCAAGTTTACAATTTCTTCTTAAGGATGAGAATGCCTTTTCACCCTCACAGTTTGGAAACCTCAGGAAAAGTCCGCCAATTTCAAAAACTGGGACACACCCGATCCTTCAGCTTGCAGCAGTCTGGAAACAACAGCACTTGTGCTCCTTGGGGAAACTTGAGGCTGAGAACTCCACTTGACCTTTCATCTTTGGCCTTGGCCAGCCTTCCCATGCACTTTTGTGGAGCTCACTCCCCACATTGGCTGTGTTCTGGACTCTGGTCTTTTCGTTGCTCTGTGCTTCCTCTTCCTAACCACCACTGTCTTACCACACCATATGCTCAGCCCTATTCCCTCTCCCTCTGGACTTCTACTCCATGGTAAATCCCCTTCCAGCAGTTCCTGCAGCCCCCTGGCCTCAGCTGAACTCTGGCTCTCCCTAGGAATACTGTTTCCTCCTTAGTCTTCCCGAGTGGCGGCTGCCCTTTTTCCTACTCCCATTATAAGCTGGTGGCAGTGAATGTGGGATAGAGTTGGGAAGGGATTGGCAAACTTGTCTGTAAAGGACCAGATAGCAAATATCTTTGCGGGCCATACAGTCTGTTATAACTACTCAAGTCTGCCAGTCATTGTGGTTGCAAAAGCAACCACAGGCAGAAAGTAACAAAAAATGTGTTTCAATTAAACTTTATTTATGGACATTGAAATGTGAATTTCATATGATTTTCACATACCATACAGTAGTATTCTTATTTTGAAAAAACTTTCAACCATTTAAAAATGTAAAAACCATTCTTAGTTCACGGGCTGTACAAAAACAGGGGATGGGCTGGGTTTGGCCCATGGGCTGTTGTTCACGGACTCCTGATCTAAACCAGTGCTTCTCAACCTTTAGTGTACATACACATCACTAGGGATTTTGTTAAAATGCAGACTTTGATTCAGTAGATCTGGGGTGGAACTCGAGATCTGCATTTCTTAACAAGCCACCAGGTCGGCACACCACACTTTGAGTAGCAAGGTACTAGAGTCATGTGTTGAAACGTGTCCTTTATATAATAAACACATTATAGTTTAAAGAGATAGGAAAATGCTCATACTGTAGTTCCTATTAGAAAGGCTGTGTGGGGCTTCCCTGGTGGCGCAGTGGTTAAGAGTCCGCCTGCCAATGCAGGGGACACGGGTTCGAGCCCTGGTCCGGGAAGATCCCACATGCTGCAGAGCAACTAAGCCTGTGCGCCACAACTACTGAGCCTGCGTTCTAGAGCCCACGAACCACAACTCCTGAAGCCCGGGCGCCTAGAGCCCGTGCTCTGCAACAAGAGAAGCCACCGCAGTGCAAAGCCTGCGCACCGCAACGAAGAGGAGCCCCCGCTCGCCGCAACTACAGAAAAGCCCGCGTGCAGCAATGAAGACCCAACACAGCGAAAAATAAATAAATATAATAAATAAATTTAAAAAAAAAAAAAAGAAAGGCTGTGTGGAAAGTCTGGTAGCTGAGAAAGCAGGCGTTCGAACCAAACAGACGCCCACTTACCAGCTATGTGGATCTGGATACCCTTCTTAATCTTTCTCAGTTTCCATTTCTTCAACTGTGAAACAAGGTAATAATAATCTCTACTTCAGATGGTTGCTTTGGATTTTAACATGATAATGTACCTAACAAGTGCTCAATAAATCTTAGCCATTATTATTTTTACATTGAAAAAGCAACACATGATATAGATAACAAAATAATAAAAACTTTAATTTTGAGTGACTTGGGGGATTTCCTTGCTTTCTTTTTTGGAAAACATTTGCAAGGGTCATGCTCATTCTTTCATTCATGAAACATTTGCTGAGGGGCTCCTTTTCCTGCCAGGCAATGTGCTTTGCTGTATCTACTAAGATGAGTTAAATGTAAGCTCACATAAGTGGGGGAGATGGAAACAAAAAGCAATTTAAGCCTAGAATAAGTGCTGTAGGCAAGTGTATGCAGAGGGCTGGGGGAAGGTAGAGGAAAGAATGTTCACTCTGCTATGAGGAGAGGTCAGAGGGAGTCCACACAGGAGGTGACGCTTCAGCTGGACTTCAAAGGATGAATACGGGTCTGCCTGATGGAGGGAAGAGGGTATACAAAAGCAATGGAGCATTCAGAGGGAGTTCAGGGAAACTGGACCCTAGGGATGTGTGGGAAAGGCCAGGGACAAGGCCCTGACCAAGCAGAACAGATGTAGGACTTTATGTCACAGAGGTTCGGACTGGCTGGGTATCAGCCCTGGGTAGGTCATTATCCGTTTGTGGAAAACATCCTGACTATAGCATAATACATGCCAGTGGGGACTTGGAGAAAAGATAGTGTCAGAAAATCCTTGACCACTTTTGCTGGAGTCACAGAAAGACTGGGGAGCCCTCATACTGAGCCAAGGAATCCCAGCCTCTGTGGTTTGTCCCTAAAGAATATAACAGACTGGGTGAGAATTCCCTACTACTTGGGGCCTACCATATTAGGGCCCAAAGAAAATGGCCTTTGTAAGTAGTCCCTTGGGAACCTACTTGGCTCCATAATTACCTATTAAATGTCTGTTACAGGAGGGACTTTGTGTGGTGCTGCTGGGGCTACAGTGATGAAGCCTGACATCTGTCATAGAGAGTTTAGCCTGTAGTAGAGAAAACAGGCATACAAGTCACTGCACCACAGGGGGAAGGGAGGTAAAACAGTCTTGTAGAGCTTTATAGAAAGAAGAAAAGACTATAAGGAGTTTGTATCTAGGGTGGGAGCTCCAGGTGTGCTTCATGGTGGAAGTGGCACTTGAGTTGGCCTTTGAGATTAATGTTTCTGTCTCTGGGAGCTCCTTTCAGGATCTCTGGCTTGTTGGGGTGGGAGGGGACTGAGGTCTATTTGTATAAATAACTAACTTCAATCAGTGGCATTGGAACTGATGGTGGGTTCCTGAACTGACCTTCTAGTGCTGAGTAAGGTCCAAAAGTTGCTATCTGAAAGACTCTGAACCTCTACAAGGCAAAGCTTGCAGTCAAAGAAAATTTGGATTACAGCCCAGAATTAAAATTTAGAGATGGTTCTTGGCAGCATCTCTTCTGTCTTCACTTATTGATTCCCTGAAGCCTTCTGTCCTCTGTAGCAGGGCTTCTAAACTAGAAGGTCATGTATGAGAAGTAGCAGGCCCAGCAGCAAGGCAGGTAGGAAGGAGGGTGTGTACTTCACCTGGGCTGGGACATCTGCATCCTGATGCACAGTGTACTAAGGGGCATAATACTGATTCCAGCCTGCTCTCCTCTCTGTTAACCCCTCGTTTCTTGGTGGTATGGGATGGACTTTTCTGCCCGAATACTCTCCTAAACCATGCTTGATCTTTTCGAATTGATTTTTCTCCATCTTACCGGTCTTGAATTGAGATTTAGCCACACCTGGGCCTATCTGGTGACCCCAAAGGGCCCCAGCTGAGTTGCTTGGCCTAAGTGGGGATTTGTGCATGGGGCTTGATGTGGAGAAGAGGGCGTGGAGGAGGCCACCACAGGGCTTCCCCAGACCGGCCTGTGGACTAGGTTTGTGCTCAGTGGAGAGGGGTCTGCAGGCAGAAGCCAAAGGGGCTTTTTTTTTTTTTTTTTACAAGGAACTCTTTGAGACAAAGGGCCATAAGCAATGTTGCTTCCAGGACCAGGTGAGAAAATGCCACTCAGAGTGCACCCAGACATTGTTAATCATTTCCTAAGCTCTTGCTTCCAAAGTCCTGAACATGGACTCAGCTTGGGTCTTTGCATAGTGATAGGGGAAAGGGACATTTTCCCTCTTCTGAAGAGAGTTTTTCCACCTCAACAGTTGCTGTTTGGGGATCTCTGTAAATTGTTCCCTGGGCAGAGAAGCAAAATTCTTTTGCAGTGCTACAGTAACATGCTGCTCCAAATGGTTGCCTGTGTAGCAGACATCACTGATGAGGCTGGTGTACAAAAACATAAAAAGCCTGTTTGTGAACACACATGAGATTCCCTTGGATGCCTCCAAATATAAGCATGGAGAAAAGATTGCTGAGGTCCCTCCTTAGTGGTCAGGAGAGCACATTAATAAAATGTGAGTTGTTATTGTTATTGTAACCTCATTTGTACCCAGTGGCTGGGGAGGCTTAGAGAAATGAGTTACATCTGTAAATATCCATCCATACATAGGAAATTGATACTGAAAACGCTCTTACTCAACTCAGTCACAAACACCGCGGCAGCATAGGTCTCTGTGAACAGGTGCCCCATTTGGCATGGATGTATTGATAAATCAGCAAACCTGCAATTATTTCTCAAAGTTTCCTAAACCATTCTTTTCAATAAGTAGCAGTAGGGCACAAGGATCTTCCCTTATCAAATAGGGAACACAGTTAGCTGGATTTGTATTTGTAGGTGATCTGTCTTGCCCCCTAGAATGTATAAACAGGACTTTGTCATTTTGTTCAGTTCTGTACCCTCAGTGCCTCAAACCATGCCTGGCACATCACAGGTGCCCAATATTTGTGAATGAACAAATGAATGAACACTTGGGTTTTACGTATGAGATGAAAGCCATCTCTTTCTTTTCTCAGTTGCTATTACTTCTGCCCAAAATACCTTGAGTCCAGGGAATATTTCACCCTCTCAGTAGAGACACAAACCCAGGGCATTGTGGGTCAGCATGTGGGTGTGGATTCTTGTACAGACACAGGCCCTGGGCTTAGCAGAGGGTCCCAAAGGCTCAGAGGGACTTTCAGGCAAAATACCATAAACTTCATCTTCCTTAAAATATCTTATTTTTCTCATTATGAACATAACACATGCTCGTTAAAGATTGAAAATGGCAGAAAAACATACAAAGGTGGAAAAATTATCCGTAATCCTTTTACCTCAATACAAAAGCATCCTTCTCTTTCTCCTAGATTATGGAAACAGCTTTTTTTTTTGTGGTGAGCAGGGGCTACTCTTCGTTGTGGTGCATGGGCTTCAGTGCGGTGGCTTCTCTTGTTGCAGAGTATGGGATCTAGGCGCGTGGGCTTCAGTAGTTGTGGCACGTGGGCTCAGTAGTTGTGGCTCGCGGGCTTTGGGGCGCAGGCTCAGTAGTTGTGGTGCATGGGCTTAGTTGCTCCGCAGCATGTGGGATCTTCCCAGACCAGGGCTCGAACCCGTGTCCCCTGCATTGGCACGTGGATTCTTAACCACTGCGCCACCAGGGAAGTCCAGAGAAACAGCTTTTAAAGCTGCCCCCTTCCCTCCAGCCTTCCCTCCAATCTAGTTACAGCGACAGGGAGAGATCGTTCTAAAACACAGACCTTAAAACACTTCAAAGGCTTCCCGTTGCCCTCAGTGTCCAAACTACTCAACAGCATTGGCTCTGCTTGTCTCTTCAGCTTCCTATCCTCTGAGCCCTATCATGTTACACTTGTGCCAAATGGAATTTCCTTCAGTTCTTTAAACAAGCTGTATCTTCTCCTGCTGCCTCTGGTCTTTTTCACAAGCTGTTCACTCTGCTTGGAATTCTCTCCACCTTTCTTGGTCCTTTTCCTCACCTATGTTTATCTTTCTCATCTTTTCTCTCTCCAGTTCAGAATTTAGATACTAGTTTCCCCTAAAACACCTTCCCTGACTGTCCTCCCCCCTTTCCCTATCAAATTTGAGTTTGGAGGTCCTCCTGGGTACTTCAAAAACCCACAGAATATCTCCCATCATGTGGCTCATCGTATAGTATTTTAGCCCTTCTCTGTGAGGGCATCTCTATCCTCACTGTGCAGCCCAGCACCTAGTTCATGTCATACAGCTGCAGAAATATTTGTTGAAGTGAATTTAAATTGAACCATTGTTTACATTCTTAGAAACATTTCCCCTTAACCTTTGCTTTAATTATATTGTGTTTCCTTTTACCATAACCATGTAAATTTTATGTTAGAGGACATATAAAGATTTAAATTTTACTTTTTTTTTTTTTTTTTGCGGTTCGCGGGCATCTCACTGTTGTGGCCTCTCCTGTTGCGGAGCAAAGGCTCCGGACGCACAGGCTCAGCGGCCATGGCTCACGGGCCTAGCCGCTCCACGGCATATGGGATCTTCCCGGACTGGGGCACGAACCTGTGTCCCCTGCATCGGCAGGCGGACTCTCAACCACTGCGCCACCAGGGAAGCCCTAATTTTACTTTTTTTAGCTTAACAGTTTATGAAGTATTTTCAATTTTACTCAGGCTTTATAAACTTCATTTTTAACGACAGCATACTATTCCATCAGGTGCATGTACTCTGATTAATTTATCTTCTATTGTTGGACATTCAAGATTGTTTTGCCTGCTACATTTTGTTAATAATTTTGCTATAAGTAGCTTTGCTTATTTTGGGGGCATAAAGCTTTTCATATTTTAAATTATTTCCTTAAAACATCCAATGTAAAATGTTAAGGTCATTAGGCATTTAAAGTTCTTAATACATGTCGCTTAACTGCCTTGGCAAAGTGTTATTTTTCAATTCCTATTGCCACCAGCAATTTATGTGAGTATTCATTTCATTCACCCTCACCAAAGTCACTTCATTTTCAACCATTAAAAACTTTCAAAGAACATGTACATCCCAAAGGCAGTGCCAAGAACACAGGGACGACATTTGTCCCTCTCCTCACTCTCTTCTGAGGGCAGTGTCTCAGTTCCATCTTCAGAGTGCAGACTTGCCCAGTTCTCACCCCACTAGGCTGTACAATCATTCTGAGCATCTGCTTCCTCCTCTTAGGGGAGTGAGAGAGCTCTAAGTTTGCTCTGTTTATTCTATTTCAAAACCTTTTAGATGGACCCAGGGCAACCTCTACCCTCATTACCCTCATTTCCCACCCTTCCATCAACACACACACACACACACACACACACACACACACACACCTCATTCATGAATAAATTAAAGTCCACCAGAGGGCAATATCCACTGAGACCACCTTCTACTCACCTTGTCTTTTTCCTGGCTGTCTGATTCCTTTGCTCTTCCATCTAGTTCCTACTCTTTACCTCCTTTCCCCTCTTCCTCCCTTTTTTCCTTCCTTCCTTTATCCAATTATTCAACAAATTTATCAAGCATCTAGTACACCAACCGTAAGTGCTGGGATACATAGAAAATAAGGCAGCAGTAGTTCTTGCCTTCATGGAGTTTGTATTCTAGTGGGGAAGACAGATTAAAAATAACAAGCAAACCTATACCTTAAAAGTTACACAGTGTTATGGGCATTATAAAGGAAACAGACAAAGGATGAGCTTCCTCCCTTTTTTCCTTCCTTCCTTTATCCAATTATTCAACAAATTTATCAAGCATCTAGTACACCAACCGTAAGTGCTGGGATACATAGAAAATAAGGCAGCAGTAGTTCTTGCCTTCATGGAGTTTGTATTCTAGTGGGGAAGACAGATTAAAAATAACAAGCAAACCTATACCTTAAAAGTTACACAGTGTTATGGGCATTATAAAGGAAACAGACAAAGGCTGAGACAGAGAATATTGGAAAAGATCTTTAGATAGAATAATACCTCCCTCCCTTCCCCTTCCTTCCTCCTTAACCCCTAACTGTGCTTTCTTTTCTCCATTTCCTGGTTTATTTGTTTACTATTTATTTCCCCCAACTCGAATGTAAGCTCTAGGAGGGCAGGGGCTTTGCAGTTCACTGCTGAGCCTGCCCCACTGCAGGTTCTCAGTAAGTATTTGCTGGACGACTTCTTAGTATATGTGAAACTGGGGCCTGAGGATGAGAAAGAGCCACTGGTGAAGGCAGGTGGTGTCAGAGGTCCAGGTGGAGAAAACAGCAGGTGCAGAGGCTCTAAGGCAGGGAAAAGGGACGGAGAGCAGCCTAGAGTGGCTGAGTCAGGGTGAGCAAGGGGGCCAGTGACACCAAATGATGACATTTAGCTGGCAGGCAGGGTCCCTAACATGCCAGGCCTTGTAGGCTCTGGTCAGGGGGTTTGGATTTCATTCCAAGGGCAATGGGAAGCTACTAAACGCCTGGCTTTGCCACGACACTGGGATATGCCTCTCTGCTTTCAGCAGAGTGTAACTAAAATATTTGTGTGTGGTGGGGAGGTTTCAGATAGGGGTAATTCACATGGTGAGTTCTCGTACAGACTTGTCCTCACCCTGTGACCCATATTCTCTCTGTTGGGTGTGGAGGACCAGACTCCTTCCAAGCCTATTGTTTTGGGACCCAACAATTACCAGGCAACAAACATAAAACTACACTCCCCTCTAACGTATGTCCTTATGTTTTGATATCCAGTCTCTGGTGGTTGACCCAGAGGGTAAACCTCACTCCTGAAGTGGGGTCCAGAGCTGCCATTTTTAAGATGACAGTAGATCTGATACAGATTTGGTGACCTAGGGGAACATCTTTTATATTCTGTGATCTTAACATGAACGTGGAATCATGGCTTTCCCTTGAACTCTGCCCTTTGGTCTGATGGAGTGGAATTTTGCCCAGCTTGGTTCATTTTTACCAGACCTGTTTGGGCTCTAGTTGAGTCTTGCTGTGAGAAGTCCAGCCCTGTAAGAGCAGGAGAGGCCCCCCACAAGGGAGAACCTGCGAGCTGTGCCGATGAAAAGCCCACTGCGTCCCAGCGCTTGTCATCTGGTGGCCTTCTTTGGGGGGTACCTTCCGTCTGGCCTCTGACTCCTGCAGCTGTGGTGCTCTCCCTTCAGCAATCCCCACAACTGACCACAGCTTTTGGCTTGTTCCACTGGCAGCTCTTCCTGTCACTGACTGTTTGCATTGGTTGTTTCAGTCAGTGCAAACAACCTCCTTCTCACCCACCTACTTGCCTGGATACTGTTTGCCTTGTCCTTCCCACTAGGGAAGGCCCGCCATTCCGAGGCAGCATTTGTCAGCTCCCCTCAGGGAAGCCACGTTGTCAGCTGTCTCTGAAAGACCTATTTCCCTTTGCTCAAACTTGGGAATCCATGGGATCGACAGAGCTGGAAGGGGTGTGAGTAGCATTAAACAGAAGGTGCCAGTGGACATTGGGCAGCTGGCAGACTCAGGAGACTATAACATAAGGCACATTAGAGATGCCATTTCCCCTCTTCCTGGAGCAGCCATGGAGATGGAGGGGATCCTTTTTTTTCTTTTGTGAGCAAAGGGCCCTGTGTAAATCTGATTATTGTAATTAAATCTGCAGCACATATTTAATAGAATACCTAGTTGTTACTGGGTTGCATGGCACTTAGGCACACCCTGTAAACAATTTACTGCTGTATTATTTCTTTTATTTGACTAAACCGTGTTTTGTTTTTCTCATCTCACTTTATTTCTCTAGCATCTATAATTGGCATTGATGGTATTCCACCATGGTGCTACATTAATTTCACATGAGCACATCACACTTTATAGCCATTATTATCCTGCAGAGGAAATTAGACACAGAATCCATACACATAATTAACAAGTGGAAGGGGCCAGTACTGTGCTCCGATCCTGGTGTTCTGACTTCAGCCCACATTCTTTCAACAATACTGTGAGCTGTTGCATAATCACTCTCACCCAGCACACCTGAAGGTCTTAGGACCATCAGCCAGCAACAGGGGGAGTGGCTTGGGCAGGATAAGGACATTCTTGACCTTAACTGAAACAGAGCTTTGGATTCCAGGAGCCTGTGGTGTTAGGGTAGGAGGGTGGGAGGGGTGAAGTAAGGTTTAAAGGATGTGGGGCTGACAATACAACGCCAGTGCTCTATATTTTCCCTACCCCCACTCCATCCCTGCACCTAAAAAATGCAGAATTCCCTGGCCAGAGAATGCCCCCCTCTTACTTGCATATTGCTCAAAGAGATACAACATTTTATTCCAAAACTAGAGTAAAAAGGCAGAGAGGGGGGAAAAGAATATAAAGCATCAGCCTCTGGATATGTGATTGCAGGAGACTGCAGGGGGATGCCTTAGGAGGGTGGGGGCAGGTGGAACAGTTAATGGGAGGTGTGTCGGTGGGAGACTGAAGAGAAGATGAACTTCCCCACTCACCAATGTGATGTGGTCCTGAACGGTACAGAAAGATTAATCTCCTTGATAGTCTTTGCTATTTTAGAGTGCCATGCCTATTCCTATGGGAATAGGCGCTTTCTCCACTTACTTCCTACCATGGAACTTCCATTAAGTGGCTTGCCAAGGACAGGGGGTCACACTATCTACGATGGCAATCAGAATTGCTTAGTGGCCAATAGAATAAGCTGCTTACTTCCAACAGATGGAACAGCAGCAGGGGTTTGTACTCTACTTCGTGGCGGTCATGTGAACGCTTTATTTGTCTTGGTCATTGAACCTGTATATGACTGCAGAGAAGGTGACAAGGAAGTGTGAAAAGATACTAAAGCCAGCTGAGCAATCTGTCCTTTGCAGGATTGGGAGCCCCGAATAACTACTTCAGAATAGGTCAAATCGTTAGCTGGCCAGCACACCAGTTGGGTTGCTATGGTAACCAACAAACTGTTTGGCTTTCAAAGGCCCTGCCCCTGAAGAGGATGATGGCTTTTGTTTTGATATTTGTGAACTGCACTTCATCTGCTTCTCCACTATTTACTTTCGAAGTTGGTAAGTAACAAATTACTCCTTACCTGCAGTCCATCTTTGCTCGGGTTTGATGCTACCCTGGCCCCCACCTCCCTGTCTGCTGTGGTCACTGTCTGGTGTGTGGTTCTGACCTCTCTCATAGGCTGCAGAGGTTTATGGGAACCACAGACAAGCAAGAGGAGACCAGAGATCTGCTGTGTGACTTTAACCACTGGGGCCATAAAAATATCTACCCTACCCACCCTATGGGGTGTTTTGAAAATATATAAAGCTTTAGATGTAAAGTTAATTTGAAAATGTTTAGTGCATTATATTCACTTAAATGGAGCATAAAAATTTAATGTCTCAATCTTCACATAGAATGCTTATTATAGATGACTAATATGTTTCCTCTCAAGTGTCAGTCCTAACTGAATGGTAGTGGCTGCCTCTGTGTTGAGAAGGATTTCAAGGCTGCACCTAAGCTCAGCTGGCGACAGTGCCAATCATTTAGTGATGTCTGCTATGTGTGCAGGAGGGAGAAGTGGCATCACAAGTGCTGTGTATCAGCTACCTTGATTTAGGACATTCCTCCATTGCTCCTTGTGCTGTATTTGGAAATTGAGCGTTCATTACCGCCCTATAGCTTGTTTGGTGCTAGTCTGCCAGAACTGATTCATGGGAGATAAATACTAATATTTCAGGCTGAACTCTGTCATGATTTTGGTTTTTCAAAACAACATTTTGACTTCTTGCTGGTAAAAGTGAAATGTGTTTATCATTGGAAATTTGACAAATAACAGAGTAGCAGACAGAGAAAATAACAGTCCATGATCTCATCATTCCTGGGTGACTTTTAATATTTTGGTTATGGATTTCTTGCCTTTGATCTGATTTATTATTTTTAAATGATCATTGGTTGCTGTATGGAGAACGGATTGTAGGCAGGCAGTGTGGATGCAGAGAGACCAATTGGGAGGCTCTTACAAAAGTCTAGGGAAGAGATGCTGGTGTCCTGGGCTGAGAGCTGAGTGTGGAGGTGGTGAAAGGTTACTGGATTGAGCATATATTTTGAACACAGGGGCAAGGGGACTTGCTGATGGATTGGATGTAAGGAAGGAAGGCAGGAAAAGGACGACGTTCAGATTTCTAGTCCCATTTCTGGTGAAATGATGATCCAGTTACAGAGGTGGAAAACAATGGGAGAGAAGTGTGTGTGTGGTAGTGGAAATCAAGAGTTTAATTTTGGATATGAGAAGCCTGAATGGAAATTTCACACCCCAGTGAAGATTTTGAGTAGGCAGTTGGATATATGGTGAGAGCTCCGGGCAAGAGGATGGGACTGGGCATTTTAACCTGAGGATCATCAGCATAGAGAGGATGAAAAAGAGATGACTGGTCTAGGGAAGTTAAATGCAGATGGAGAGGAAGACTGAGCACCGAGACCTAAGGCCCTCCAAAATGTATCTGTTGGAAAGAGGAGGAGGATGCAGCATAAGAGACCAGCCAGTGACCAGTAAGAAGTCCAGGAGAGGGGGCAGCGGTTGGTACCAAGGATAGAGGGTAGTTCAAGAGAATGAAAGTGCTCCCTCTCTCTTTGCACATGTAACACTTACATACAGATACTACATGTATGTACACATGCATATTTTTCACCAACTATGTATATTTTTACATAAATATAGGGCTTTTTTCATTTATCATGAGCATTTCCTCATGCCCTTAAAAAACCTTCTAAAATATTATTTAAAGTATTCCATCCCTACGGATGTAACCTTCAAAGAAACATCCTTATATGTTCATCTTGCATTCCTTTAGATTCAATTCCCTGAAGTGGAATTACTGGTGGATATAAACATCTTTAAGGCCTTTGATCCATGCTGTCAAATTACCTTTCAGAAAGGTTGTACCAAGGCTGTATACTCCAACCGCAGTTAGCTGAAACCAAGTATTTGGCAATAACTGTTACCATCAGAAAAAAAAGAAAAAATATATAATGCGATCTAATTTTTTCCCCAGTTGCGTGACCTGATTAATGGGGGTTGAGCACGCTTCAATGTAAGGCTTCTGTGTGCAGTCTGATGGTGAGCAACTTGATCCCTGTACCCAAACCTTAAGTATGAAAAAACAATGTAAACCTCACCCAAGTCAGCCATTCAGGGCAAGAGGGCTGGGGAGGAGGAGCAAATGGTTCCAGGATAGTTTCTCTGGTGAGGGGTGAGTAGATCTTGGTCAGCAGTACGGGAGATTGTGTGGTTCCCACAGCTCAAAAGGCTTCCTTCCCTCCCGGCCTGACTTCCTGTGGCCCAGCCTGGGAAAGGGCGTGGTCACTGACAGGCAGAAGTAACTCATAAGCCAGGCAGTGACAGCCCAGATGTGATAGGGGGTGGAGTCCCTGTTGCCCTGAGAACAATTGCCCAAATTGCCCAACTAAACAACAAACAGAGGGATGCAGGCAGCCTGCCCCACAGAGTGTCCCTTGCTGACTGGGTGGAGCCATTTCAGTTCCAACAGGCCTGGTCTCTGTGTAGAGACCTAAAGAATACCCCGCCCAGCCTGTCTGGGCATCTGTCCAGCTGAAGTGGAAAGACCCTCTGTGTTGTGAAACTGCCATAGGCCTCGGCATCTTTCTGTTGTTCTGCTGCATTGCAAAGGACAATTGCGCCATGCTGTTATGCTCTCGGTGTGGAAATTACAGATACTGAGGTGACAGGAATCCTTGAAGAACGTGTGGGACACGAAGATAGGTCAAAAATGGCGATTGTGGCAATCCAGTGTGCAATATCTCTCATTTTGTAACCATGCCAATAAGAACAGGAAATCTTAAAAAAAAAATGCAACCCAAAGGAAAAAAAGAAAGATCACAGTCCTTTGCTTTCTGGACGGCACTGACACTTGTAATCTTTTCTATAGTAGCCAAGAAAGAATTCCTGAGACAGAACAACCTTGGAAGTTAGCACATGCCCCAAATCCAAAGGAAATCATTCTGTGAGAAGTTAAAAATGAAAATGGAAAGTTTTCAATGGAAATAAGACTGGTACCCAGTTTCTTCGGATGTTTTTCTTTTTAAATTATAAAATAATACATATCATTATAAATCAACTCCTGGAGAAGTATATAAAGTAAAGCTGGTCTTTCCTTGCTCCCTCAAATGTCACTTCTACTTTCCAATACTTTGGTGTGTATTTCCCAGAGCTTTGTTCATGCCATTACAAGCATTTATATAAGAGTATATTATATGGGGCTTCCCTGGTGGCACAGTGGTTGAGAACCTGCCTGCCAATGCAGGGGACATGGGTTCAAGCCCTGGTCTGGGAAGATCCCACATGCCACGGAGAAACTAGGCCCGTGCACCACAGCTACTGAGCCTGCGCATCTGGAGCCTGTGCTCCGCAGCAAGAGAGGCCGCGACAGTGAGAGGCCCGCGCACCGCGATGAACAGTGGTCCCCGCTCGCCGCAACTGAGAAAGCCCTCGCACAGAAACAAAGACCCAACACAGCCAAAAAATAAAGAAAGAAAGAAAGAAAGAAAGAAGCTTTCATTAAAAAAAAAAGAGTATAATTATATGGCTTATGTAGAGTATATTTACCAAACTGCCAGCATATAATTAGTGTTCCATAATATATACCCAAGCATATAATTTTGAAAATGAAATTATACTATACAAATTCTAAAACTTGTTTTAAATGCAATTTCTTTTTGCCTCTTAGCAGGTGGTTTACTTTGATCCATGCTTTATAAAAACAAAACAAAAACTTTTTGAGCCAAAGATTACCAGATTCATTCATTCAACTATTTGTTGCCTGCCAACTATGTATCAGGCACTGTTCAAGTTGCTAGGAGTACATGAAATGATAAAGAGCATTGCCCTCGTGAAACTTACCTTTTAGTGGAGGGAGGTCGACAATGAACAAGTAGAATACATGGTGATGTCAGATGTTGCTAGCAGGGCATGTCAGGCTTTGCAAGGCTAGGACAGGCCTCAGTGAAAAAGTGACATTTGAGCTGAGATCTGAAGGTGGGTGGGGTGATGCCAGGTGGATGTCTGGAGGAAGGGTATCCCAGGAAGAAGGAAGAGAAGGAAGGTTATCTGAGGAAGAAGGTGCGTGGCTTGCTCAGACAGTAAAGAGGCAAGTGTGGCTGGGGAATGGTGAGGGCAGGGAGAATAGAGGAGGTGGTTCGAAAGGATTGTGAGGGCCTTGTAGGCCAGCTGGGCCTTGGGCTTTTACTCTGAGTGGGACAAGATGTCACTCCGGGTTTTGAGCAGAGTACTCTCATGATCTGATGTAGGTTAAAATATGATCCCTCCGGGCTTCCCTGGTGGCGCACTGGTTAAGAATCCGCCTGCCAATGCAGGGAACACAGGTTCGTGCCCTGGTCCGGGAAGATCCCACATGCCGTGAAGCAACTAAGCCCATGCACCACAACTACTGAGCCTGTGCTCCAGAGCCCGTGAGCCCCAACTACTGAAGCCCGCACGCCTAGAGCCCGTGCTCCACAACAAGAGAAGCCACCGCAATGAGAAGCCCGCGCACCACACTGAAGAGTAGCCCCCGCCGGCCGCAACTAGAGAAAGCCCGCACACAGCAACAAAGACACGATGTGGCCAAAAATAAATAAATAAAATAAATAAATAAATAAAAATATATATGATCCCTCCAGCTGCTGTTGAGAGTAGACTCTAGGGAGCAAGGGCAGAAGCAGGGAGACCAGTGAGGAAGCTAGTGCAAACAAGGGGAATGAAGATGAGCTTTGGGTCAAGGTGTTGGCAGTGGAGATGGTACACACACACACACACACACACACACACACACACACACCTCATTCATGAATAAATTAAAGTCCACCAGAGGGCAATATCCACTGAGACCACCTTCTACTCACCTTGTCTTTTTCCTGGCTGTCTGATTCCTTTGCTCTTCCATCTAGTTCCTACTCTTTACCTCCTTTCCCCTCTTCCTCCCTTTTTTCCTTCCTTCCTTTATCCAATTATTCAACAAATTTATCAAGCATCTAGTACACCAACCGTAAGTGCTGGGATACATAGAAAATAAGGCAGCAGTAGTTCTTGCCTTCATGGAGTTTGTATTCTAGTGGGGAAGACAGATTAAAAATAACAAGCAAACCTATACCTTAAAAGTTACACAGTGTTATGGGCATTATAAAGGAAACAGACAAAGGATGAGACAGAGAATATTGGAAAAGATCTTTAGATAGAATAATACCTCCCTCCCTTCCCCTTCCTTCCTCCTTAACCCCTAACTGTGCTTTCTTTTCTCCATTTCCTGGTTTATTTGTTTACTATTTATTTCCCCCAACTCGAATGTAAGCTCTAGGAGGGCAGGGGCTTTGCAGTTCACTGCTGAGCCTGCCCCACTGCAGGTTCTCAGTAAGTATTTGCTGGACGACTTCTTAGTATATGTGAAACTGGGGCCTGAGGATGAGAAAGAGCCACTGGTGAAGGCAGGTGGTGTCAGAGGTCCAGGTGGAGAAAACAGCAGGTGCAGAGGCTCTAAGGCAGGGAAAAGGGACGGAGAGCAGCCTAGAGTGGCTGAGTCAGGGTGAGCAAGGGGGCCAGTGACACCAAATGATGACATTTAGCTGGCAGGCAGGGTCCCTAACATGCCAGGCCTTGTAGGCTCTGGTCAGGGGGTTTGGATTTCATTCCAAGGGCAATGGGAAGCTACTAAACGCCTGGCTTTGCCACGACACTGGGATATGCCTCTCTGCTTTCAGCAGAGTGTAACTAAAATATTTGTGTGTGGTGGGGAGGTTTCAGATAGGGGTAATTCACATGGTGAGTTCTCGTACAGACTTGTCCTCACCCTGTGACCCATATTCTCTCTGTTGGGTGTGGAGGACCAGACTCCTTCCAAGCCTATTGTTTTGGGACCCAACAATTACCAGGCAACAAACATAAAACTACACTCCCCTCTAACGTATGTCCTTATGTTTTGATATCCAGTCTCTGGTGGTTGACCCAGAGGGTAAACCTCACTCCTGAAGTGGGGTCCAGAGCTGCCATTTTTAAGATGACAGTAGATCTGATACAGATTTGGTGACCTAGGGGAACATCTTTTATATTCTGTGATCTTAACATGAACGTGGAATCATGGCTTTCCCTTGAACTCTGCCCTTTGGTCTGATGGAGTGGAATTTTGCCCAGCTTGGTTCATTTTTACCAGACCTGTTTGGGCTCTAGTTGAGTCTTGCTGTGAGAAGTCCAGCCCTGTAAGAGCAGGAGAGGCCCCCCACAAGGGAGAACCTGCGAGCTGTGCCGATGAAAAGCCCACTGCGTCCCAGCGCTTGTCATCTGGTGGCCTTCTTTGGGGGGTACCTTCCGTCTGGCCTCTGACTCCTGCAGCTGTGGTGCTCTCCCTTCAGCAATCCCCACAACTGACCACAGCTTTTGGCTTGTTCCACTGGCAGCTCTTCCTGTCACTGACTGTTTGCATTGGTTGTTTCAGTCAGTGCAAACAACCTCCTTCTCACCCACCTACTTGCCTGGATACTGTTTGCCTTGTCCTTCCCACTAGGGAAGGCCCGCCATTCCGAGGCAGCATTTGTCAGCTCCCCTCAGGGAAGCCACGTTGTCAGCTGTCTCTGAAAGACCTATTTCCCTTTGCTCAAACTTGGGAATCCATGGGATCGACAGAGCTGGAAGGGGTGTGAGTAGCATTAAACAGAAGGTGCCAGTGGACATTGGGCAGCTGGCAGACTCAGGAGACTATAACATAAGGCACATTAGAGATGCCATTTCCCCTCTTCCTGGAGCAGCCATGGAGATGGAGGGGATCCTTTTTTTTCTTTTGTGAGCAAAGGGCCCTGTGTAAATCTGATTATTGTAATTAAATCTGCAGCACATATTTAATAGAATACCTAGTTGTTACTGGGTTGCATGGCACTTAGGCACACCCTGTAAACAATTTACTGCTGTATTATTTCTTTTATTTGACTAAACCGTGTTTTGTTTTTCTCATCTCACTTTATTTCTCTAGCATCTATAATTGGCATTGATGGTATTCCACCATGGTGCTACATTAATTTCACATGAGCACATCACACTTTATAGCCATTATTATCCTGCAGAGGAAATTAGACACAGAATCCATACACATAATTAACAAGTGGAAGGGGCTAGTACTGTGCTCCGATCCTGGTGTTCTGACTTCAGCCCACATTCTTTCAACAATACTGTGAGCTGTTGCATAATCACTCTCACCCAGCACACCTGAAGGTCTTAGGACCATCAGCCAGCAACAGGGGGAGTGGCTTGGGCAGGATAAGGACATTCTTGACCTTAACTGAAACAGAGCTTTGGATTCCAGGAGCCTGTGGTGTTAGGGTAGGAGGGTGGGAGGGGTGAAGTAAGGTTTAAAGGATGTGGGGCTGACAATACAACGCCAGTGCTCTATATTTTCCCTACCCCCACTCCATCCCTGCACCTAAAAAATGCAGAATTCCCTGGCCAGAGAATGCCCCCCTCTTACTTGCATATTGCTCAAAGAGATACAACATTTTATTCCAAAACTAGAGTAAAAAGGCAGAGAGGGGGGAAAAGAATATAAAGCATCAGCCTCTGGATATGTGATTGCAGGAGACTGCAGGGGGATGCCTTAGGAGGGTGGGGGCAGGTGGAACAGTTAATGGGAGGTGTGTCGGTGGGAGACTGAAGAGAAGATGAACTTCCCCACTCACCAATGTGATGTGGTCCTGAACGGTACAGAAAGATTAATCTCCTTGATAGTCTTTGCTATTTTAGAGTGCCATGCCTATTCCTATGGGAATAGGCGCTTTCTCCACTTACTTCCTACCATGGAACTTCCATTAAGTGGCTTGCCAAGGACAGGGGGTCACACTATCTACGATGGCAATCAGAATTGCTTAGTGGCCAATAGAATAAGCTGCTTACTTCCAACAGATGGAACAGCAGCAGGGGTTTGTACTCTACTTCGTGGCGGTCATGTGAACGCTTTATTTGTCTTGGTCATTGAACCTGTATATGACTGCAGAGAAGGTGACAAGGAAGTGTGAAAAGATACTAAAGCCAGCTGAGCAATCTGTCCTTTGCAGGATTGGGAGCCCCGAATAACTACTTCAGAATAGGTCAAATCGTTAGCTGGCCAGCACACCAGTTGGGTTGCTATGGTAACCAACAAACTGTTTGGCTTTCAAAGGCCCTGCCCCTGAAGAGGATGATGGCTTTTGTTTTGATATTTGTGAACTGCACTTCATCTGCTTCTCCACTATTTACTTTCGAAGTTGGTAAGTAACAAATTACTCCTTACCTGCAGTCCATCTTTGCTCGGGTTTGATGCTACCCTGGCCCCCACCTCCCTGTCTGCTGTGGTCACTGTCTGGTGTGTGGTTCTGACCTCTCTCATAGGCTGCAGAGGTTTATGGGAACCACAGACAAGCAAGAGGAGACCAGAGATCTGCTGTGTGACTTTAACCACTGGGGCCATAAAAATATCTACCCTACCCACCCTATGGGGTGTTTTGAAAATATATAAAGCTTTAGATGTAAAGTTAATTTGAAAATGTTTAGTGCATTATATTCACTTAAATGGAGCATAAAAATTTAATGTCTCAATCTTCACATAGAATGCTTATTATAGATGACTAATATGTTTCCTCTCAAGTGTCAGTCCTAACTGAATGGTAGTGGCTGCCTCTGTGTTGAGAAGGATTTCAAGGCTGCACCTAAGCTCAGCTGGCGACAGTGCCAATCATTTAGTGATGTCTGCTATGTGTGCAGGAGGGAGAAGTGGCATCACAAGTGCTGTGTATCAGCTACCTTGATTTAGGACATTCCTCCATTGCTCCTTGTGCTGTATTTGGAAATTGAGCGTTCATTACCGCCCTATAGCTTGTTTGGTGCTAGTCTGCCAGAACTGATTCATGGGAGATAAATACTAATATTTCAGGCTGAACTCTGTCATGATTTTGGTTTTTCAAAACAACATTTTGACTTCTTGCTGGTAAAAGTGAAATGTGTTTATCATTGGAAATTTGACAAATAACAGAGTAGCAGACAGAGAAAATAACAGTCCATGATCTCATCATTCCTGGGTGACTTTTAATATTTTGGTTATGGATTTCTTGCCTTTGATCTGATTTATTATTTTTAAATGATCATTGGTTGCTGTATGGAGAACGGATTGTAGGCAGGCAGTGTGGATGCAGAGAGACCAATTGGGAGGCTCTTACAAAAGTCTAGGGAAGAGATGCTGGTGTCCTGGGCTGAGAGCTGAGTGTGGAGGTGGTGAAAGGTTACTGGATTGAGCATATATTTTGAACACAGGGGCAAGGGGACTTGCTGATGGATTGGATGTAAGGAAGGAAGGCAGGAAAAGGACGACGTTCAGATTTCTAGTCCCATTTCTGGTGAAATGATGATCCAGTTACAGAGGTGGAAAACAATGGGAGAGAAGTGTGTGTGTGGTAGTGGAAATCAAGAGTTTAATTTTGGATATGAGAAGCCTGAATGGAAATTTCACACCCCAGTGAAGATTTTGAGTAGGCAGTTGGATATATGGTGAGAGCTCCGGGCAAGAGGATGGGACTGGGCATTTTAACCTGAGGATCATCAGCATAGAGAGGATGAAAAAGAGATGACTGGTCTAGGGAAGTTAAATGCAGATGGAGAGGAAGACTGAGCACCGAGACCTAAGGCCCTCCAAAATGTATCTGTTGGAAAGAGGAGGAGGATGCAGCATAAGAGACCAGCCAGTGACCAGTAAGAAGTCCAGGAGAGGGGGCAGCGGTTGGTACCAAGGATAGAGGGTAGTTCAAGAGAATGAAAGTGCTCCCTCTCTCTTTGCACATGTAACACTTACATACAGATACTACATGTATGTACACATGCATATTTTTCACCAACTATGTATATTTTTACATAAATATAGGGCTTTTTTCATTTATCATGAGCATTTCCTCATGCCCTTAAAAAACCTTCTAAAATATTATTTAAAGTATTCCATCCCTACGGATGTAACCTTCAAAGAAACATCCTTATATGTTCATCTTGCATTCCTTTAGATTCAATTCCCTGAAGTGGAATTACTGGTGGATATAAACATCTTTAAGGCCTTTGATCCATGCTGTCAAATTACCTTTCAGAAAGGTTGTACCAAGGCTGTATACTCCAACCGCAGTTAGCTGAAACCAAGTATTTGGCAATAACTGTTACCATCAGAAAAAAAAGAAAAAATATATAATGCGATCTAATTTTTTCCCCAGTTGCGTGACCTGATTAATGGGGGTTGAGCACGCTTCAATGTAAGGCTTCTGTGTGCAGTCTGATGGTGAGCAACTTGATCCCTGTACCCAAACCTTAAGTATGAAAAAACAATGTAAACCTCACCCAAGTCAGCCATTCAGGGCAAGAGGGCTGGGGAGGAGGAGCAAATGGTTCCAGGATAGTTTCTCTGGTGAGGGGTGAGTAGATCTTGGTCAGCAGTACGGGAGATTGTGTGGTTCCCACAGCTCAAAAGGCTTCCTTCCCTCCCGGCCTGACTTCCTGTGGCCCAGCCTGGGAAAGGGCGTGGTCACTGACAGGCAGAAGTAACTCATAAGCCAGGCAGTGACGGCCCAGATGTGATAGGGGGTGGAGTCCCTGTTGCCCTGAGAACAATTGCCCAAATTGCCCAACTAAACAACAAACAGAGGGATGCAGGCAGCCTGCCCCACAGAGTGTCCCTTGCTGACTGGGTGGAGCCATTTCAGTTCCAACAGGCCTGGTCTCTGTGTAGAGACCTAAAGAATACCCCGCCCAGCCTGTCTGGGCATCTGTCCAGCTGAAGTGGAAAGACCCTCTGTGTTGTGAAACTGCCATAGGCCTCGGCATCTTTCTGTTGTTCTGCTGCATTGCAAAGGACAATTGCGCCATGCTGTTATGCTCTCGGTGTGGAAATTACAGATACTGAGGTGACAGGAATCCTTGAAGAACGTGTGGGACACGAAGATAGGTCAAAAATGGCGATTGTGGCAATCCAGTGTGCAATATCTCTCATTTTGTAACCATGCCAATAAGAACAGGAAATCTTAAAAAAAAAATGCAACCCAAAGGAAAAAAAGAAAGATCACAGTCCTTTGCTTTCTGGACGGCACTGACACTTGTAATCTTTTCTATAGTAGCCAAGAAAGAATTCCTGAGACAGAACAACCTTGGAAGTTAGCACATGCCCCAAATCCAAAGGAAATCATTCTGTGAGAAGTTAAAAATGAAAATGGAAAGTTTTCAATGGAAATAAGACTGGTACCCAGTTTCTTCGGATGTTTTTCTTTTTAAATTATAAAATAATACATATCATTATAAATCAACTCCTGGAGAAGTATATAAAGTAAAGCTGGTCTTTCCTTGCTCCCTCAAATGTCACTTCTACTTTCCAATACTTTGGTGTGTATTTCCCAGAGCTTTGTTCATGCCATTACAAGCGTTTATATAAGAGTATATTATATGGGGCTTCCCTGGTGGCACAGTGGTTGAGAACCTGCCTGCCAATGCAGGGGACATGGGTTCAAGCCCTGGTCTGGGAAGATCCCACATGCCACGGAGAAACTAGGCCCGTGCACCACAGCTACTGAGCCTGCGCATCTGGAGCCTGTGCTCCGCAGCAAGAGAGGCCGCGACAGTGAGAGGCCCGCGCACCGCGATGAACAGTGGTCCCCGCTCGCCGCAACTGAGAAAGCCCTCGCACAGAAACAAAGACCCAACACAGCCAAAAAATAAAGAAAGAAAGAAAGAAAGAAAGAAGCTTCCATTAAAAAAAAAAAGAGTATATTATATGGCTTATGTAGAGTATATTTACCAAACTGCCAGCATATAATTAGTGTTCCATAATATATACCCAAGCATATAATTTTGAAAATGAAATTATACTATACAAATTCTAAAACTTGTTTTAAATGCAATTTCTTTTTGCCTCTTAGCAGGTGGTTTACTTTGATCCATGCTTTATAAAAACAAAACAAAAACTTTTTGAGCCAAAGATTACCAGATTCATTCATTCAACTATTTGTTGCCTGCCAACTATGTATCAGGCACTGTTCAAGTTGCTAGGAGTACATGAAATGATAAAGAGCATTGCCCTCGTGAAACTTACCTTTTAGTGGAGGGAGGTCGACAATGAACAAGTAGAATACATGGTGATGTCAGATGTTGCTAGCAGGGCATGTCAGGCTTTGCAAGGCTAGGACAGGCCTCAGTGAAAAAGTGACATTTGAGCTGAGATCTGAAGGTGGGTGGGGTGATGCCAGGTGGATGTCTGGAGGAAGGGTATCCCAGGAAGAAGGAAGAGAAGGAAGGTTATCTGAGGAAGAAGGTGCGTGGCTTGCTCAGACAGTAAAGAGGCAAGTGTGGCTGGGGAATGGTGAGGGCAGGGAGAATAGAGGAGGTGGTTCGAAAGGATTGTGAGGGCCTTGTAGGCCAGCTGGGCCTTGGGCTTTTACTCTGAGTGGGACAAGATGTCACTCCGGGTTTTGAGCAGAGTACTCTCATGATCTGATGTAGGTTAAAATATGATCCCTCCGGGCTTCCCTGGTGGCGCACTGGTTAAGAATCCGCCTGCCAATGCAGGGAACACAGGTTCGTGCCCTGGTCCGGGAAGATCCCACATGCCGTGAAGCAACTAAGCCCATGCACCACAACTACTGAGCCTGTGCTCCAGAGCCCGTGAGCCCCAACTACTGAAGCCCGCACGCCTAGAGCCCGTGCTCCACAACAAGAGAAGCCACCGCAATGAGAAGCCCGCGCACCACACTGAAGAGTAGCCCCCGCCGGCCGCAACTAGAGAAAGCCCGCACACAGCAACAAAGACACGATGTGGCCAAAAATAAATAAATAAAATAAATAAATAAATAAAAATATATATGATCCCTCCAGCTGCTGTTGAGAGTAGACTCTAGGGAGCAAGGGCAGAAGCAGGGAGACCAGTGAGGAAGCTAGTGCAAACAAGGGGAATGAAGATGAGCTTTGGGTCAAGGTGTTGGCAGTGGAGATGGTGGCATTGTTGGATTCTGGGTCCATTTCCAAGGTAGAATCAACAGGATTTGCTGATGGATCTGATGTGGGATATGAGACAGTGCAAAATCAAAGATGACCTATCAGGACAAAGCAACACATGAAGTATTCCTAATGAGAGAGTTACTCGTCAGTACAAGAAATAAAAAACAAGAGAGTATGGATGACAAGGGAGACCAGAACATGGAGACCTGGAGGAGCATTACGGATCCTTCCTCCTTCACCTTTTGCCTCCACAATATCATGTGCTATGCCATGTATGTGTCTTGTCCATACTAGCATTTCTCAACCCTTACCCTAAGACCCCCAAAGGCAGAGAAGAGTAACCAATCATTCCCAGCTGTCTGAGCCAGAGCCCAAAACTTGTGATGCCTCCCACTACAAGTAAGGCATCGCATTATTGTCTTATATTTTCAAAAGAATTGTCAGTGTTGGATTCTACTCCAAAATATCTGTGTTTCTTTCAATATATTCATTACTTATAATCAAGTTAAATTGCTAGTCTTGTATAATGGGTCCCTGACATACACCAAGAACCCCTAAGGAGATATATAAGGTTTTAAGATGCCATTCCCAGTGTATGCCCAGGGGGACCTCCTTCTAAGAAGTGCTCACTTATTCATTAATTGACTGGTCCCAGAAGCACCTACATGCTCTTGGGACCACGCTGTATACCTGTGCTGAGAAGAGCAGGTAACAGGTATGGGCACACCACCCAGTATTCTTCTCACCAGCTTGGGCTTTTTCATCTCTACACCACAGTACAGGCCCTTCTTTACAAATAGAAATATATCTTTCTTCCTTTCTTTTACCTGACAACATTCTACCCATCTTTGGCTTTTTAACCTTTTAGAGCCTTACTCAAATTTCACATCCTATTCATGATGCCTTATGTTACCATCAAAGTGATAACTCACTCCAGTGAATTCTTACAGTGCTTATTTTCTATGCAGAGGTATTATACACACTGGGAAGAGCAAAGTTTTGGAGTCAGAAGAGCAGAGCTTTGAAATCAGATTTACTGAAATTTTAATGCAGGTGCTGCCATTACCTATCTGTGATTTTAGGCAACTTTCTTCATCTCGCAGTCTGTAAAATGGAGTTAAAAGCAGGGCAGGATGATTAAGTGAAAAGCACATGTGAAGCCCTAGCGCAATGTATAGGCATTTGGTAAATGTTAGCTCCCTTTCCCCCTTCACCTCTTAATTTGTCACTTTTAATATTCTACCATCTACGATTCTACCTTTTGAATTGTTACATGTTGTCTCTTGAACTAGACAATAAACGCTTATAGGTTAGAAACTACATCTATTTCTTGACATTCCCAAGAGCATCCATCATGGTGCCTTGAACGTGGGAAATGATTAATAAATTTTTGCTGATAGATTGATTGATGGTTTCTTGGCAAGGTTAAAGCTGAAGGACATATTGCTCTCTGGAGTCAAGCACATAGCAATGAGCTTCAAAGAAGAAAATGAGCCTCAGCGTTCGTGGGGGAAGGTCATTGCCTAGCGCCTCCGGGAGACACGCTGCTGATGGATGAGGAGGATGCTGGACCGGCTCTGCTGTGCAGGTTGCAGATCCTGCTGGCCACTACGGAATGGTTACCCAGCCACACAGGGAGATCCTGATCACCCCACCACGACCAAATTCTTTTGGCCAAGCATTTCGACAGGCTGTCATGGTGGTACATGGATTGACTGATTGCACAGCTGTTATTGTGTGCTTACAAGGGAAGTTAGGAGTAATTAATGGGCTGGGGATCAATAGCAGTACTATATCGCAGGGGACGATTTAATTTTCTTTCTGCACTAAGAGGGAAGTGCAAAGATCTCACATAGTTAGAAGAGATGGATCAGAGTCATAGATATGAGCTGCTAAATTTCTTGGCTTATATAAAAGTTTAAATTTTTAGTTTCTATTTACTTTTTTAAAAGGTAATGAATGCAAGCACATGGGAAGTCAATACAAAATGGTATAAAATGGTTGCTCCCTAGAAGCAACCATTGCTAGTGTCTTGGGTGTTCGTCTATAAATGATGCCGTGTGTGTGTGTGTGTGTGTGTGTGTGTGTGTGTGTGTCTGCGCGCACGCACGCGTGTCCCTTAGATAGAAGGATTTTCAAGAATCCAAGAACTTCCTGCAGGTCTGCTATGTCTTTTTGGTTCATCCCTATATCTCTGGTGACTAGCACAGGGGCCAGCCCGTACGGTCCAAAATTCATCATCAATAATTATCTGTTGACTGACTAGGTCTATTTTAATCTATGACTGACTAGATCTATTTTAATCAGTGACTGACTAGATCTATTTTAGTTTTTAAGTGATTTGCATTAGCTTGGTACATCTTGTGAATTAACAAAAGACATACAATTTGACATGTCTAGAGAATAGAGCATCTTAATTAATTCGAATGTATTGGTACAATAATTTAAAACCACTGATGCAGAAACTGCCTGTTTGAATATTCTCCACTGACTGGAGGAGCTCTTTGGAAAATATCTACCACCTGAGTTTAAATAAGGATTGGCTAATAAGCAAAAAAGAACATTAAAAAATATGTCAGAACACATGCAAATTAGTGTGCTTATTGCAAGTTGTTACTTTAGGAGACTGTATACTTTAATTGCCTCTGAGTTCATAAACCACATGTTACTATGGCTGCTGCTACATCTATTATTGCTATTGGTACTACTACCAATATTACTATTTATTTAGTAAATAGTATGTACCAGCACCATGGAAGTATTTTACGCATACTATCTCATCACATAGCAACATTATCAGGTAGGAATTATTATCACCTGCATTTTATAGATGAGGAAACTGAGGCACAGTTGATTTCACAACTTGCTTATATTCACAAAGCTAATAAAATAGTGGAATGGGGATTGGGGTGCGGCTTGATATCAGAGCACAAACCTCTGATCAATACTTCAAAGTCACATCTCATTTTTGACTAGCAATGGAGCATTCTTATTGATCAAACTTCCTATTTGCCAGATTTAGCTCCAAATGATGTTTGATTCTATCAACAAATGAAATCTGTCTTCAAAAAGAATGATGTTTTGTTAGCACTGTGGCTTTTCAAAAGATATGTTATCAGTTGCTAAAATCAATTCAAAAAGAGGAACTCCCAAAATGGTTTGCATCATTAAAATAAGTGATCAGCTTCCTAAGTTTTCTACTTTGAAATGGGTAATACCCATTTGTGTGTATATACATGCGTGTTTGTGTTTTAAAAAATCTGTCCTTATATTTATTGTCACATCTCATATATTTATTTAAATAACAGGGAATTTGGGGAGTTTCCTGTCAGAGTTTTATAATCAGAAAATACCAAACTGCTTGTATTTCTTCCATTTCATCATTGGGGCTTTATGATCCAGACAGTCCTAGGCAAATCTGCAAATTATGCAAGATGTGTCTTGCCGCATCCCCTTTTTTCAGCACTTCCCTTTAATTATTTCTCCATCTACTCTCTCCTTTCCTCACTCAAAAATGCCAAGGGTTCAGAGAGCCTCAGCAACCACGTGTAGAGCAAGTTCAAGGTCCCACCCTGTCCTATCCTTTCTGGGTGCTCCTTTCATGTGCTGCAAAATTATTCTTCTTTTTAGCTATCTGACCAAAATTCTATTCTGACAGGATAACCAATAGCATGTAATTTTTAGGAGAAAAGACAGCAGAGGAAAATGAATCCACAGCAAGGTGTGAATGACTGATAACTCTAGCTAAATATAGAGGTCCTGGCACTAGCACTGGTATTCAGAAAGAGAAATTTATTAGGCCAAAAGGAGTATATTCATTCTGGGCTGAATACCATTCTTGTCCTTCCTCAATTGTAACAGATCCTACATGGGGACCTTTCTTGTCCTCCCTCAACTAAAGCTTATCTTACATCAATGGTTGGACATTAGTCTAAGATGACACTAGATACCTGCTTCCATTTTTGGAGTATTGTGGGAGCACTTACTTATTTTGGTTGGCAAAGAACGGGGAGGAGGAGGTGGGGGGAGGCAAGTCTTCCAAGGAGACCTTCAGGTGTGTCCATAAGAAATGCACTGAATTTATTATTCTGGAGAGGATTGTTTGTTGTGGTGGTGGTGATTGTTTTTTGTTTGTTTTTAATAGGAAGAAACTGAAAACCTTAACTGGTCTTTACCTTGTTGCCTCTAACTATGCTTTTGACTTACAGGGTGTCTGTGGTTCCCTGACACACCAACTTTTCTGCCACTTTCAAAGTGAAATAGTATTGGGGGCATGCCACCTAGTGGCGATAGCTTTTGGTTTATTCCTCATTGGAAGAAAGTAAACCAAGTCCTAGTAAATCAGTCTCCTAGGCTTGAAAGCCACACAGAGGCCATCTGGGTCATCCTTTAGCTTTTACGTAAGCAGGCAAGTACATCACCTTTTTTGTGGACCCGAGACAGAAAAGACAGGCAGTTCAAAGCCGCTGGGGCTCAGAAACCCACTGACTCCCAATTCCCTGGTGAAATTTGAACTTCAGCGGCCTGCCTGCCTGGGTACACAACCCTGTATCCCCATAGGCTTTCTGGCAGTCCCAGCAACAAATGTTTGGAAGACGACAAGGTTCTTTCTGGGTCCTGGCCTCGACTTACTGCCTGTCCTCTCTCTGACCTCTTTTCTTCCCTTTCCCTCCACCCATAGCCCCCTTTCTCGGCTGCTGCTGGCTTGCTCCACATTCCCTTCTGCGTTTACTGCTTTTCTTCCACGGTCATTCTTTATGTCCCTAAGAATCACCATATAATTCTTCTAAAAACTTGCCACAATTTCCTTTTTAAATTTCATTTTTACTTTTTCTCCCGAAAAGGAAAAGGATTTATTCTTAATGCGGAACACTTAGAAAATGGAGAAAATCACACACAGACACCACACCACCATCATCTAGAGATAATTACTGTTAACATTTTGGCAAAAATCCTTACTGCCCCTTTTCCCTTATTTGTGTGTGCCTGTAGTTTTTAAAAAACAAAGAACAAAAATGATATAAAATACTTCTAACTTAGTGATAGATCATGAGCATTTTCTCATGTCAAAAAATGTTCTTCTATTACATGATTTTAGTAACTGCATCATAGGATACACCAGAAGGTACTTAATTACTGTTAAATTCCAGGAAAGTGAGAATGGTGGGGAATATTTTAAATTCATAGTCACATTCAGTTCATACTCTATTGCACATCTGTTGTGTGCTATGCTCCCGCACAAGGCAATTTTCATATTCATAATTACATTTAACCTTCACAGGGTCCCTATGACCACCTACGAAGCACTGCGATGCCATTTTGCAGAAGAGGAAATTGAAGGTCTGAGAAGTTAAGTAGCTTGCCGTGGATCACACAATCTGTAAGGGGGACACAGAGAAAGAAATCTTTGGTCCTTGGATCCACAGGCCCTCAGCCACTTCCTGAGGTCTCAGTAGATCCTAAGCATGAACATAGCTTCTCTGAGATTCTCTCTTTGTTCTCGTGATATGACTAGAGAGAACCCCCCACAAGGAGGCTAGCGTCAAAAGGCCTTAGAGCGAAGGTGGGGAATGTGAAATAGAGTATGAGAAAGTGGAAGGAGAGCCACCTAGGAAAGGACTCCTGGGTTTTCATAGCCCCCAGAATAATAATTGCTAAGTGCTCTGCATACATTCTCCAGTTTTATTCTCACAAAACATACTAATATAATCTTATTTTAAGGTTAGAGCAGTAGTTGGTCCAAGGTCACCCTGCTGGTAGGTGGCAGAGGCAGAATTAGAACCCAGTTTGTCTGACTCCAAAGCTTTCTCAACTGCTATACAAACTTCCTCTCCATGTCAACTAGTTCTAAGAATTTTATAGTGATATGGACACAGGTCTTATTACCCCTGGTTTTGAAGGTGTATTTGAAGGGAGCTATAGGACAGATGAATGAAGAGGAAGAGAGTGAGACAGAAGACTAAAGTGAAACAAAGCCCAGAAAAAATATAAAAAGCCTGAAAAAATGCCATTTGCAATGAAAGTAACCTATGGGTAACATGGACTGGTAATCTTCGACACAAAGTTTGGAAGGCAATGCTGACCCGCTGAAAAGGCTAAAATTTTGGCTTTTCTTGTTTTGTAAGCAAAGGCGAAACATGTGAAAAGTAGTTAGAAATGGTTTTCCCTCCATTCAATGCTAGTACATTTTTCAAAAATGATTAGCTCAAAATACTCATATTACTTATCATGAAACCAATGAAATAGTCTTTCATACTGATTATTTCACAAATTTATACTGTAGAATGAAAGATGAGCAGAAATACTACTTTTCAGGCATTGTGCCCATTTGGACTGCTCCTGTCTTGGTTTTTTAATCTCTGAAATAAAATCGAAAATATTCTCTACTTCACAGGCGTTGTGAAAATTAAAGAATAAATACTAAGAGCTTGGGGAGGGATTAAAGGGGTATGTTAGCATATGCTATCATTATATCCTCATTCCTATTCTGAAGTCATAATGCTCTGATGGTGACATGGTTAGTCATCACCATGGAAACCAATGATATATGCTATCTTTTGCTCTGGGGCCTCTCTCCATCCTCCAGGCAGTTGCAGAGACTGCCGCAAAAATAAGATTAACTCCCTCTTCTTACCGTTTTTAAGTTCTTTCACTGGTTTACAAATGCCTTCTCTACTAAACTTTTCCTTGAATGCATTCCTATACCTCCACCACCATCTTTCTTCTCTTGATTATCCCCTACTCATTTCCATAGGCATGATTCTGGGCAGCATTTTTTTTTCGATTCCTTTGTTCTCTTTTACCTTGTTCTTCTTTTCCTCCTTCTAGGTGGGAACAATCTTTGTTGATTCACCAAGTTGTTCCTTATCGCTCTTAATGTTTGCATGGAGAAGCCAAGCTTAATGTTATGAACTTTGTTATTGCAGCCAATTGCTGCGATTTCAATGTCTGTGCGGTGTTTTGCTTTTCCCATCCTGCAAATAATCCCCTTTAAAACATTCTCTCACTTTGGTTTCTCATTCCCAGCAGGAGGCTAGCATCTAAGCGGCTGACATCTTGCTGCAGAGTGGCTGCGAGTATGTGAAAAGCACTACAAAGCTGCAGGAGCGGCTGGCTAAGCCTCTGACGGGGAGGAAGAACTGGGAGCTTGGCTGTAAAGTGGGTGCCCTGAGGACACGTTTTCCTGTCTCTCAAATCTCTGTACCTGGCCTGGTTCTAACTCAAGTTCAGGCCCGAGTAAAAGCAGGCCTGTGTATCTCCTGAAGTTCTGGGCAGCGCCCAGTGCAGGGGGCCAGTGGGGGCTGTGGGGCAGGACTGAGGGGCCAACTTCCCTGAGCCTGCCAGTCTGGGGCTGGGAGTGAAAGCCTTGAGTTGACGTGAATGTCTGGCTTAACTCCTGGTGTCCACATGCGCCTTCTCCCTCTATACCTGCCAGATGATCTTCTTCGTGCCGCTGGTTCTCCTCCCAAACGCCAAGCTGAAGGGGGAGTAAGTCCTTGCATTGCTCTCCCACACCCCAGCATTTGCAGGGGGCAGGTGACCAGAGGCAAGGCTGGCTGAAGCCTCATTTAGTTCCTCTGGTTTTGCAGGCACAAAGGAACTAGAATGAGTTGAATCTAAAGTTAAACTAAACCAGAGGACAGAAAGCCATTTGCTGAGTGTCCTCTATGGTAATCTGCCCTTTTAGAATAAGAGACAAGTGGGCAGCAGTGGCCCTCATGGTTCACAGCGGGCCCCAGGACCTTCAGCATTTCCTGCATTTCCCTCCCATCTCCCTCATTGCAATGAACCCTGTAACACTCCATGCCAGGCACTGTATTAAGTGCTTCACATACATCTCTTAACTGTATACCTACAATAATTACTATTATTATTACTTTCAATAAACACTATTATTATGTGTTATTATTTCATTTTTATAGATGATGAAACAGAGGTTCCCTAACCATTTTGTAACTCAGGGCTTGATACATATTGAGGGCTCAAGAATGTTTGTTATTTAACTGAAATTTGACCAGTTCTAAGGAGTTAGTCCCATCACGGTAGAAACCCTGGACTGGGATGAAGGCAAGTGTTTTCCTTAAGAGTATGGAGATATTGACTCAACACTAGTCTCCAAGAGTTTTCTGAGGGCTACTTTCCCTTGACCCTCTTATAGTCTTTGGCTGGGTCTGAAAATTAAACTGACAGATTAACATACCAAAAACAGCATACAAATTTATTGAATATGTTTTATGTGATATGGGAAACTTCATAAGGAAATGAAGATCTGAAGAAAGAGTTAGACCTATGTAATTTTATGCTAGGTTTGATGAAGAGTGGTCAATGTAGGAATATGATACATTAGGGAGTATGAAGCATGTATAGTAAACTGGGGCAAACTTAGCAAGGTCTGTTTGTTAGGATTCTTTAAGGGTCCATTTGTCTTCGGAGGTAATGGTGTTCGTTTCCCCTGGGGTATAGGGAAGGTACCTCTCACATGAGGGTTTTATGACTTTTCTGGGGAGAAGGCTGTGGAGAGAGAAGGTGAGGGTGACCTTCCTGTTTCTGCTGTTTTCTCAAACTCTTTCAGCTGAAAATATTCAATATGCCAAGATGCCATATTTTGGGGTAGCAAGTTCCGAACCCCATCAGGGTCAGTCAGCCTTCTCTTTACTGCTACTTGATTACAGAGTGGCTAGAAAAATCCCTCCCAATTACTTTGTAATGCTCAGATTTGTTAGGTTCTATTTCAGCACGCCACAATGTGTTGACAGGTGCAGCTTGTAAAGACATCTGTGTGGCCCAATATACTGGCTTCAATCAGGGAAGATGGTTTCTTCACTGCAGGGCCTCCTCCAACCTTTAATACGCTAACATGCATTGAGTAGCTCCTAAACGGGGACATAAATGTTTCATCAATTCTAAGCAGCACTTTCCTCCCACATTTTGTCATCTCTGAAGCTAGGATGCTTCTTATGCACAGAGGCATCTTCCAGTGGCTGTTCGTCAAGCAGCAGTTGTGCAATGGTGGACACTGCGTGGGCACATATGAACTTGGTCAGAGCTGTTGTCGTCATACGTCAGTTGAGTTAGGAACATTCTTAGAACAACATATGTGATGTTTAATTGCTCTTTAAAATGTCTTTATAAAGATGACACCATGATTTGGCGCTGGAATGAAAAGTTACTGTATATGCCAAGAGGTATGGAAACAGAGCAGTGGGCGTGTATGTGTGATGCTACAGCAGCCAAAATTCATCATGCAGGGTTAACAGCCATGCCATATTTTCTTGCAAAACAATAATAGAACTTGATAGAACTTAAGAAAGGACAATACCCAGTGGTTGAGGCTATAGTGTGTTATTGAGGTAGGTGCAAAACGATTGCCCACCACAGGCCAGAGTGCAATGCAACAAAACTCAGGAGAACTGCCAAATCCCTAGAAGAGCATCGTGTCTTAGTTTAATTGGCATTGCTTTTTCTTTCTTAGTGGTACGTAATTGATAGTTTATTAGTTTGATGAAATATGTTAGTGTAAAGCATTTCCAATCTTATTTGACCACAGACTCTTGTTTCCTCAGGAACATCTCTTGGAACTAGTGTTCTGTGAAATATAATTATGATGATACCTACCACTTATGATCGCCCAGTCACTTTAAATACTTCACCTATATTACTGAAACGAAATCCTCACTACCATCTCATGAAGTAGGCACTATGATTATCTCCACACTGCAAATGAGGAAACCAGGGCATGTGGAGACTGAGAAACTTGCCTAAAATCACACAGCTGCTGTAGTAGAGCCAGGATTCAAACGCAGGCAGGTGGCCCCAAAGTGTGCGTACTTTACCACCACAGCAACATAGTTGGGGAAACTCTGTTCTAGCCACAGACTGGAGGAGGAGAGTGCAGCCAGTCTGACCCATGGTCAAAAAATGAGTAAGTACCACAACTCCCACTGACTCTTAAAATATTCAGCAGGAACCTACAAGGGGGAAAAAAAAGATTTCCCTGCTCTTTGTTGATACTGTGAATACATTATTTCCTTTTGTATATACCTAGACAATCTGCATTCCCTCCAGGTTATGAAGATTAAGAAGAAAGTCACTTTCAGTGGAAGACAGAAGCATTACAAATGTAATGTGAATAAAATACCAGGAACAAACCAAATAAATATCAGCCCCAATTCAGGTCATACCTGAATGCTCTGAAAGGGTCCGTTACCTTACAGGTTTGCTGCTCTAGTGAAGGGTAAGCTAGTGCTTTTTTTCACGGGGCGGTGGTGGTGGTGATTTACAGAAATAAGACCACTTTGTGCCACTCTTCCCATCTCTTTTGACTATCTACTATTTGTGAGATAAATTTCAGTGAACCAGATGGACTTACTGATAGGTGTAACAATCTCCTATTAGCTCAGCCCCTAGGGAAGAGGCAGGTGACAGAATGATTTTGGCAGTGAAATGAAACAGAACAAAAGGTGGTGTCATTGCTTGCCGAGGCAATGCTCTTCAGGCCCCATCAGCTCAAGTTACACAGGCAGGTGACTGTGAGGACGATTCTGCATATTCCATCTCCCTAAGAGGTTCTGAACTCTGCAATGGGCTTTCTCCACATGTGGGCTGCTTCCTGAGATTAGTTTGGCCTTCCTGAGATCTGTCTGGCCTTATAAAAGCTGCAAGTGAATACAACAACTAGTACCTATGGTAATTTAAGGAAATTATACTCTTCAGGAGACAAAATGCTGTCCAATTGCTCTTTATCTGTGCCAGCTGGGTAAGAAAGGAAGATGATTCATAGCCCAGTCCAGTGGGACCAGTGGAAGGCTTGATTACACCTTGGTTCCAGGCTGTCTTCTGGAGCAAATGCCTTGGCGTTTGTGGGGTCCAGAAGGACTGTAATGATTAAACCTAGTCCAAGATTTAGCTTGGCATTGGCTTTTATGAGAGAAACACACAGGTGTCAGACCAGTTGTGGACAGGATCTTTTCTGTACATCACCCAAGGAGGGTGAAAGATATGGATTCCACTTTAATATGTGAATTGTAGCTACAAAAGAAATCAGACGGAGATGGCTATCTTTATGGCAGCTGGCTAAATGGCAGCTGTCTAAAATAAAAACAAAGGAGAAAATACAATTTCCAGGGTTAAGAGAAAGCTAACAGATGGAAAGTTCATTACAATAACTCATCCTTGTGTACAATAGCTGCTCCATACATATATTATGGTACAAACCAATTGGTAATAAAATTTTGACAGGGTTCATTACACTAAGTTTATAAGTCAAGCATTTGGGGTTAAGCATTAGGGACACTCTTTGTTCCGGAAAGCTGCAAACTAGGACTTGATAAGAAAGTACTAGAAAGAGTCCAGCTGTTAGATATTATCATGTTTCCTTTGAACATACTATACAAGGCATGTATAGTTACAGAGAGAGTATCTGAGGAGATTAAAAACCATGGTTATATTAATGCACGCCTGTCTCAGGGGAACTGCATTCACTTTTCTGTCACAATGTATGCTTCCTGCAGCTTCTCTGCTTCATCTGGCAGGTTGCCTTTGGAATCTATAATGCCTCAAGTCACTTTCAACCGTGTTGGAGGATAGAAGCCATTAAGGCAGACTAGATGCTAAAGGCAAGACAGCGAATAATCCACTTGAACGCCAGTCAAGAATGCCTGTGGCAGCTCAAACCTCCTCACACGCAAATATTTTTCTGGAGGTAGGATGACATATAACTAACTACTGTTTCAAAGTGCTGTTAATTGTTTTTAATAAAATGAAATCTAAAGTTTCCCACCTGTATGTAAATCATCTGAGCTTAGCAAAAACATTTTCAAATACTAATGAGGTGGTATGAAATATTAATTATATTACAAGCTTCTTAATTCTCATTTCATTTTTTAACTTACTACTGTAAGCAAAGATAACCATTTCAAGAACTTTTTAACCAGGTCTGCAAAACCTGGGTGGCAACCAGGGCAGATCCTCTGAAGGGCCAGCCTCTTACTGGGCAGAGTTTTCTGAGGTAACAGGCCACTGTTTTTCCCTCCTCTAACAAAAAGCCAAGAGGTACAGATTCCTATTCAGGCCACAGAAAATGACTGATTTGTTCAACTCTTCAACTCACCACCTTAGTTGTGTGCTGGAGACAAGCTACAGTCTTTCCTTCATACACAGGAGGTGAAGAGTGTTGCGGGGAGGGGAAATCCCAGCTTTTGGGGATGGTGCTTTCAGTGTTAAGAGGGCAGGCTGTTCGGCCAGCCATGGAGGGACCACTTGGCCCTATTGCACTCTCTTCTGAAGAGTGAAGACCTAGAGTTCAGGTAGGTGTGGACAAGTTGTTATTTGCGGGGAATACTTAACTGATTTTCAGACACAAGTTAATACAGCCCTTCATCATTTGTATATATCCAAACTGTTCCTTGTGGCAAGATAAAAAAGAGAGTATGTGACTTTCAGAGCATGCCACGGAACATGAGCCTCCTTCTAGGGCAGGGCAATTGCCAATTTACACAGTTGTTATTTCATAACAACTGATGGTTTTGGTTGGGTGAGCTCTCAAAGCAATGCTAGTGACCTCACTTATAAAATGGGAGTGGGGAGGTGGAAGGTGGGATGAGATGTTTTTTCAGGTCATCTCTGTGATTCATTTAGAATCAGAGAAATAAAGAGAAGACAAATTGCATCTTTTCTTTTTTTTTTAAGTGATCCCTATTAATTACTTTCCCTTCACGACCCAGAAATGCAGTTATTATATTTTGTATAACTGAAGTGAGGATGAATCCTAGGATTTCTTTTCCTTGGGTATTCAATGTATTTTCTACAATATAGTCTTCCTAGATTATATTTTGCATTCCTTCACATATCTCCATATGTGAAGATTACTCTGGGTCAGCAATCCATCATGGGCGAGTTAATTAATCTCTCTGTGCCTCAGTTAACTTGGTTGTAAAATGGGGATAATAATATTTCTACTTTATAAAATTATTGTGAGGATTAAACAAATTAATAAATGTAAAACTCCTTAGATGAGTACTTGGCATATAATGTGTATTATTATTATTATTACTATTATTTTATATTATCATCAAGGTTTTCTGAATCTTTACCATTTACTTATGTCTTCCCTATGTGTATAGTAGGGAAGAGGTGGAGCAGGAACACTGAAGTTTAGGAAACGTTACAATCTTCCAGGATCTTATCTAATACACACAAAATATGATATATATTTAAAACTACATGGAGTAATATGCTACAATATGTAATCCGAATCAAATCTGGTTTCAGGTGCTGCAGTAACATAAAGAATGAGATTAAGTGGGTTTATGCTCTTCAGGGAGAGGGTTGAGTTTGAGGTGGGCTGAAGAACAGGTAGAACTGAGTTGGATCAAGAAAAGTGAGGAGGGCATTCCAGATGAGGACAACATGCAAGAAAGCAGAGGCCAGAAAGAGTGTGAGATGGTCTTGGGGCAATGGGTGAAAGAGCTGGCAAAGCAGAAGAGTGGAAGGAAATAAGACTGCACAGAATGGAGCTTCATTATGGATCTATTTAGAGGACTCTCCACCTTATGGAAGTGGAAACAGAGGAGAACAGTAAGCTTCTGAGTGAAGGACAGAACAACAGACAGAGACTCTGAGAAGATTTCCACGGCTCGGGGGTTGGAGGCTGAGCCCGTGGAGACTACTGAGGAGGTGGCTGCTCTGGCTGTGGCAGTGTGAGGACATGGGGGCCAATGGGGGCCAGTCTGGGGCACGGCAGAGGGAGGGAGAGTAAAGAAAAAGAGTGAGTGGCATATTGAGGAAAAGTCAGGCAAGTTAGCAAGGCCTGTCTGTCACTGACTGGATAAAGGAAATTAAGTAGAAGGTAAGTCAAAGATTATTTCCAATGTTCAAATCGGTGGGTCTGAGAATTAGAGACCCCGTAGAAAACTGGAGGAGAACTGATTAAAGGGGGAGAGAAGCAAATGAGGAGTCTGGTGTTGTATAAATATAGCTGGCAGTGACAGTATGACCTCCAATAATGATAGCTAATGCTTATTATTTACTATGTGCCAGGCACTATGTGTTTTACACGTGTAAACTCATTTCATCCTCATGGAAACTGTTTGAGAGAGGTACTATTATTATTCCCATTTTATGAAGGACAAGAGGTTAAGCAGTTAATGCAGTTTATAGAGTTGACTGGGATTTAAACCCAAGCCGTCTGATTCCAGTGCTTGTGCTAGACCACCACTGTGCTTAGTACTCTCAGGAAGTCCAAACTCTGACAGGAAGTGAAGACTGAAAACAACAGTTGGGAGTCATCAGCACAGAGGTGTTAATTGCAGTTATGGAAACGGATTAGCTTTCTGAAGAAGGCAGGCAGATAGGAGAGCAGATGGCCAAGAATGCATCCTGGGGGAGGCCCACCCTGAGAAGTCGAGCACGGGGAATGTGCAGAGCCCCAGTGAGGGCAAACAGACTGTATGGGGCCAAGGGTGGGAGCCAGGAGACCATACCAGTTCAGGCAAACATTTTCGGTGGCTTAGAGTTAGTATAGTATCAGTGGAGATAGTGAGAAATGATCCGATTATTGATAAACCTTGAATACATATCGGACAAGACTTGCTGATGAACTGGATGCCAAACGTAAGAGAAACAGAAAAGTTAAGGATGAAGTCAAGGTTTTTAGCCTAAACAACTAAAAGGATGGAGGGGGAAACTCTCAGATGCAAGGGTGAGAAATTAGGCGTCATTTGGATTGACTAATATTAAGATGCCTAAAAGACATACAACTGGAGATATCACATGTATTTCTTTGCTAAATAAATTTAGGGGGGCGAAATTGCATGTTCAAGTTCATTCTCATCAATACAATGCATCTATCTCAAGGGCCAGACTAGTGAACAGATTTTAAGGACCATTTCCAACCCTGAGACTTGACAATCCAATAGTCCTCTCTTCACAACTAAAGTACAAGTTATTGATTCTCTCCTTTTAAAATTCCTACAGGATCTTTTCTTCCCCATATGTATTCTCTTCCTTTGCCACATTGCATATACCACTTACACGTCCTATACCACTTACAGTGGCTCTATTTTCCTGACAGAACCATTCTGATATAGTATATACAGTCCTAAGAGATGTAGCAAGCACTCAATAAATATTAGACAATAATAACACTAATCAGAAAAGGTATGTTCATAATAAACTTGAGACTAACAGATTAATGATGTTAGAAATGGGTGGGACTTCCCTGGTGGCGCAGTGGTTAAGAATCCACCTGCCAATGCAGGGGACACGGGTTTGAGCCCTGGTCCAGGAAGATTCCACATGCCGCAGAACAACTAAGCCTGTGTGCCATGACTACTGAGCCTGCACTCTAGAGCCTGTGCTCCGCAACAAGAGGAGCCACTGCAATGAGAAGCCCACACACCACAATGAAGAGTAGCCCCCGCTTGCTGCAACTAGAGAAGCCCGCGTGCAGCAACAAAGATCCAACACAGCCAAAAATAATAAATAAATAAATTAATTAATTAAAAGAAAAAAAAAGAAATGGGTGAAGGGGGTCAAAGGTACAAACTTCCAGTTATAAAATAAGTAAGTCATGGGGATGTAATGTACAGTATGGCAACTATAATTGATAATACTATATTGCAATTTGAAAGCTGATCAGAGTAGATCTTAAAAGTCCTCATCAAAAGAAAATAATTTTTGTAAGTATGTATGAGAATAGATGTTAACTTATTGTGACGATCGTCTTGCAGTATATACAAATATCAAATCATTATGTTGTGCACTTGAAACTAATATAATGTTATATGTCAATTATACCTCAATAAGAAAAGAAAAAAGATTGTTAAACCATGTGAGTTCCACTGTTTAGGAATAGCAAATATGAGGAGTCGTATAAAAGGAGACCATTCTTAATACCTAATAACAAGAACTTCTCACGCTTCTATAACTCTTTTCAATTCACAAAGTGTTTGCACATACCTTACTGCATTTGGCTAAGATGAAACACATACTGGAAACAGACACTTACTTTCTTAACAATAAAAGCCCATGATCTAGAGAACAGTACAACTATAATAACAAAGTGGTTTATATTGTAAAAAGAACATTTGTTTTAAACATGGATTTGTTCCACAGAGTTTTCTCTCATCAGAAGAGAATGAAGCGGCCCTCTGGCTCATGTGTTCTCTCGTGCTATGGTGTGACCCTTGGATCACAAGGAAGTAGTAACAAACCCTAATGACCATCCATATTTCAATAATTGCAGAGTTTAGCTTTCCAATTAATTTACTGAGCACACACTTGATGACATGTATGGTAGTAGCCAATTTATAAATGACTTTAATTGGAATTAATTTTAGGGAGCCAGTATTTTTTCTCTTTTTGGCTCACCAATATTGATAATTTTCCTTAATGCTGTGTTTTAGACACCTATAGGTAGAAAGACAAGTTCTGGGCCGAGATCCTCAGGTCCAGTTTCTGTTTTCCTTGCTCCCTTATAAAGTAGGGTGTTCCTGTGCTCCTCTCAGCTCCGATTCCCATCCTTCTTTTGCCTTTTGTCCAACTGCCATCAGCAGGATGTCCTGCTGGTCCTTGGATCCAGCTTTCCTAATTGTTTGCTTGGCAACAACTCTACCAGAATCTCTGGAAATACAAGGCTATGGATGGTCTTCTGCAGAGGCCCATATAACACCATGCCACACGGTAATGTCGAGGAGACCAGCCGAGTGAATGAACGGGCACAGCGAAATTCAGGCCTAGTGCCTGAAATTAAGGGTACTAGTGCTGACAGGTACCCATCTTCTCTCCTGAAGGTTTGGGGACTAAGACTCTAATGGCTGCACTGAGACTAGCTCCCAGTGGGAACAGAGGTTTTTTGGTCTATGGCTTCAAATATATGCTACTAGTTGGGAACACTGACTGCGTAGTAGGAAGATGCTTACAATGATGCGCTGTCCAAAGCCTGCTGCTACTGGCTGTGCTCTCTGCTATCATCCCCCTTAGGGATCACCTTCACTGCAGACAGCCACCTTGTCCAAGGCCATGCCCTCCCTAGGGAAGCCTATTATGGCCCAACGCAGGACAACTCTGACAGGCCATGTTAGTTCTGGACTCCACAGGGGGTTGCCTGAGGCTGTGGTCAGGCCTGCCTTGCATCTTGACTTCTGCTCACTCCTGCTCCCTTGCTCTGCCTCCACAGGTATGGACCCCCAGGGCCCTAACTAATAAACATTCAGCACATGCAACTTCATCCTGGAGTCTGCTTCCCAGAGAGCCCAGTCTGCCACAGACGGCTCTCCATATGGCCAGTATGTGTTGCTATCTCTATTTTGCCATTGTTGCCTCTGCCTTTCTCTTTGACCTTACCAGTTTGTACCTGTTTTCCTCATTTACTGTCATTTTTCAGAGTTTTAAGAGGGACTGGAGATAAATGAGAGTGTCTAACCCACCACTGTGCGAGTCAGAGTTAAACTGCAGAGAACATAATTTACTCTAGCAATTCAAAACAGAAAGGGTATTTTCAGAGTATTCAGTGTTGACGCAGATTTATTGCAATAATGGCTCCAATTTTTCATTCCTCCTTTACCATGTGACTTTCTAACTCCTCACATCAAGGGATTGAGTCTATTTCCTTACCCCTTGACTCTTGCTTTGGCCTGTGGAATGTGGTAGAAATGGTGTGCTGTTTCTAAACCTAATCCTCAAGAGGCCTTGCATACCTTGCTCTTCCTCTTGGATCTCTATCCAGGCTAGCTTGCTGGAAGATGAGGGCCCACATGCAACACTGATGAGTTGTCCTAGCTGAGGCCATCTGAGACCAGTCAGCCTCTAATTAACCCATCAGCTGACCACAAATACATGAGCAAGCTCAGTTCGATCAGCCAAACTCATCCTGGACCAGTAGAACTGGCCAGCTAACCAAGAGATTCATGCAATAATAATGGTTACTGTTTTAAGCCGCTGTATTTAGGAATGTTTGTTATAGAGCATTATTGTGGCAACAGATGATTGATACGAGTAGCTTACAGAATCACTGGGAAGTCTGAAGAAGTAGACTCTGGGGCCATGTCACATGACAGAGTCATTAAAGTCATGAAGTTGTAGAACCAGGAAACTCCCTGCTAAGTTGACAAGCCACTGTTACAAGCTCTGGTTCCAGAACCCTGTCACTTCTCCTGTAATTAGGAAGCTGCTAACTCAGAACCAGGCTGCTGCTGTTATTGCCATGATTTACACCATCATGGTAGATGCCTGTGCTTTGCCTTTCTTCTAATTCATTTTCTTCCATCTAATTCATTTTATGTAAGTGCTTCTTGTCATCAGTATGTAGGTTACACCTGAACTTCAGCTGCAACGGCATCTAGGGTCAAAGGGATTTTTAGCTTTCTAGCTTCTGCAGGACATGAGAAGGAGGTTGGAATGGATTTGGAATGAGTCAGCCTCAGTATCTGCCACAGCTATGATTAACTAAAACGAGCATTATTTCTAAAACTTATTTCATAGGCATATGATCAATGATACTGAAAACAACTTCTTTAAATTCATACATTCAGTGTATTTCACAATTGGGCATATCACTCTCTACACTGCCAAACATCATTAATTCAATTAACAGAAGTTGAGAGTAAAGGATGAACAATGTAGTACTAAGATTTTATGAACTCATTGCTTCAGCAAAATTCAAATAAAAATTTCTTAAGGGAACCAACAATTACAAGTCACGAAGGAGAGGAAAACTGATTTATGTTCTGAAAAATTCTTGGTCCCTTATGATATTTGATATAGCAATGCTAATGGAAAAAAACAGTGATTTCAGAAGGAATAATAAGAGCTATTTGGTCTTGATCCGCAGTTATTAAGGTGTATATACACAACTATGTGATAAAAGAACATTTCAAAATTTATTTTGGCATAGAGCAGACATTTACAAGGTTCTTAGGAAGGCAGGTGGGTAGCGTCCTCTGATCTGACCTAAAGACATGACATCTGGTTTTAAGTGGTGAGAGAATTAAAGCTTCCAAATCTGCCGAGTTAGCAACTCTAGAAAAATCTGTAGGGATGGTGATTTAAGACAATGACTATTCAGTGAAGAAAAGGGAAGGTAATTCTTAGATAACAGCATCTTCAACAGTGAAGGCCTTAAAATGAAAGGAATTTTGTGCCCCCAATATTGTTCTGTGTCTTGTTCCATGGAGGCACAACATTATTATGGTATGTAAGGCTTGCAGTGGTTTATGCATTACTGAGAATTACTTTACTCACTATAGCCTTGTATGGCAAGGAGTCCCGCAGCCTCACACACACACACAAGTCTGTGCTGTTAGGAGAAGCTGGAGTCCCTCCAAAAGGTGCCCCACTGATTCAAAAGCCAGACACTTCTTTGTCAACAAAGGCATGGGGGCTAAAAGTCTGGAGGGCAAACTGCACTTGGCTCATTGGTAAATCTTAATCACAGACCCTGTTTATTTGTTTCTTACTGACATTAATGTGAAATACCAGCAATTTTGCTTCCAAGACAGAATCCACTGACTTAATTTTTTCACTTTTTTTTTCAGTTGTGCAATCAGAAATTCATTCATATGAGGAAAAGGCAGTTATTACCTATGGAAAAATGCCAAAGAAAGCAGTGGTCAGACTGATTGCTTTTTGGCAAAGGCTGAACTCAAGATTTACCAAGGGAAGCCCATATAAGTGTGACCTGAGGGGAAGTTACAAGTGCCAGAGCATTGCTGAGCCTGGAAACTGGAATTTCAGTTACCTTGTAAGGTATTTCAGAGTAAATTATACACATGCAAATACAAGGATGACATATCACCATGTTGCTAAAATGGTGATTTCTAAACCAGCTTTACTCTTATTTCTGAAGCAGTAAGGTAAAAAAAGAGAGACAACAGACAGCAAGTAATTTACCTTTTGGGGAAAGAATCTTGAGCAAGTGTTAGTTAAAATCTTCCTGATCTCTGGCCTGGATTCAGCTACCTGGGGGCATAACAAAAGAGAAAGTGAAAGGTCACCTAGGTCAGGTGTTTCCCAGGATGGAATTTAAAAGCAGCTGCCTTATCCTGTCTGCTCTTTAGTCCCGAGGCTTAGATCAAACTTGCTGGCTCTAGATTTAAAAGCATCTTCAGAATACCAGGGTGCTCACATTTAGCCCCTTCTTTGCTTCCTTCTCTCTATCATTTCCTGTGTTCTTTGTGTACGCGTCTGTTCCCTCATTTGATTGCAATCACATTTGAAGGCAGAGGCTGTGTCTTACTCACTGTATCTTCTTTCTTCAACTTTGTTATCTGTATGTGTTTTGCTTATAGATAACACAGTTTTGTTTGTTAAACGAAAATATAGTTAGAGGCAAATACAAATTCTCCAATCTTTCAATTCTTACCGAGAAAATGATGGGAGATTGTTAGATTTGTGAAGTGATCAACTTCCTGTTTTTAATAGAGTAGTATATTTACACTTCAAGTACAAATAAAAGTTGCTTTAAACGATTTTGATATGTTTTTGTCTCTAAAAGAAGCAACAGCCCTATTGGGATATATATATAAATCAAAGTGACTCTAGAAAGGGTCAATGGAAACCGTCATTTTAAATAGCAGGACAGCCTTAATGATAACTATCAATACCACAAAATTTCCATGTATTAGAAACTATGAATAAAATGCTCATCTTCATAGCTGCTGCCAATGTAGTTAGACTCATGAGGGTAAAAATGTCTGTGAATGATGCCATCGTGACATCATTTTTCCTTTTTTTGTCTGTCTTTTATCCCAGCTGACGGTATACTACTCAAGCTCTTCTACAACTTGCCTTTCTTTTTGGCAGGGGGAGAGGGGGGAATCACTCCATGTTAGCTCAAGAAAATGCTTCTTTCTTAAGGGTTGCATGGGGGCGTTCAATTTAATAAGCTCTTGTCTCAATTCTCGTCTCACCCTTTGGAATCTGAAGACCCCTTGGATCCTGCTAGCTCCCTGTTAGGTGTGCTAAGACAGACTCTAGAGACAGGAATGCTCTCTTTTACTAGCTTTTCCTCTCTGCAGCCCCTTAATGATGACCTTTACCTCCATGGTGCCAGCTGGTTGCAGTCTCCTCATTCCCTTCCCTTCTGCCTCCCTTTTTTTTGGGGGGGGGCAGCCTCATTTTGTCCCCTCAGAGGCACCAGCACCACTAGGCAGTGACTCCTTCTCAGAGGTCTGCCCAACTCTCATGAGGTGTCACCAGCCAGCCTGGAGCTGTGCTCGAGTAACCTCAACATTTTCCCTCTGTTCTGCCAGACCCAGGGTATGAGCCGCTTCTCGGAATTACTATGCTCTCTTTCTCCATTTAGCTTTTTAAAGTTCTCCAAGAGCTAACCAATAGCTCATATTAAGTTTTCTCTGTTGAAATGCTTCTGGTAGTTTCTGTTTTCCCTACCGCACCCTGACGGATATAGTGTGTACTTGACATCTGCTGGGTCAGAAAGCCCAAAGGAACAGAGCAGCCTGCACTGCCGTCTGGACCTGCTGCACCGCCTGTTCCCGCTCTGGTCCCTGGAGGAACCATCATGTATTTAACTAGTACCCTGCAGATGGACATTTAAGTTGCTTCCAACTTTTGTTACTATAAACAATGCAGTCAACAACATTAAATGAATTGGTTTTTCACATATGGGCACGTATATCTGTAAGATAACTTACAAAAGTGGAATTGCTGGGTGAAAAGCACTGCCAAATTGCCTTTTATAGAGGTTGCATCAGTTTAGTCTCTCACAGGCAATAAACAGAAATCTGTTTGCATGAGAAACAGAGAAATCAAGAAAGGGAAGAGGTAGCCAGTTGTGACACCCTCATCTCACGGAGTTCGGTCCATCATTTGAGGAATTAGTTTCTGGCCTAGACCCAATGGACTTCACCTTGAGTCCTTTGGAGAGAAGGAAGGCTAAAATACAAGTGGAAAAGCTCTGTAAGACACTTTGGTACTCATTCAATAGAGGGTAACACAAAAAATGTATGGAGGTGCTTTGCCACAGATTCCTTCCAGGGTTGAACAGCCCAAGGAGGTTCCATGCTGTGCCTGTGGTAACTCAGGCCACAGGAAATGTTGGTGGCCAGCAAGAAGAGTGACACCCAGAGATGTGTGGCTATTGGAAGAAGTGTCAGTGCTGCTGGGCAAACTATATGTGGTAGCTGTAAGCACATGTGAGACACTTCCTAGGACTCTCCAGAACACTTGGGTGGAACTTTGTGGGGTACCGGGTCTGCTGCCTACAGTAGTGGAGAGTGCTAGGAGCTGGTAAAACACAGGCCACAAAACTCTCCTTTAGCAACATTATCGCTTTTTTCATTTCTACATCTTTGGCTCATAAACTGAACTAGGCTTTTCTTAAAAATAACAAAGTAAACTATTTGTCTTCCTTGAGTCCTTATAACACATCTCAGCAAACTCAGTTTGTGACTAAATCATTTTTTACCATCTGCTGTTTGGTTTTCTTGTCATTTGTTCCCTGCTCAGCAGAGCTCAACTATAGTTATCATTGCCCTTGTTTGGCAGACAGGCTACATTCTACATACTTACTTTTACTGATTTCACCTTAGCATTATGTGGTAACAAAGCTTTGTGTACAACCAGATCTGTGTCTTTCCTATCCTGTAAGATCTGGGCTGCTTTCCTGCAGAGGACTTTTGTTTTATGTTCCACTGTGTCTTGTTTGTGCCATTCTTAATTTACACGACAGAGATGCTGTCATCACCAATTAACATTTATCAAGGGCCCTCTGGATGCATGGCTGCATAGGGACTAATTTAATATTCTCTTTGTTTCATATATCAGGTGGCTCCTTCAAATGAAATTTTAAGTATCTCAGTGATGATGATGAAGAACAGAGACATCAATTAGGATTCAGAAGACAAGCCTCTGCAGAAAGGATTAATAATAATATTAGAAAGTTTAAAAGAGGGTATCCTTTTCTTCAGTCAACAAATGACAAAAGTAAAATGAAACTGCATTCATTGTTCTGGAAAAAGCCTGGCAGCATTCCATTCAGACATCTGCCCTTTGATTGTCCCATTTTCCTCTTTACTTACTTCAGTTCTTCTAAACTTCAAGGCTAAGTCTGAATATTTCTTCCTGAGGCTTTTTCTAACCATCTCTGCCCTTGGGGATGACTCCTTCCTCCAATTCGTCTATCATTTATACCTCTCATTTGGAAATTTAGCACATGATACATTGTACAATAGTACTGAATAAATATATGTTCATTCTCCCTAAGCATATTAGAGAACTATCTGGACAAATTATGACTTTTCCATCGCCAGGGTCAGCACAGTGTTCTGTCAATGGTAGAATCTTAAGAAATACTGATGATGGCAAAAATCTGTAAAAATCAAGTGGAATTTTATTTTTTAAAAAGGGTGAGAGGAGAGACAAGTCTGAAGCTTTGGAAGCTGAGACTCACAAGCATCATTAACGAATGTTTCCTAATCTAGGAGCTACATGTACATCTTTTTGGGCGGAGGCGAGGGGAGGGGGTTGTGGGAGGCAAGAACATCACTGGGAAGTCAGCAGTTTGTCTTTCAAAATTCAGTAAAAAAAAGTTTTTTGGCCTGCCTAAGCCATATTTATTTTCTGGCCTCTTCCTTTTGACGTGACAGTAAATAGTGTAGCACGGTTGTCGGTGGGAAGAATTGATATTCGAAAGAACAGACCTGAATATTTTCATTTCATACAAAGAAACATTCCGTTCTGTCATACATGTTGGAACTAAAAACACACCTTCCTGTTTTATGACGTCAAGAACCTGGGTCCAGCGAGGCCGGCGACTCACGAATCCCAGCGGCACGCAGACCCATTGTTGCGCAGGATGCGACAAAGCAGACGCCGTCGAGCTCTCCTCAGGACGAAGCTCCCGCGGGGCCCCTCCCACTCCGGGCCCGGGAGCCTCATTGGCCGGCCTTCCGCCCGCCATCTCTCTATCAATCCCCGGGATTTGGCTGGGGAGGCGGGCGTTCTCCTTTCCAGCACTGATTGGTCGAATCTTAATGGCGGTGCGGGGCTCTCCGAGTCTCTATTGGTTTTTAGGCTTCAGAATGGGCGGGGAAAGGCAGAGAGGCACGGCTCAAGGAGGCAAGCGCGGAGTGCGCCGGCGCGTAGTCGGGGACGCCGGGCAGAGGTTTTTGCTAGGGAACCTCCTGTTGTCGCCCCGCCCCTTCCAGGCTTTTTGTCCCGTTAACTGTCGGAGTGGCTGGGGCTCCAGCGCCGGGCGACATGCCGGTGCGCTTCAAGGTGAGGCCGGGGTCCCCGGGGGCCGAAGCCCGATGGGGGGAGCTGGGACAGGGCGGGTGCAGGGCGCCGGAGCCTCACTGGCTTTCTGGGCCGCGCCCCTCGTCCCTGCTGAGCCTGTCAGCTCCCGATCCTGCCTGTCACCATCCTAGAGGATGCTGCTCTTTTCCTCTTCCCTAGCCCCCTCTCCGCTCACACTCACTTCCGAGTTGCCGAGTGGAATAGTTAGATGGTTTGAGGTGGATTTATTTGGGTGGGTGGGGGGGAGCGGGGAGAGCTCAGAGGCGTGTAGATGGAGGGCACTTTATAATGGGAACTACGGCGGCTTCAGATTGGGACACCTATGGACCACATTACAGCTTAGCTTTTAACACCCCTTCCCTTTAAAACTTTAAAGTGTGTTATGTCTTTTAAAGGCTTGGGACCCTGACAAGATAAAGACAGGGTATAAGAAATACACATTCTTCATAATTGTGCATTTGTTTAAGGTTTGTTAATAGTTCCAGGTAGCTGGTAGCTGTCATGGTCAAGCACCCTTCAACATAACAGTTGACCACAGTGTTCCACAAGCCCTGACTGTCTTCTTTTATCTTAAGGGTTTGCATCCAGAATGGGAGGGAATTTGTCTTTTCTTGGTTGACTTTACAAAACTTCAAAAGGGATTAGGCATACTATATTATATTGTGTACTCGGTGAGAACTTCGTTAGTTAGGATAATTATAGTGATGAGGATTTAGATTGCCACCCATTATCAGACAAGACCTCAGGCTTTGGAATCAGACAACCAGCAAAAGGGTAGCCACTATGAGCCTCAGAATCCTTGTAACATCTGCCTCAAGTGGTTGTGAGGATTAAAGGATATAACACTATGAACTGGTAGCACAGGGCTGGGTCAATGTTGGGAGCTATTATTAAGGACCTCTTCTATGTTTAATTATCAGTCTTAAGTCTTTCAACTCTTTTTAGAGGTTCAGAAATGATTTTTACTGATGTCTACTTTAAAACAACTTTCATTAATTACATTTTACTCAAATTGTACTTTGCATTACAGGGGTTGAGTGAATACCAGAGAAACTTTCTGTGGAAAAAGTCATATTTGTCAGAGTCCTGTAATTCCTCAGTGGGGAGAAGGTACCCATGGGCTGGACTTAGATCAGATCAATTAGGTAAGTTGAACAGCTAGTAGTCATTAGAAGTTGAATAAACTTTGGGGTTAAACTTGCAAAATGATTTATTAAAAATTTGTGAAGCATTGTTCAGTTGGCCTGGTTGACTTACTCGTTTGTTTAACAAATATTTATTGAGGGTTTACTGTAGGCCATGACTATTCCCCTCTTCTAGGGATATAACTTTGAACCAGACAGAGACCCTTAACTGTGGGGAAAACAGTAAACAAGTAACTCAATAAATAAACCAGGGGATTTCAGGTTGTTATATGAAATTGTAGGCTGGTGTGATAGATAACTGGAAGGAGGGGTGGGTTGGAGGGAATACGCTTTAGAATCAGTCATCAGGAAAGGCTTAGTTGAAGTGATATTGGAGCTGAGACATGAAAGCTGAGAGTGGACAAGCGTGGGGAGGGGTACTCCCAAGGTCTAGAGGAATGGAAGCTTAGATAGATTAAGCAGTTTGCCCAAGGTTCACAGCCCCTAAATGAACCATGATTTGAAATCAAGTCTGTGTTGTTCAAAGCCTGTGAGTTTAGAGGCCATGTTCTTGTCATCACACCTGCTTCCTCCCTGTATCTCAGGGAAGTTAGAACCCTCGGCCAAGGTTTCCCAGAGTGTGGTAGAGGGGGAAAGAGACAGACTGATTCCATTCAACCTGCTTGCTTAATTCTCCCTCACTAGAACATAAGATCTCTGAGAGCAGGGCTCTGTCTGTCTGTCTTCACCACCTTGTTCCTGCCTAGTGCATGACACAGGGCCTTGGCATACTCTGGAGTTTATTAAACTTCATTTTTGAATGAATGAATAAACCTGGGTTTGAATCCACATTTGCTGTGTGACTTCGGGCAAACTGGGCCTGTTTCACCAAGTGGGACTTGGGAAGCCCATTGCACAGGATTCCTAGGAGGGATGAAATGAGATGTTCCTGTTAAGGGCTAGGTGCATATATACAGATGAGTGCTTGGTGCCCAACCTGTGACATGTGTGAGAGTGCCAGATGTGTAGTATATAAGTTCCTCCAACCTTAGATGTTTGAAGCCAGGAGAAGAAAGACTTACACGTGGGGTGGCAAGCCTGGGAAATTAGTAAGATGAGAGTGTTTCCAGGATTAGGTTTGGAGAACAAAGGGAAGAGTGGACGAGAGTGGGTGGTTCTTTTAGGATTCCTCTGAATTGTCAGGATCCTTTGCCCAGAGCCTGGCTTCAAAGACTGGGTGTCACTGCATCTTGGGCAGGGTAGTGCTCATAATCCTCTCCAAATGACCAGAAATTCCACAGATTCGAGGCTCCATTAGATTAAGAATCCCAACATATATCTCTCAAAATGTAGCTAGCCCACTGAGGGCCTTGAGGGATATTATGACACGGGGCATTGGTTAACCACATAGTTGCCCCCATGTAACATTTTAGCTTAGATCAGCTACATGTGAGGGTAGGGGTGATGAAATGAGACAGCGGGAGCAGAGCCACTTTGGACTATGGTACCTTGTGAGAAAGGAATGGTCTAGGGGGAGGCCTGTTAACAGGGAGGTAAGGGGGAGGGGCAGAGTGAGAACTCCAGGTTGCTCAGAAAGGGAGGTGGGGGCCAGGAAAGAACAGCAGCGGTAAGTGTTACCGAAGGCTGGCTGGGCGTTCTGTGCTTATTTTTCCTCATAGTGTATTTTCCACAGTGCTAGGAGACAAGGGTGGACCACTTGAGAATCTTCCCTTTTCATTTTGCTCTTCTTCCACCAGCCCTGCTCTGTGTTAAAGAGAGAAGTCTAGGGCAGTGATCTTCAAGCTTTTGTGCTTTCATACCTGCTAAAAGAATTTAGAAAGTCTTATCTCTCTTCACATTTTAAAGTTGATATTTAATTTCTTTTTTATCAAAAGTGTAATGAATAGTTTCAAAGGATATGATTTCTAGCATATTGAATATAGTGTATGTTTTACATGTCTTTTGTTAAAATTTTGGAGCGAGCAATTGAGCTCAATTTATGGTAAATGTTCATCATTTAATTTGTAAAGTCAGTCCTCACTAGAAAACTAATCATGTAAATTAGAATTATTTTCTGTGAGAAAAAAGTCTGACTTTATTTTTTGGTCCACATAAATGCGTTAATATGTATATATGCATTTCACATAATGACTGTCTTACACCTGAATTTTAATTCTAAGATAGGTAGATGGAAAAGGTGTTGTGCTGGATAAAATAAGGCACTGTTCCTTTGTTATTTCTAATCTCTGCCTTTGTTGCTTTGCTGTCAAATACTCTTCCTCAGGAGTTGTGCTTTCTTGAATTGTTCCTTTGTTTGTCCTCCCCACCTATGACAATTTTTTTATTCCATAGGGTGGTTGAGAGGCGTGTCTTTCTTGTATGAAGTGGGAAGAGGGTGATTATGAAGGGAGTGGTGAGAAAGGAAACTACAGATGGCAGATGCAGCCATTAGGCTGTCAGGAAGTAGCACATATGGAAGTTAGGATCTGGAAAGTGATTCCCTTAAGCTGCCCATTTCTGCTCCCGCCCCCCACAGAATGTCTTTCTGTGCCTCCAGATATATATACACCCAGTTTGAAGACCATGGTCTAGGGGAGACTTGTAAGGTTGGGGACCCTGGGTTTGATGGCCAGAACATCCATGATAGAGGCTAAAGGGCTCTGGTTTTACCTAATGCCAGGTTGTCTGTCTACCTTCCCTTCTCTTCCAGTCTTAATCTTTCTTCTCTACCCCACCCTGCACTGTCTTCTTTCTTTTTAAAGAATGGCTCCAAACTAGGGCAGTATCTCAGTGACTGTCATTCCACAGAGCTCCTCTTACTGGGTAGAAGGTTAAGTTTTTTGGACATTTGCTTGCCAGACAGAAATATAGAGAAATAGTATCTTAGCGCTTGTCAAAAGGGTTCATTCTTTTTACTTCTCAGGAACTCAAGGCAAATGTAGAACTAAGATCCAGCATAATGACATCTCACCCCTTCTCATCTTGGTCTGCTGTACATAAGAGAAGCTTTGTGAAAAGTTCCAAATTTTGACAGCACCAGGGCCCATTGTTCTGTAAAGTAGCACAGGAAAGTAATTAGAAACGGAGGCAAACACATTCCACCTGGCTTGCCAGGTCCATCACGTTGAGATTCTAGCAACTTGTGTTAGGATAACTCGAACATTGTGACCCCAATTTAAAAATTATGGTCAAACTTTTAATATTTCTTTAAAGCAAAATTAAAGATATTATGTTGAAAAACTGTACTTTTTAAAATCCTGTAACTGGAAGGATATTGTGTATCTCAACTGAATTTTAAATTCCATTTCTCCTCTCGTACATGTGATTAAAAGTTGTCTTTGTAGCTTGATGCTTTGGTATCTGCTATTTTTGTATATTATATTTTGTAGGAATAACAAAAGAGCCAAGTTTTATTTCCAAAAGAAGAGTCCCTCACCATGACCCACAGATTTCAAAATCTCTTGAGTGGAATGGAGTTACCTCAGAGAACGCTGTGGTTGTATCACCAGAACCCGAAGCCCCCAGAACACCAGAACCACAGGAAGCAGAACAAAAAGAAGATGTTAACCAAGAAAGGGTTCTTGCACTAGACGCCTCCAGGGTTCCCAAGAGAACCAGATCTCACTCTGCAGACTCCAGAGCTGAAGGGGCTTCAGATATTGTGGAAAATAAGGAGGATGTAGTAGCAAATCATGTACCAGTTAATGAAAATGTGGAGCTGGAACATTCTACCAAGCTTCTTTCAGAAAACATAGATGGTGGGGTAGGTATATTCACTGTATTTCCTTTCAGAAGCATAGAATTCTTTGTAAATTTCATCATCATTTCAGTAATATTACATTTTGTGCTTAAATTTTTCCATTATTTGTTTTCTTGTCCAGTGTCTGTAGAAGAGTTGATAAGAGGCTGTTGACTTTAGTTATTATGACTTAGTTCTCTTCTTAATAGTTGCCATTTTGTTGCCATTTGTTTGTTGCCATTTACTAAGATATCCCTTCGTTGGTTGCACAGCCTGCCTCTGGATTTTATTTATCATATATCAGCACCTGAGTCCTAAGGGACAGATCCAGTTGAGACAGAGAAAGGGAGTAGGCCTACCTCTGGCAGGGATGGTGAGCTGACTTATACCTAGGCCCTTTTCAATTTCTTATTGTGTACTAGCAGAAAAAACAGAGTCTCAATTGACAAAATGCAAAAGAAAGGAGAGGTCTGGCTAGATCTCAAAAGATCTTGCAGTTCTTCTCTCTATGTCCCAGCTGGCCTGCGGCAGGTCCCTGCGAGCACATAAGCAGAGGCTGCAGGGACCCGTGCAGACGCCTCACTGCTTCCCCATTTTTCTCCACTCTACTGCTTCCTCCATCTCATGTCCACCGCTGACTGGAACCACGGAGAGGCATTTAGAAGTGTTGGAAAACCCGGGGGCATGGGAATCAAGGAAGGTGACGTGTAAGTCTGGTGGGCAGGGGAAGGGGTGTCCCCAAAGCAAGCTGTGGACGAGGTAATGTGCTGTTGTTTCTTAGTAATATATTCAATTATGCATAATTGGTAGGAAGGGACTGAGAAATGTTATCTACACTTGATCTTAGCCAAAAGGCCGAGAAGCGATGAGAGAAATGTTATCTTTTGCTGGGATGCACAATAATTCCTTGACGGTATTAGGGGAATTTTAAAGAGTTTGACAATTTAAAGGAAGATTAACAATTGAAGAAAGGTTTCTGTATGATGATGTGCATATAGTTAATGCTACCTTACTGTACACTTAAAAATGTGTTAGGAGGGTAGATTTTTATGTTCTACGTTTTTTTACCACAGTTAAAAAAAAAAGTTTGGGGCTTTCCTGGTGGCGCAGTTGTTGAGAGTCCGCCTGCCGATGCAGGGAACACGGGTTCGTGCCCTGGTCCGGGAAGATCCCACATGCCGCGGAGCGGCTAGGCCCGTGAGCCATGGCCGCTGAGCCTGTGCGTCCGGAGCCTGTGCTCCGCAACGGGAGAGGCCACGACAGTGAGAGGCCCGCATACCACAAAAAAAAAAAAAAAAAAAGTTTGAATAGAAATTTTTAATAACTTTGAGTGGGATTTTTTTTTTTCCCTAACAGTTGGATAGACTTCTACAGAAAAAAGCTGGACTGACTGTTGTTCCTTCACATAATGTCTTGAGAAATTCTGAATATCAAAGGCAGTTTGTTTGGAAGACCCCTAAGGAAACTGCTTCAGCTTTTGCAGCCAATCAGGTAGTTTAATGGATGCAATACATTTTTGAGGAATATCATCTAATCTAGTGTTGCAGATTTACATAGAACTAAGAACTGAAAGAAATTAGATACTTAAGACGGCCTGAAGGTAGGTTCTAGAAACATGAAAATGAGAGTTTTGCTAAAATCATCCTATTACTTCTGATTTATAGTAGTAATATTATACTGTCCTAGGCTACTGATGATCATTGTTGCCAGATCCATCACATATACTAAATATGAAACAGGGTAATGAAAACTTGAGGACTGGTAAGTTTTTGCATGCTGTGAATTTTTTTTATTTATTAAAAAATTGTTAAATTGATTTTATGCTGAAATGTTGAATTTTGTTGACTAATATATTGCATGTTTTCTGTCTTCTAAGAAAGGTGTAACTGCGTTGGATATTTATTTTAATAAGTACAAAATAGGTTGAAAGTGATGCAAGGTATATAATTTTGTCCTTATATCAAATGAGCAGTGATAGGAATTGTCAGTTTAACTATATAAATTCAAAAGCTATAATGGTAACTAAATGTGATATTAGGTTTCATTGTATCCTCACACAATTTTAGTATTAGACTACCATTACTAATATATACTCTGTTGTTTTACTACTATAATTCTCCAGACAGTTCTTAGCTCATTTATGTTCTTAACCATACTCCTAGGCTTAGGTAGGAAATACTTCCATTTAGAATATCCCTAGAGGCTCATGACAGCTTAGTCTTTTCTTTCTCACTCACCTGTATACGTTGTATACCCATAAGGACCGAGAGGATAATTAGATTCAGCAAGACAGTAACATGTCATCTTACACTAAGATAGTACCAGCGTTATACTACAAATTGTAGCAGCTTTAGGCTTACTTGCTTGTTACCGTTGTATACCCATAAGGACCGAGAGGATAATTAGATTCAGCAAGACAGTAACATGTCATCTTACACTAAGATAGTACCAGCGTTATACTACAAATTGTAGCAGCTTTAGGCTTACTTGTTACTCAGTTTTTAAAAAACTGAAATTTATATAACGTTTTAGGGACACATAAAATAACATAAATCAATACATACCCTTTATAAACCTAGTGAATAGAATCAGTACTTCTTTTGCTGGCTCACAAGTGTTGTTGGATAGAAAGTGTACCTACAAAATTACTTACAGCCTAAAAATTGTGCTGTTCAATTTTTGTAGAATATCTTACCTTTAAGGTAGAGGTGATTCAAATCAAAGCCCTATTGACAACTTCTGCATACTTCAGTGAAAGCATTGTGTAGAAATGTTCTTTTGATAGTATCAGAAGTATAATATAAAATAAATCACTAGCAATACCTTCACTACTAGCTTTATTGCTTTCATTAGTGAGGGTTTCAGAGAATTTTTTTTGGAAGCAGATGCTCTTTGTTAGTTGAAAGCATATCAGTTTTCAGGTCTGTGGATTGAAGAGCTCTGTGACAGAAACTTTCAAAGCTTGTTGATAGGGAACCTCTAAAGGAGCTGTTCCGTTCTATCAGACACCTGTTTTCTGAAAGGATGTCTTATATTAATATGTAAAGGAGTCAGAACAATTTTTGGCAGAAGAGTCCTTGAGGTTATACTGTACTTAAAAAGACATACTGTTTGGTTGTGATCTGTATGAAGATGTATTATTCAGCGTTGTGAAGCAACAATATACCTTATTTGAACTCCATATCTTTTCTATTTGCTTTCTTTGTAATCAGTGGTAATATACCATGAAATGGAACCATATTATGAAATATTAAGGATAAAAGAAAACATTAAAAAATAGAAACATGATAATTAACTGTTTTTTTCCTTGCTTTAAGCTAAAAATAAACAAAGGAAAAAACCTGAGCAAATGCATATGTCAGATATTCAAAACGTAAGACTTTTTTATTGTTGTAAGAGGAAAAAAAATTCATGTCAAGGAGGAAAAAAGCCCTGCAGAGCTGACAACAGAGTTGCTTTGTAAAGCTAATGTGTATTTTCATATTATTAAAATCTGCCTATTTTACTATTCTCATTACCAAACTAATAGGGGGGTAGGGAACTTGGGGGAGAAAAGATATGGTTCATTATTTCTCTTGGCTTAAGCTTTATTTGATTACAATAACTATTATTCAAAACATAGTAATGAGTAGAGAAAGTTGACCTTTGGATTTTCTCTCCAGCTTTACTGAGGTCTAATTGACAAAAATTATATATTTATGATGTACGATGTGAAGTTTTGACGTATGTATTCATTCTGAAATGATTACCACAATCAAGCTAATTAACACGTCTATCACCTCACATATTTACCATTTTTGTGTGTGTGTGGAGAGAACACTTAAGATCTATCCTTTTAGCAAATTTTGAGTACATAATACAGTATTGTTAACTATATTCATGCTGTACTTCAGATCTCCATAACTTATTTATCCTGCATAATTGAAACTTTGTACCTTTTGACCAACATCTCTCCATTTCTCCCACCCCCTGGTCCCTGGCAACCACCATTCTATTTGCTGCTTCTATGAGTTCCTTTAGATTCCACATATAAGTGGGATCATATAATGCAGTATTTGTCTTTCTGTGCCTGGCTCATTTCACTTAGCATATGTTCTCCAGGTTCATCCATGTTGTTGCAGGTGAGAGGATTTTTTTTTTAAGGCTAAATAGTAATACATTTTCTTTATCCATTCATCTGTCCATGGACACTTAGACTGATTCCATATCTTGGCTACTATGAATAATGCTATAATGAACATGGGAATGTAGATATCTTTTGAGATACTGATTTCATTTCCCTTGGATATATACCTAGAAGTGGGGTTGCTGGATCTATTTTAAATTTTTTGAGGACCCTCTATACTGCTTTCCATAATGGCCATATCAATTTACATTCCTACCAACAGGGGACAGGGGTTCCCTTTTCTCTGCATCCTTGCCAACACTTGTTACCATTTGTATTTTTGATAATAGCCATTCTAACATGTGAGGTGAAATCTCACTGATGTTGATTTATTCCTTGGTGATTAGTGATGTTGAGCACCTGTTCGTGTACCCGTTGGTCATTTGTGTGTCTTCTTTGGAAAAAAGTTCCTTTGCCCATTTTTAATCAGATTGCTTTTTTTTTTCTATTGAGTTTTATGAGTTCTTTATTATTTTGAATATTAACTCTTTATCAGATATATGATTTGCAAATATTGTGTCTTGGTTTGATGTAGTCCCACTTGTTTATTTTTGCTTTGGTTGCCTTTGTTTTTGGTATCAAATCCAAAAATCCATCATCAAGACCCATGTCAAGGAGCTTAGCCTATGTGTTTTTTTTTTTTTTTTTTGGTGGTATGCGGGCCTTCCTCTGTTGTGGCCTCTCCCGTTGCGGAGCACAGGCTCCGGACGCGCAGGCTCAGCGGCCATGGCTCACGGGCCCAGCCGCTCCGCGGCATGTGGGATCCTCCCATACCGGGGCGCGAACCCGGTTCCCCTGCATCGGCAGGCAGACGCGCAACCACTGCGCCACCAGGGAGGCCCTAGCCTATGTTTTCTTCTAGAAGTTTTATGGTTTCAGGGCTTACGTTCAAGTCTTTAATCCATTTTGAGTTAATTTTTATGTATGGCACAAGACAGTGGTCCATTTTCATTCTTTTGTGTGTAGCTGTCCAGTTTTCTCAACACCATTTATTGAAGAGACCCTTTCGCCATTGTATGTTCTTGGCTCCTTTGTCATAAGTTAATTGACCATATACACGTGAACTTATTTCTGGACTCCTTATTCTGTTCCATTGATCTATATGTCTGTTTTTATGCCTCTTTGTCCATTTTTTAATTGGGTTGTTTTCTTGCTATTGAGTTGAGTTCCTTAAATATTTTAAATATTGACCCCTTATGAGATGAATGCAGGTATTTTCTCCCACTCAATATGTTGTCTCTTCACTCTGTTGATTGTTTTCTGTACAGAAGTTGTTTTAGTTTGATGCAATCCCATTTGTCTGTTTTTGCTTTTGTTGCAATGGATGTTAATTAGACATGTGAAATGAAATTACAGTTGTATATAATTTTCCCTTTTTTGTATCCTATGATTCAACTTTATATGTGAAATTTTTTAAGCAATTGAAGAAGTTCTGTATATTTAACAAAAAACTAAACTAAAGTAATTTTTTTTTAAGGTTTTCCACAATAAAAGCAAATTTGTTCCACAATTCAAAGGTAACTCAGTCATCCATGAAACTGAATACAAAAGAAATTTTAAGGGTTTCTCTCCAGTGAAAGAACCAAAACGAAGAAATCATTTGAAGAAGAACGGAAATTTTGAAACAATATCTCCTGAAAAGAAGGTATTTGTCAGTTCTTTAAACAAAATAAAATCCTCATGATTTGAAACTCTCCACATTTTCTTTTACTTACCACCATTTGGAACTTTACAAATTTCCTTTTACTTATCACCATTTGAGATTTTGCTTTTAACTAGTTCACTAATTTGTTTATTTATTCACTAAATTTCAAATGTTCACCTAGCACCTGGTAGAAACCAGGCACCAGGTAGGTACTGAGAATACAATGATAACTACACTAAGCCCTAAGCAGTTCTTGGGTCAGTGGGGAGACAGATCTAAATAATTAAGTGTAATACAGTGCAGCAAATGCTTAGCAGTACAGCAGGTGAGTCTGCTATGTCTAATATCAAATGATTGTCCTTATAGTAATGTGAGCTCCAGGGGTTACAGTGGTGTTAGAAACACATACTTTAAATTAAATAGTGGAAATCAGATAGAAACACACATCCACACATGTATTTTAAACCATAGCTTTAGTATGCCAAATTATAGCCAGTATAATTCACACGATTTACCTTGGTATATACAAACACCTACTTCTCTGTGTGAAATTACAGCTGTTTCAGTTACAGCATCAGGTTAAAATTATTGTAAATTATAGGTAAATCAGGGGTAAGTCCTATTTTTTGATCTCCTGGAATGTCATACCTGAAATGTTATGGGTTCTAAGAATAAAAATTGGGCTTCCCTGGTGGCGCAGTGGTTGAGAGTCTGCCTGCCGATGGAGGGGACACGGGTTCGTGCCCCGGTCCAGGAAGATCCCACATGCCGCGGAGCGGCTGGGCCCGTGAGCCATGGCCACTGAGCCTGCACGTCCAGAGCCTGTGCTCCGCAACGGGAGAGGCCACAACAGTGAGAGGCCCGCGTACCGCAAAAAAAAAAAAAAAAAAAGAATAAAAATTATATGACTAAAAGTAAAATAATTTATATATATATAACTATACATATATAAAATTATATATGTATATATATAAGTCATTCATATATATTATATTTGATGTATATGTTTAATAATATATATACTCTTTGGACCTATAATGTTCTTGAAAAAAAGAATTGTTAAGTTATTCAGTAAAGCTGTGTGCTAACTTACAGTAATTAAATGGAAGGTCCCAATGAGTAACAATTAAATGTAAACTTAGAATATCAAGGGAAAATGTAAGACCAGTGTTCAATAGGTCGTTAACATAAAGTTTATTTATTTAGATGTTTGTTAATTAAAATTTTTTCCTAGCCAAGTATCTAAAATTTTTATTGTTAGAAAATGAAACCATACCCTGAACTATATACTTCAAGAAACTAACCAGATACACTAGTTTCAAAACTTGCTTGTTGATTTTTTATGATTTCTATGTTATCTTTAGTAGTTAAAGCTTACTTTTAAAAACAGAATTGTAATTCAGTATCCAGTTATACTTTATAACATCTGTGTTTTCACTTTAATGTATAACATAAATTGAGCATAAAAAGTTTAAATTATTTTCATTTTAGGATAATAAAACAGATGATCCTTTAAAATTAGAAACAGAGATGGAATCAAAAGACTCAAACCAGCCTAAAAAGAAACTTACTCCTTGGAGACATCAAAGGCTTGGGTATGTATTTTGTAAGAAAAATATCATGGCATTTAGATGATCAACATGGTGAAATATTTACTCTCATTTCATTTCTGTTAGGAAGGTGAATTCTGAATATAGAGCAAAATTTCTGAGCCCAGCCCAGTATTTCTATAAAGCTGGGACTTGGACACGTGTGAAGGAAAACATACCAAATCAGGTGAGTATATAAGCTTAGGAAGCCCACATGTTCTTTGGCACTATATCAGTTTAATTTCACAATAGTTTCACCTAGTAGAGACGACAATATGAAAATGTATGATGCGGTAATAGCACTAAAAGTATCAGGAACTTAAATTGTATGTATGAGGATATAGTTTATCAGTGTGTTTACTTTTTTTTAAAATACTAGCTTAGAGATTAGTATTATTATAAGGTCTTTAAAGTTAAAAATGTTTTAAAAATCAAATATTTATGTTAATGAAATCAGTTTATAGAATTGTAGCATTATAGATTTGATTATTTTATAACCTTCAGACCTCTACTCTCTCAATTCAAGATTGATTAATTTTTCAAGATTAGTTTATCTGACTGACGTGCCCTGTTAGCATGTACTAATAGTGCAGTCTGCAAGCACAAGGAAGGAGTGGCCTGTGTTGATAGAGGTTTGAGTTCTAGTGTTGGGATACCCTGACATATGGGAGAAATTCTGAGGATCCTAAAGAAAGGTTGGAAGAAAAGGGTAATTCTAGAATTGGTGAGTGCTAGTTTAGTACTAGCTTCTTATAGCTAAAGGATAAACGGTGGAGCTTTTTTGGTTATTGTGTAGTTAGCATCTTTTAAACTACATCTTGATGGTTTGCTCCCCTTTCTGTGTGAATAAGCTAAATGAGAACATTTTGGATTAGACATTATAAAGAGAGGGATAATTTGGATGGGGAATGAATCTTATTTAGCTCCATACTTTAAACCATGGCTAACAATTATGTGTAATCAGCCTCTGACACTTTGAGCTTCTGGCTCTTGGCTCTGGCAGCTCCCAGACCTATGTCCTAGTGACAATATTGGGTTGCCCAAAAAGTTCATTCCAGTTTTTCCATAAGATGTTACAGAAAACCCGAATGAACTTTTTGGCCAACCAAATATTACTGGGGGCAAAATTCCTATACTCACCCTGGTGAAATCAAGTTAAAAATGAGAGCATTGAAAGCAGCCATGACAGAAGAAAGGAATCGAGTCAGTTTTGAATTCTTGAGCAGTTTCTGACCATGCCAGACCTCGGTGAGGATCTCTGTGCCTGAGGAGTCTGATGGGCAATGAGGGAAAACCCCAGGCAAAGGCAGGAACAGAGTGTGGCCATAGAGGGCGTGTGTGGCCAGTTGATAGGTGTCAGCCACTGCCCTGTCGTGTTCCGGTACTTCACTAGGTTGGGTTCATGAGAAGCTCCTTGTTTTGGAAAGATTATCCCTTAGTCTGAGACTTCTTTGAACTAAGATGAATTGGTATTTAGGCCTCAGATCTAAACATTTAATGGACTCAGAGGACTGTTATGTCTGGAGCCGTGATAATGTGACAGTCCTTATCCTGCCCTTGTGGAAGAGAACATTTTTGTTTTTGTTGTTAACGTAAGATCGGTCTTTAAGATTTCCTATTATAATATCTTGGTAATGTGACTTTTCTAAGGTTTGTTTTATTAATTGCTATTGGTGGGTGAAAATGTTTAAATTAGTAGAATAGTTTGCCTTAATTTCATGGTCAAAATCATTCAAAAAAACAAATTGGAGTTAGAAAAGAATAAGAATTTTTAGTTATGAGGTTAGTGATAACTATCACTGATAGTGATAATAGTTTTAGTCGATCAGGTCATAGACATTTAATATGGGCCATATTTTCTTATATCTTACATTTTTTTCCCTGGAAGATACTTACTGTATGTGGCTGATTTTGAGGTACCTGCATATAAGGTACTCCCTCATTTTCCTACTTCTAACATTTCATGGAATATTATTCACACTCGTCAAATGCATTTGGACATCAGTGACTTTTTTTATCATTAGAATATTAATGCACTTTGAATCATGTTACAGTTTTCTAGTCCATGTATCATCTTCATTTCCCTCTTTCTTCTTTGAGATATTGTACTTTTAAAATCTATTTATAGTCTAGTCACTAGATATTTTATCCTGTGTCCCAAGTTCCTATTCACATAACATTAGGGTAGTTGGTTTTATTTGTCCAGTGGTTGTATATTTGTTATCTCTATACTATAACCAGTGGCTCTATTCCTCTTTAAAATGCTCACTAGAAGGCTGTTTTTTAATAATAATCAGCAACTGCAACTGTTAAGTCCAATCCTAGAATAACTACTGGATCTGTGTTAAATGTCTTTTTTTCCTGATTGTTAGGTAGTCTTCTAATCCTCCCAACTGCATTGGTTGAGATAATTTTTTTCTAATGTGTCTTCCAGAAATAGGACTTTGTTTCAAGATGAAGTGCCACATTGAGACATTCTGTAATTTGACAGACATTGTAAGGACTTTTAGGTATAAGATGACTCTTCATTTTCAGGGGATGATTTTGGGAAAAAGGAGTATTTTATTCCCGTTTTCTGAGTTTGAATTTTTCACATATAAATTTTAAACAACTTAGTTGAATTCTTAATTTGGGAAAAGAAATCCAGAAAGGAAAACGTTCTACTTATAGCATTTAATATTATGTAACCTGATGGTGTTACTTGACCTGAAAAGGGGTGTGTGTGTGTGGCTTTAACTGAGTTAGGCATGGTTTATTCATATCCTTTTTAGTGGCTCCTTTTTTTGGCTGTAGGGATTGTTTTTAATACTGAGTTCACACCATTGATTTTTTTTCTCTTTCTAGTAGAACACCTTACTTTGGAAATATCAGCATCCTATTTTTTTCATCTTAGTTTAGGATTACAGAAGTTTAAAATCATGTATTTGTAAAATATAACATTAGTACTAAGATTATTAACAAAGATTGCTGATAAAGTCAATTTAAAACATTGAGTTTTGAATGTCAGTAACAAATAGAACTGAATAAAGTTTTACAGAATTTCTGTATCTCCCCTCCCTTCTTTAAAAAAAGTTGATGTCAGATAAAACTGGGTCACTGTGTACATGGAGGGGATGTTCTCCCATCCTCTCATTTCATCAATCAGTGAGGTCCTCCCGCATGTATAGAATGCAGCCTTCTCTGCAGCTCCTTCCTGCTCTACCCTACACACAGTGCAGGACTGGTAGGACCCCCTTTTGAAACCACTCCTTCAGTTTATATCTCATTTGTTTATTATGGCATAGATCATACCAATATTATGATAATGATTTATCATATAGGAGGAGGTCGGCCTGCTGTACCAGATTGTGAGCACATTGAGTGCAGGAACTTTCTTGCTTATCTTTGCTACCAGCCGTCTAGCTCAGGCCTAGCGCTTAGTCCATACTCAGGACAGGTTGTGGAATCAATGTTGAAAGGCTACATTCTCCCTCACTTCAAGGAGTTCATAGGTTAATGGAAAGAATGACACAAGCAATAATTCCAGAAGAATGAAATAAGTACTAGTGGGGATATACACCAAGGGCTTTGAGAACCCAGGGGGGAGGAAGTGATCCTAAGGCATGAAGATTTTATCATGTAGGTGATGGAGTGGCCATGATACATTTGAAGCATGGGGGTACTATTAGAAATAAAATCTGGATTATATCAAGGCGCTTTATTACAAGGTTCCCATGCATTCAGAATACACTGGTTAAGAGTTCAACAGACTCAATACCTATTAAATGCAAAAAACATTATTAGTAATTTTCTTTAAAGTATAAGAGTTGAAAAAAATGATAAATGAACATGGCTTAATTTTTTTAACAGTGAAGAAAACAGTATTTTGAATTATCTTTTAGGAATGTTTCAGGTTTGGTTCATTAGAGCAGTAGGACTCTGTTGGGATTATGTGTTTTCTTTTGCCCTGGCAGGCACTGTCCTTTGCTTTGTCTGATTCCCTAGAGACGTAGCACTTGCATCCCTCTGCATCAGTAGTATTTCCTTAAGGAGCTGAGGATATGTTTCTCCAGTTGCTTTTGCAATGCCAATTTTCATTATTTGCTTTTTTGCCTTTAAGTGAGAGAAAAGCAGTTTTTTTTTGCTTTTATTGTTTTAACTTTTTATTTTATATTGGAGTATAGTTGATTAACAATGTTGTGATAATTTCAGGTATACAGCAAAGTGATTCAGTTATACATACACATGTATCTATTCTTTTCCCATTTAGGTTGTTACATAATATGAGAAAAGCGATTTTAGCAGACAGTATCCAGGTATCCTTTTAAGGCTAATATTTGTATTTATGATAGGAAAAAATTATACAGTTTTTTGAGAAAAAATTATTTTAAGCAGATTATTCAAAACTATTTTAAGCTGCAACTTAATTTTTTTACATTGTGGAATTGTATTCAGGGAAGCCAGAAGGTGGCAGTATGACGTATAAAATGAAAGGGTTTCAATGAGTATAAAAGACTCCTTTTCATGTGAAAATATGTTATTTGCATATTAGGGAATTCAAGTCACCTTATATTAATAGTTCATCAGAACTTTTTTTTGGTATCCTGTTGCTTTGTCGAATATATTACAGTTATTATTTTGTGGGATATTCTTTTAAATTATGTATTTAATACTGGTTTTGCTGATTACAAGGGAATGTTGAGGAATTTGGAGGGGAAAGCCTCATGACTCTCTCAGTGGAGCTTCTGTAGTAGTAGCAGCAGGTGTATATAAGCCTAGAAGTAAAGACTGGGGCTAGGGGTTTCTGGCATGTCAGTACTCTTCCAGAGGTGGGGAAATAGTAATTAGGTTACCTTGTCGCAGACAGCATTCCACCCATGCAAGAATGTGGTTGATTTTCAAGGCAATGTTAAAGTATCTTGTTACTGAATTAAATGTTACTGAAAATACTAAAAAAAAATTGATTGACAAGTTTGGTATATACTTAGAAGGAAAAATAATAAGGTATTTCAGTGATTCCCATTAATATTCAATTATGGCATTAACCTGTCATTAAGTATGTTTCTGTATTCCTCCCCTAGGGTTCTCTAAATGCCATGTGGTATGCGGAGGTTGGTTGCTTTTGAGTTTTTAAATCTGTAATAATGCATAGAGTACTTGTGTAATTTCAGTTGAAGTAAGAAGTAGGTGTCACTGTTTTTCTTAGCTGCTGCAAATTTCTCCCTGCCTGCTGGCCTGAAGTAAAATAACTGCATTGTGCATCAGCTTGACTGTTTTAATTTCTGCTTAAAAATGCACATAGTCTGATGAATGTATGTGGCTACTTTTGCCTTTCTTTCTTCTTGGTCTCTGGCTGTATTTGTACAATGTCTTGGATATGCTACTTGGTGATATTTGCAAAGGAGCATTTACAGTGATACATGATATCTCAACTCTCCTGCATAGGTTAAAGAACTCCGAGAGAAGGCTGAGTTTTATAGAAAACGAGTTCAGGGAACTCATTTTTCTCGGGACCATCTGAATCAGATTCTGTCTGAAAACAACCGCTGTTGGGATGTCTCCTCGACCACGAGCTCAGAAGGAACCATTAGTAGCAACATTAGAGCACTAGATCTTGCTGGGTGAGATGTTATTTGTGGATGGTGGAAAAGTATGTTATAGATTATGTAGATCATGGAATTACATAGGAAACTGATATGAAGACTCAAAAGTTGTCTAGTCAAATGGAAATATACCAGCCACTTATTACATTTCATTATTTTTAGTTTATTCTCTGTGAAAAGTAAAGCTATACATACTTGCTTTACACACTTGGGTAGAAATAATACATAATTTAAATCTGGAAGACTGCATTTTATAATATTCCTTCTTAGCAGTTAAGAGTAGACTAGGGATGACTATACAGTAGACGTAAAAAACTTTAAAAAGTAAAACAAAAAGAAAAAGGTAACAATAATAAAAACAGAGAATATTATCTATTAGTACATTTCCATTATCATTCATTAATGGATTTTTGTGGTTAATATGGAACTTCCACCCTGATTCTACAGAAGAATTCTCTGCTATTTTGGGTTTTAAAGTGAACACAATTTAAACTGTTTCTAAGAGGAATAGCACATCGATTTGTAGCAAATAAAATAGTTTTTGGTTTTTATAGTGTATTAGTATAGGCATACATACCAAATTAACTATAAATTCTAATTATGTGACATCTGATTTTTAAAGTTCATCACAAAATCTGTTCTTTAACAATGACTTGAAAAGATTGATATATCTAAAATATAAAATTTGAATCAAGTTATTTGATCCATAAGTACACATGAGTTTGTGTACAAACCCTAGTTGAGTAACTGAACAAGTTAGACCATGTGAGAGGGTCCTAGTTTATGTATGCAGAGGCCACTCGAGAGATACATGTGAGTTTTATCAGCAGTGATGCAGGCATGTATGTGTGATGGGAGGAGTAAAAGGAGATAAATATAATTTATTTTGGAATATCTTAATAGATTGTAACTTTAACTTCTATTGTAAAATGAACTCTTAATTTGATTTTTTTCTTCAGTATCTGGGCAAGGCAATATCAGTGGGAAACAGAGTTGTGAACCATGGAAGGCAATGACGGACTTATTAAAATAAGTATCAATTAGAAACCTCAAACTACTCAATTTAAAATAAAACTTATTTTTGTTATGCAGAGATCCTACAAGCCATAAGACTTTGCAGAAATGTCCTTCTACAAAACTAGAAGAAAAAAGACCTATCTTGGAAGAACAGCCCCAGAAAACTACCACAGAGAAATTGGGTGTGTCAGATGCTCCCATACCTGTTAGAAGGCGTCTGGCTTGGGATGCAGAGAACACCACTGAAGACACACAGAAACAGCCAAGAGAGGAGGAGGAAGAGGAGGAAAGGGACAAGCAGGTTAATGTGGGAGAGCTAGAGAAGTTGGAAGTACAGGAAAAATCTAAAGCAGACAAGATAAAAGAAGGGTGAGCGTTTTAAATTAATCAGTATATAGACGAATTATTGTTCATAGTTAATATGTATTTCGTTTTGTCACTAATTAATTATAGTGGTTTACACTTTTGGTTTTATGATTAATAAAGAGCAAATTTTACTTTAATGTCACGAAATAGGCATTTCTTTATGGTTTATATAATTTAATTCACTCAGGTATTTGAGTCACCACTACTTGGTAATTGAACATTGAGCTACTTGGGGGGGAAGTAGTTAGGGTTATTTTCATTTATATCCTGCTAATTATGATTTGCTAGATACCTCTGGAAGTATGACTTTATGACTTGAAGAAAATAACTGATATTCTTTACTATCAGATGGTTATACTACCAAAAAGAAAGAAGTTTTGTAATATTAAAATAAGTGACTTCCTACCAAATGTAAAATAGATAGCTAGTGGGAAGCAGCCGCATAGCACAGGGAGATCAGCTTGGTGCTTTGTTTCCACCTAGAGGGGTGGGATAGGGAGGGTGGGAGGGAGACGCAAGAGGGAGGAGATATGGGGATATATGTGTATGTATGGCTGATTCACTTTGTTATAAAGCAGAAACTAACACACCATTGTAAAGCAATAATACTCCAATAAGGAAGTTAAAAAAAATTTTTTTTTTAAATAAAATAAGTGATTTCTGCAAATAGCTAATTTCCATTGATTTATATGCAGATTGCTTTGGGGAGTGGTTCTCTACCATTGGTTATGGTATTTTTTTGTCCATAGTCCAATACCCTTATCATTCATTCATGAGTTTCGCAGCTAATATGGAACTTAGGTTCTGATTTAATGGAAGAATTCTCTGGTGTGTCGCTGACTTGCAGTGATCTCACCTCTTTTCCAATATTCAGTTACTCTTAACTGTGTGTAGATTTGTTTATTTTTTTCCGAAACAAAATGTCCTTCTCTTATAGGTTTATAGTTTAATTGCATAATGATGGCAAAGTATTTTTTTATTATATTTTCTGGAGGACATGCTTCATAATTGTTTTAATTTGTAGGTCGGAGTCGTCTTCTGTGTCCTCAGGAAAAGGAGGCAGGCTTCCTACTCCGAAGCTAAGAGAACTTGGTGGAATCCAGAGGACTCATCACGATCTTACCACTCCAGCTGTCGGTAACAGGCAAACACTGTGCAGTTCTTATTTCACCTGCTTTCTCTACATGATAATTTAGTTTAATCAAAATATAGCATATTTTGCATTTTTCCAGGTGGTGCTGTTTTAGTGTCTCCATCTAAAATGAAGCCTTCAGTTGCAGAACAGAGAAAAAGAATGTCCTCTCAGGATGGCTTAGAAACTTTGAAGAATGATTTTAGGAAGGTAAATATTTATATTTTGGAGAAAAACATCTCTTCAGGAAGTGATTATTTTAGTCACATGCAATAAGTGAATGAGAGTTTCCGATTTTAGAAAATTCTGCCTATCATATATGGAGATGATGCTCTTAACTTACTTTCAGAAGGCAAAGGCATTGAATTGTTTTTTTGGGTAGTGGCACTGTATTTCTGCTATACTTTCAATTTTTGTCAATAGTGACAACAGGAAGAGAGAGAAGAAAAACGATACTATTGATTGAGCACCTTCTGTGGCAGTTTTGTTCCAGCTATGTTCCAGGCGCTGATTTAACACTAGAGATGTAGCAGTGAAAGGAGCAGGTAAAAATCCTGGCCTCTCCTCCTTCTGGTGGAGGAGAGAGACAATAAACAGGCTAACTAGGTAAAATACATAGTATTTTAGATAGTGATGAGAACTAAGGAGAAAAATAAAGCAGGGGAGGTGAGTAGGAAGTGGCCAGGGAAGTTCTCACTGCATAGGTTAAAGTTCTCACTGAGAGGGTAACATTTGAGTAGAATCTGAAGCAGGTGAAGGACTGACCCATATGCATATCTAGGAAGGCATTCCAGGCAAAAAGAATAGCAAGTGCAAAGTCCTCCAGGTGAGAAGGTACCTGATTCTTTGAGGAACAGGCAGGAGTGGAGCTGAGAGCAAGAAAGGGAGAATAGGATGGGCAGTGAGGTCAGAGGCATAATGAGGAACTAAATTGTGTAGGGCCTTATAGGTCATAGCAAAGACTTTGCATTTTATTCTGAATGAAAGGGAACGCCTTTAGAGGGGCAGAGGAGTGATATGATTTGACTTGGGTTTTTCCAAGGTCACTCTGGCAACTGTATTGGGAATAGACAGTAGGGGTGCAAGAGCAAGGGCTTGAAACTGGTTAGTCAATTACAATATCCAGGCAAGAGGTGATGGTCATTTGGATCATAGCAGTAGCTGTACCAGGAGCTACATTTGGTTATTTTCCATTGTCTATCCCTTGGTTGCTGGTAGGCAGAGGAGTCATTAAACTCACTGAACACAGTTATTTTTTTCCTTTGTTTTCTTACAGAAGCTACTATTATAATAACATTAAATCTGTAAGTCATTCAGTTTGCAATGAATTATCCCTGTCATTCAGTTGCCCTTGGTTGATATCATTCTGTATCTCTTTTTTTTTACCATAGGAATTAGGAAGACTATATTATATTATCTAGAAATATTTTCATTGTTAACTTTTAATGACATACTTTGAATTATGGGAGTGTCGTGGGGCAGCAGCAATTTGGGGAACTTCTGTGGGAATGATCATAACAGCTAGCATTTACTGAGCACTTACTGTGTTCTAGGCTCTGTGCTAAGTACTTTACATGTGTTAATTTGTTCAGTCTTCATAATGGTGGAGTAGGATTTGTCCCCAGGCAGTCTGTTCTCAGAGGCCACATTTTTAACCCCTAAACAACACTGTCTTACAAGACTTGAGAGTAGAATTCTCATGATATTGGTTTGATAGTCAAGTACCATCTGTACATTTTAAAAATGATATTAAAAACCCAAGTGTATGTTAGCTCACTTCATTCATTCAGCAGATGTTTCTTATCCATTTACTTACATGCTAGATGCTGTGGTTGTGATAATGAGCAAAAATAGACTTGGTACATGATTTTGTTGAACCTACAGTCTTGTGAGAATCACACCCCCAAAAAAGTAAAATTAAAACTAATAATAGTTTCAAAGAAGTATATAGTGCTGTTCTGGAAGGAATTGACCTAGTCATGGAGATCAGGAAGCTTCTTGAAAGTCAAGGATGCTTCTTCAAAGAAGTCATAATTGAGTTGAGATATAGAGGAAGAAGAAGAGTTAACCAGGTAGAAAGGGAGGGGAGGAGAAGCATAGCATATGCCACAGTCCCGTGGGAAGAAGGGGCATAGAGTTTTTTTGTTTTTAATTTTTTTTTTGATGTGGAACATTTTTTTTAAGTCTTTATTGAATTTGTTACAATATTGCTTCTGTTTTATATTTTGGTTTTTTGGCCACGAGGTATGTGGGATCTTAGCTCCCTGACCAGGGATCGAACCCGCACCCCCCGCATTGGAAGGTGAAGTCTTAACCACTGGACTGCCAGGGAAGTCCCATGGACATAGGGTTTTAAGAAACAAAGACCAGTACAGTGTGTGGCAGGGAGCAGGTGCAAGATGAGGCTGGAAGAGACAGCAATATTGAGGATTTCTTTCATCTCAAGTAAAATGGAAAACGACTGAAATATTTTAAATATGGGAGTGTTGTGATTGATTTATGTTTTGCAAGATCTCTCTGGCTGCCGTGGAAGGCAAGAGTGGACTGTGGATACCTTTGAGAGCCCATTGCAGTAGTCCAGATAGGAGCTGTGATAGCTTGGACTAAAGAGGGTGGGCATAGACGTGAGTGAAACTGAAGAATTGTGTAAGGGGAACAATGTCAAGGCCTGGAGCTGGGTTGGAGAATGACTTCTAGGTATCTGACTTGCCAAGCAGGATTGATGGAGAGTGCCATGCACTGACTGAGAACTCTGCACGAAAGCCATCTTTGGAGGGGAATATCAGGAGTTTCATTTTCATTCACTCAGTTCAGAATTTACTGTGCTCTTACTATGTATCAAACACTGTTCTGGGATCTGGGGATTCATTGGTAATCAAGATAAAATTCTTGCGATCCTGGAACTTACATTTTCATTGGGAGAAGTGGACATGATTTTTTAAAAAGGAATTTCAGATAGTAGTAAGTGCTATCAATTAAATAAAACTGCAAATGACCTCCAAGGGGTGGGTGAGACTGCTTTAGTTTGGGTCATCAGGACAGGCACCTCTGAGGAGGTGACATTTTAGCAAGACCTGGCTGATGAGGGAGGTGCCCATGCAGAGATCTGGGCCGGAGATTGTTTTCCAGGTAGAAGGACCAGCAAGTGCAGGTGAACAACAGTGAGCGTTTCATCGAGAGTGAAAAGGCCTGTGTGACTGGAGCCTGGAGAAAGCAGAGGAGAGGGTGGGGAATGAGGGTGGAAAGGGAGTGGGCAGGGGAGCTGGGTAAGGAGTGGGATGTTCTTCTAATGGCACTGGGAAGCTCTTGGAGGATTTTAAGCAGTAAAGCAAATATAGATCTCTGCTACACTTGATAACTAAAATCACCCTGGCTACTCAGTGGAGAATGGGCTATACTGGGGGAGAGTAGAAGCATTGAGGCCAATAAGGAGGCTTTTAGGTTCAAGAACAGATCATGAATTCAGTTAAATTAAACCTGGGAACCCCATGTATTACAAATATTCTATAGATTTAATTCAGGTTTTAACAATAATGAAACCAATTTGACAGAAATTCCAAATTCTACATATCTGTGTACAAAAAGAAAAAACCAAAAGAACGATTTTCATAAGAGATCTTTGTAATTAAAAAGGGAAGCAAGTGGAAAATTTGTGCTTTTATCTTAGATCTTGATTTTAAAATATTTGTTTTTTGAATGAGACCCCAGGCTATCTCCCCTTTGAAGCAATAAGCCCTCTAATTGCAGAAAATGATGCCTAAGGTCAGAAAGCAATGTTTTGAACATTACATTGATAAACAAAGTTAATAACTAAAGGCAACAATTACAAGGAATGATCAGGAAAGTTTGGAGCTATATTTGATTTTACTTGTTTACATTCTCCTAAAAAGTAAAATTATACAGGGACTTTTCTATTCATGATATATTATCATTGTAGAAAAATAGAAAATACTGACCAAACCAAAAAAGAAGGTAATTCATACCTACTGTTCAGAAACATCCGTTGTTGAATTTGAGTTTAGATATATAGTGTATTTGTTTATTATACTGTAGATAAGTTTTCATAATATATTTTTCTCCCCTAGCAATGTATTGTGAACATACTTCCATACCATTAATTTATAATCTGATTTTTAATTGTGACATGATGTACGATCTGTAGTTATACTATAGCTTTTTTTAAACTAGATGCTTATTGTTGAAATGTATTTTTTAAAACTAGATGCCTATTGTTATTTCTTAGTTTTACTTTATTTTGAAAAAATGCTCTAAAGAAATCCATTCTTTACCTGAATTTTTGTTCATATTGTTGTTACCTATTTTTATGTAAATACTCCCTAGGTATTAATTGTGTGGTCAAAGAGCCACAGTATTAAGGTTTTTGCTATATCAAAGAGCCACAGTATTAAGGTTTTTGCTATATTTTGCCAGCTCCCCTGGAAGGTTGTCCTACCAGTAACACTGGATAAGAGTGCCAGTTTTTCTACATCCTTGTCAGCTCAGGGTATTATAGTTTGTTTGTTTGTTTGTTTCAATTTATCTTTGTAATTTGGTAAGTGAAAAATTACGACATTGCTTTTATTTTGAAATTATTTGATTATCAGTGAGGTGTGGAATATGTTTGCTATTTGTAATTTGTATGTATATGAATTGCTGATATGTATCCTTTTTCTACCTTTAAATTAGGTTTATCGTACTACTTTTAAAGAAATATTTATGTAACAGTGATAATAATTCATTGTCAGTCCAGTAAGTTGTATATTTTCCCCAAGTTTGTCATTTTTCTTTTATTTTTTAAATATTTACATATTTTTTGTTTTTATTTAGCTAAATATCTTTATCTATATCGGTTGTTAGGCTTATAAAACCTTCCCCACATGGAGGTTACATAAATTTTCCCCATATTTTTTCCTACTGCTTTTATGGTTATATACTTTTGTATGTTTAAATTTTTGTTTTGTTTATATATGTACACACGCATATATGTGTTTTGTTTCGTTTTTGTCATTTAGAAAGAAAGTCGTGCTATATCCCTCCAGACTTCTCCAGCTGCTGGTCTAAAAACAATTGATCCCTTGCCTTTGAGGGAAGATTCTGAACCCAGTATCCCCAAATTTGCTGAGACAACTCTTCCAGTTTCAAAAATTCCAGAAAATCCAACTAACACACCTGGGCAGTCTCCATCTCCACCCTGTGCCCCATCCTACTGGCATCCTTCTCGTCGAATTCAGGGCTCCCTGAGAGATCCAGAATTTCAGCATAATGGTAATTACTTGGATTTTAGTTTTTTGTCTATTAAAATGAAAGTGTTATACTGATAGCTACAAAGGCTCTGAGTATATACTATATATTAATAAATTGTGTTATTTAGTTTTTTAGTTAATGTAATAGATTTCTTTAAATAGAAAAAACCTCATCTCTGGAACACTCAGTTGTGCTGTACCCAAGTTCACTTTGGTCTAAGTGTGAGGTGTCTCTCGTGTTCCTTCCCATAAACGTACAGGCAACCCACTAGATGCCATAGCACCTCTTCCCCAGGCGTGACAACCAAAGTTGTTTTCAGACATTACCAAATGTTGCCTGGATGTAGAATTCAAGGTCATAAAATATTTTCCTTTGGTTTTATTAGGTGTTGCTCTGCTGTTTTCTAACGTCCACTATTATTACTGAGAAGTCTGAAGCTCTTTTTATTTTTGATCTTTTGTATGTGGCTTTCTTTTTTTTCCTGGCAGCTCTTGGCATCTTCTCTTTATACCCAGTGCTCTGAAATTTTATAGTGGGTCCCTTTTCATTCATTTTGCTGGTACTCACTAGACCTTTTCAGTCTGAAAAGTCATGTTCCTCAGTTCTGGGAAATTTTCTTAAGTTATTTAGTCAGTAATTTCTTCCCCTCCACTTTCTATTTCTTCCTTCCAGCACTACTATTTTTCAGATGCTGGACATGTTGAACATGATCATTTCTTATCTTACCTCTCCTATTTTCCATCTCTGTCTTTTTGTTTTAATTTGAAAGGGTCACTAATTTTTATCTTCTACTTGAGTTTTTAAATGATATTTTGCTATGTTTTTAATTTCTAAGATTTTTTAAGCACTACATACTCCTTTTATACAGCATCCAATTCTTATTTCATGGATGGCATGTTTTATCTGTTTGAGGAGATAAATGATATATATAATACCCCTATTTTGAATATGGTTTCCTTGCCCCCGGTTGAATCCGGTGTCCTTCAGTCAAGGTAGCTCTGATAAACCTTCTCTAGCAATGAGACCTCCATTCCTCTTTTGGGAGAGTTACCCTGCTGTGCAAATTTGAAGAAGGATCTGGCAGACTTTTGTAGAAAGACTTTCAACTAGATTCCTGATTCAGTTTTACCTTCGCTCCAACTCTCAGTGGTACTCAGAACTCCCCAAACCCCAGCCATCAGGGGAGCAAATTGGTTGCTTCTTGGCTTCCCTCCTCTGCTGCCTTAGGACTCAGCTCACTTGGCTATGATGACCACATACTCACTGTCCTTCCATTTGCTTTCCACTTTCCAAGATTTTGTTGCTGTTTTCTTGTTTCCCATTTTCACTGTCCTGTGGGTTTGTATCACTTTTGTAGATGTGTGTAGTCCAACTGCCATCTTTAAAGAGAAGCTTACTGTATTTCTTTAAAGTTAGAATAGATCAGTATTATCATTGAAAAGAATCCCAGGAGATTATCCATTGTTTGTTTACATATTTGCTAAGTACATTATGAATTAATGAATGGCCCTTTGGCAGTAATTTCTATTAAAGTTATAAAATTAATAAATTTTCTGACAGCCTACCTTCACTTAGAGTTGACTATAAATAAGATACACTGTTGGGTGGCTTTGAAGGATAATTTCTTCTGGCTTTTTCTTTTTTTAAGTGGGAAAATCAAGGATGAACAATTTCCAGTTACCTCAGCAAGAAGCCTTTAATGATGAAGGTATTTTAATAGTCAAAGAACACAAGATAAAAGTATAATGTTTTATTATATAGTAGTTCATAATAGTATGATTTTACACTTGGTTAGCACTTTATAGTTTACAAAGTACTTCCACAGATGTCATTTCATTAGAACCTTGAAACCCTGTGAAGAGGGTGAAATTATCCCCATTTTATAAACGAGTAAACTGGGAAATAAGCCTTGAAGAATCTTTTTTAAAGCAAACAGTTGGCAAGAGATTGTGCCTAGCATCACACCTAAGGTCAGTACTCTGATTCACACCCTGGGTAGCTGGTGGCTCAGGAATTCGGCCTAGCATTATATCCATCATTTTTTTCATATGTCTGTATATTCTTAAAATATATATAATTAGGGAAAATGAATTTTTTTTCTTTCGTTTTGACAAATTCATTTGCTTCTAATAGTGGCAGGAGGAATTTTGAATTCTCAATGTTGAACAATTGAAATTACTACTTTAAATTCACCCTAAGAAGTATGAAATTACTAAATTTATAAATTTCGAATTTGAAAGTAAATTTGAATTAATACTTTATGTATTATAGCTTCACACACATTAAAGGTTTTCTCTTAGCAAGTTGGAGACTTTTTTCAGAATTCAGTGAGCTGGAAATCAAGTTGCTGTGTTTTGAAATGCCAATATCTGGACACTTTGAATCCAGTTCTGTTTTCTTTTTAATGGAAGAACAGTGTCTGCAAATAACTTGATAAGAGATTTGCTTGCTCAGATTGTGGAATTTCACTAATAATGAAGGGTAGCGTGTTAAAGTCAGACGTTATGTCTACATTAAGTGAAATTATTTTAGAAATGTGATGTGAGTACCATGCTAAGGTAAGGCATTTCATTTTTAAAACATTAAAGTTCTGCTCAAACAGCTGTGCTTTTTAAAGTAGGACAAGACAATATGATGATGACTCTTCCGAGTAATACTGAAATCACAGGCCAAGTGTTTAGGTAATGACATAGTGGGATTTCAGGAAGGAAACAGAATGCTCATTTAACATTAAAATGTTTGATTTCTAAATATGATAAACTTGGAAAATTACTGTGAACTATCCTAAAAATGTTGATATCTTATATTTTAATAGATTACTGGTTTCTGACAGAGTCAATATTGACATTACAAAGCTTGATGCTTTTAATTTGCTGTTAATGTTTTGAAACATAGTATTTTTATAAGACGTATTTTTTTACACTGAATATAATTCTTTCATTTCAGATGAGGACAGATTATCTGAGATTTCTGCTCGCTCTGCAGCTTCTAGTCTCCAGGCTTTTCAAACTCTGGCACGAGCTCAGAGAAGGAAGGAGAATTTCTGGGGCAAAACATAATTAGACATACACCTAGTTAATTTGCTTTTATCTAGGGGAACCACTGGCGTAATCTTCTTTATTGCTTTACTATGTTAAGACTGCAAGTGTTTGGATTTTTTTCTAACATTTCCTACCTAAAAAGAATTGTTTGATTTTTCAATAGCCAATTCAATTTACTTGGAAAATTTTTAACATAGGTTCATAAAAATTTAACTTTTGAAGAATTCGTTTTGCATCTGTCCCAAAGTACAAAGACATAGAGTATATAGTTCTTCACATGTTCCAACTTGTATTAGGTGTCGGGGTAGCTGGTAGAATTGTGAATTTCACCTATCCAGAGAATATTCTTAAAAATGAATAAAGTGAAGTAAAAATTAAGATAAAAGTGTGAAGTATACATTCCCCCCAAGATTGGCTTTATGTATGTTTACAGTTGTAGATGTCATAAAATGAATTTGTTGTTCCTTTAACTTTTGCTGTGGTGTTTATTTTTATTTTAGTACCTTCTGTATATGGTTACAGTGTTAAAATAATTGTTCTTTAGATTGAAAATACCAGCTTTTGTACATACTTTTCTTATTTATGTAACAAAGTTTGCTGAGAGAATATGTATATTTTTGATCTTTGTGTGTATTCTGTTTGTATAAGGACTTTGGCTTACATTTGAATAATGTCTGAATTTTGAAAAATTATTTGTATAATGGAGAATTATAACTTTGTAGACATTTTGAAATAAAGATTGATCAAGTGTTTCAGTTCTGTTTGTTTCAAGGGTTTGGCTTCTCTAGAAAGTTATTATCTGGAACAAATAATTATTTTTAAGAACATTCTACTCACAACAACTTAAACACATCATACTTCTTTTGCAGCTGTCCAGATGCAGCAAAACTGAGTCCACAATGTTTTTGCACAAATGTAGGAAAAATGTAGAATTTCCAAGGCAAACTCATTTTTTAAAAATTTAACACAAACTTTTCTTTCTTTTTTCTTTTTAAGAACTTTTTTTTTGTTTTTGATTTATTTATTTTTGGCTGCATTGGGTCTTCCAAATGTAGGAAAAATGTAGAATTTCCAAGGCAAACTCATTTTTTAAAAATTTAACACAAACTTTTCTTTCTTTTTTCTTTTTAAGAACTTTTTTTTTGTTTTTGATTTATTTATTTTTGGCTGCATTGGGTCTTCATTGCTGCACATGGGCTTTCTCTAGTTGCAGTGAGCGGGGGCTACTCTTCGATGCGGTGCACGGGCTCCTCATTGCGGTGACTTCTCGTTGCAGGGCACAGGCTCTAGGCGCGCAGGCTTCAGTAGTTGTGGCTCGTGGGCTCAGTAGTTGTGGCTCGTGGGCTCTAGAGCGCAGGCTCAGTAGTTGTGGCGCACGGGCTTAGTAGTTGTGGCTCGTGGGCTCTAGAGCGCAGGCTCAGTAGTTGTGGCACACGGGCTTAGTTGCTCCGTGGCATGTGGGATCTTCCCAGACGAGGGCTGGAACCCATATCCCCTGCATTGGCAGGCAGATTCTTAACCACTGTGCCACCAGGGAAGTCCCTAACACAAACTTTTTGACTATACTTCTTTACTCTTAGGACATGTTCTGTGGTCTTACTCTTTATCTTGCAAGTCATGATAAACTTAATTTTCTAAAAAATATGGATTTCATAAAATATTTACAATAGATAGAAGGTACTGAAGATGATACACAGAATATTCATGCCTGTTGGTTAGAAAGCAGGTGAACAGTCTGTTCTAAAGTGCTTAATTTGGTCGAGTGCTTTTGCTAATCACTGATTCACAATAAGAGTCTTAAAGATCTTATGTTACCATGAGGTTATAAAGATCTGTGGTCATGCAAATTATTTGCTTACATTTCACAGACCTTTTAAAAACGTTTGTTGATTTAAAAACTTACTAAGGCACTAAAGATGGAAATAAAAACTAGAAATTAGTGTATAATTGGATTTTAGAGCACAGAACACAGATCATCTTGGCTTCTATACAGATGTGTACTGAGGCATATTAGTTGTAAAATAAATTTGAAACATTATTTTTCTGGAAGCTTAGACATATCATTGTCTTCTTTCTAAAAAGTTAGTTTAGTTGGTTAGCATAGAGTTTTCAATGGCTGACCAGTGATCTACAGTAAAGAGGAATTATAGCTTGCTTGCAGGGAATTGTGCATAACACACAGTCTGTTTTATTTAAGCCACAGAGTGTAGAATCTGGATACACCCGTTGGATAAGTCAGACCACATGAACTTGGTCTATCAGGTGTTAAGATGGATTAGGGCATGGTTCTCATGAGGCTGAGGTCATTACCCCAGTCTCCGCATGACACTTTAGCTTCGCAGTATACTTCTGACTGCCTCTTAAAAGCCCTATTCAGAGGCCCAAGGGAGAGAATAGTGTTGAGGGATCAGTACTATTTCATCATTCTCCCTAAAAGAGCAACTCAAAGGACATGCATTTGAGTTGGTGAGTGGTTTTAATTACAGGAGAAATGCTCCATGAGATTTGCTGGCATCTAGGAGTTGGAGTTGTTCATTCAATTTTTTATCAATTTTATTAAGGCATACTTATGTATAATCTGCAGTTATTAAAAATTTTGCAGCTCAGTGAGTTTGGAAAAAATGTGTACATCGTGAAACCATCACCACAACCAAGATACATTGCATTTCCATCGTGGAAAAAGTTTCCTCATTTCTCTTTGCAGTTCAGTCCATCCCTCCACCCGTGGTCCCCAAGGCAATCACTAATCTGCTTTCTGTCAGTATAAATTAGTTTACAAGAATTTTATTATTTATTTATTTTTGACTGTGTTGGCTCTTCATTGCTGCGTGGGCTTTCTCTAGTTGCGGAGAGCAGGGGCTACTCCTCATTGCGGTGCGTGGGCTTCTCGTGGTGGCTTCTCTTGTTGTGGAGCACGGGCTCTAGGTTCGTGAGCTTCAGTAGTTGTGGCACGTGGGCTCAGTAGTTGTGGCTCCCGGGCTGTAGACCGCAGGCTCAGGAGTTGTGGTGCACGGGCTTAGTTGCTCCACGGCATGTGGGACCTTCCCAGACCAGGGATTGAACCCATGTCCCCTGCATTGGCAGGTGGATTCTTAACCACTGTGCCACCAGGGAAGTCCCACAGAATTTTATATAAATGGAACTATCTTTTATATATAGCTTTCACTCAGAATGTTTTTGAGAGTCATCTATGTGTTGGGCACATATGTTTCCTTTTAATCCACTCATTCACAGTGGACTTTTGGGTTATTTGCAGTTTCGGATTATAATGAATATTTGATATCTGTGTGCAAATCTTTGTAGACATATGCTTTAATTTCTCTGGAAAATCCTAGGTAATTCCATTTTTATTCACCTTTAATATAACTTCTTCTTTACGTATATGGTACACACCCAAATCACTATTATAAACTGGTGGTTTGGTCTTTTTGTCAAAATTGGTATCTCACAAACTAGACAGGGGAGCAAATGTCAGGATCACAATGGAAATAGCACACCTACTGCCTCTGTTCTTCCTTTACCCCCATCTTCACCCCAGATCCTGAGATTCTCATGTGTCCCTGGCTGAGAACCCAGATAAAAATGCACAAACACACATATATGGGAGACTTTGTTCAATTCAATTTCATACACGAGTATGGGAAGGCATGTTCATGTCGGATCTCATCTCGATCTCTGTGTGGGAGTCTGAACTCCAAGTTAAGCACTCTTAAAGGATGATTTTGAGGATTAAGGGCAAAGAACATGATAAACATGCTTAGTACATGGCAGGAAATGTTACCATGAGATTTAAGTATAAATATCCTGGTTTTACAGACGGGAAAACCCTCTTAGGTTAAATGACTGGACCAAGACTTGATAGCTGGTGGAGTAAATCTAGGTCTTTTTCCTTGAAATCTACCCACGCTGCCTGCTCTGGAGTGTTTATACTATAATTGTGAGTCCTACTGTGATTCAGTTCTCTCTGGTTGATTCATTTGGGAGTTAATTTAACTTTGTCATCTTAGAAGATAAACATCTTTATGTCTAGTCGGGAAAAAGAGTATATGGGCAATGAGTTATTGTACAAATGGATTGAACCAGAATAAAAGTGAGTTAACGTTCAAAACAAGTTTGTTCTCATATAAGTAGTGTTGCAGTTGGCTACTCAGGGAGCTCAAGGATGGATTATGTACCTTTGTTGCAGTTGTAGATACCCCCAAAATATCACAACTTCTGGAAGTTTACCAAAGGAACAAATAATCTAAAATGGTAAGTGATCTTAGAATCATTTACATTTGGTTTGGGAATATGTTTTTGGTCCTTTTCCATGTAGTGGCCTTAGTCATGATAGTGTGCTCAGGGCCCAGTCTTTGTCAAACTGCCAGCGTCGTTGTTTCCTAAGATGAGTCAGTGGCAGAAAGGCTACTCCAGGCAAAAGAACAGTCTCTGTCATTGGATGAGCTAGGGTTGTGCCCTGCCTGAGAAACCAGCCTGCCCCTCTAGCCTAACTCATGGATTAAAATCAAGCCAGTGGTATCTTCACTATGGTATCTTCGCTAATGTTGATCCTGCACTCTGACTTGACCTTATGTGTGTTTCTCCTGTGGAGGCACAGAAACACCCAGCCCTTTTTGGTCCTCTCAGATTCAGAGCCAAGCTCCCTTAAACCCTGTTTCATGTTTCATTCCCACCTTGTCCTGCAAGGCCTGCTAAAGATAGCAGCCTTTCTCAAGCAGAGGGCGGCTCACCTGCTGTACTGCCCCTGCTATAAGGCAGGTAAGAAGAAAGAGTAGTCTTCCTAAAGACGGCATCCACTTCTCTTCCACTAAATGCTCCCTACCCACTACTCCCTTCAGTGGCTTCATCACTCCCCAAGCCCATATCCGAGCATGTCCTTAGAAATTGAGTGAGAGATGAGGACCGGGGCCACCGAGGTCCCTTTGGAAGTCAGAGCAGGAGACCAACAGATAGACTGATGTTTGGGGAGGTCACATCCAACTCGGACCACGCAACTAATTCGAGCCATCTAGTGGACAATATCGATAATGTTGGGAAATTGTTCAGTTCCCCCCCTATGTATTTTATACCCAGTAGTATCCTATCCTGAAGCTGGCTTTTGGGCCAATTGTTAAATATTCAGAACTTTTGTGAGCGGGTTGTTAAACCATCAGTACTTTGAAATTGACAATTTTGAAAATGGTGGGAGTATTTACACCACAGAAATTGGCAAATGCTATAGACTAGGGTTTCCTCTCCATTACCCCCAGAGGCAGTATACAAGCTCACCATGGCAGCCACTACATCAGCCTCTGGTTTTCTTTCCATATCATTTGCCTGATAGAGAAAATGATTCATTTCAGGAAGAAGAAAAGAGCAGCTCAAGATAAGCTATGAGATTTATTAAACCATTCACATCTTCCTTGGCTTATAAAAATAAAGTACTTTGGTTTAATTTCCTTTCTTGGCTGAAGTCTATCTAGAAAATAAAAATAAGCCACAAATAGCAGATACTAGACTATACAGGGACACTACCCATGATCCACCCACAGAATTACCCAGAAATGGAGCCTGGGAATCTGTATGTGTCATCCTCAGGTGATTCTGATATTCATGTAGTTTGGGAACCACTGGCTTTGGGGTTATAATAAGCTATGGCTGAATCCCAGCTCAACCTGGAGCAAGCTTGTTAAATCCCTTTGAGTTTGTTTCTCATCTACAAAACTTATGATTAAGGTCTGTAAAGACGTTTCATGTATGTTACCCAAATGTCATTCTGGAACCAAGCAGAACCTCCCTCCCCCCAAGTACAAAACCGAGCAGTTAATGATTAGGACAATAGAGTCACAGACTCAGTGTCTGATGCACATTCCTGAGTTGTTTTACAGATACTATAACTGCCTCCAAGGGAAAGAAAAACAAAAAAAAAAACTGCCTGATGACCAGACTGTAGTCATCATATAAGCTTCTTCATCTTGAGCAGTTCTGAATCTACGGCTAGCACAGTCCCAAGAAACTGGCCTCAAGAGAATGGGATTAACATTATTGCTCATAATAATCTATATCTTTGTGGGCATCAAAATGATTGTAGCTTGCTCTGCCCATATATGTAAGCGGGCAACTAAAATTGTCAGCAAAGAGATGCTACAGACCCAGGCTGACATCTTCCACTCTTGAGAATATGGTGCCCTATGTCAGTATGAAGATGTTACAGAAGATAGACCTTTGCCCTTAATCCCTTGGAAATGGAATGATGTTTGACAGTGGGGAATTGAAAGCAGCTCTTCGCCCCTTTCCTGTTTGCCATTTCTATTCCCCTCTAACCTTAAAAAAACCTAATTATAGGAATGAGATCGCTAAGCAGTTGAAACTAACTCCTGACTTATGCTCTCCTGCACGTACACCATGCCTTGCCTAAACTATTGATTCTTTTCCTAGATGAAAAGAAGTAAGAATGAAGAAATAAGCAGTTAAAAAATGATTAGCTCTCTACACCCAGCAGCCCCCTAAGCAATCCTGCAGGCAGATCACACAGGTAAGACAACTTCTGAAGAGAGAGTCAGCCAGTCTACACTCAATGGAGAATGATATAGAACCTAACCTCCTGCCTCGATGAATCACTGAGATTCTTCTCCCCCCACCGCCATTTTTTCCTTTAAAAACTGTCATGGCTGAGCAGAACCTTTGGAATTTGTCTCTGGACTGAGTCCACCATCTCCCCAGATTGCTGGGTTTTCTGATTAAAGTATCTTTCCTTTCTACTGACATTTGCCTCTCGAATTACTGGCTTATGAGCTGTGAGCAGCCAAACCTGGATTCGGTTACAATTCAATTGGAAATGTTAGTTCTGCTATTTTGAAGGCAAATTTTCATTAAAACAATGGTAGGGGAAAGGTGTGTTTTAGAGAGGCTGAATTTAAATGAAAAAGCCAGAGGCAGTGTATCCTGAAATCGCGGCATCTCGCATCACAGCCCTGTCTGCCATGACCTACATTCAGCTCACACAGAGGCAGTTTGGGGCAGGGGTGCTGAAATGATTTGTCTATTTCCGTTATGTGGTAAAGCAAAGAAGTCTGTGACTACAGTGTTGTGACTCAGCGATTCTAGAAGGTGGAATCAATTACTCGATATATGCAAACTGTATTAGAGGAACCATGAATTGGAGATGTTATCAGGTATGAGCCAGACATGCAGAGATAAAGGACCCATGATAATTACTGATGAAAGGAAAGATAGGTAAGGTTGGTCCCTGAATGAATGCACAGTCAATACCAAAGATTTCCTACTTTTGCTACAAGTTATTATTTTTTTGGAGATGAATTAAATAAAAACTCAGAGTTTTGTAACTTCAAGAAAGAAATATAAACTAACCTAAATGCCACACACATTTTCCCATAGGAAATGTAGAAACATTACACTCATAAATTCAATTACCGTCAGACTTTGAACATGTCACCCAGGAAAATTTTGCCCACAATGAGTACCTTAGCAGTTAATGTTCCCGTTAAAAATTATTCAGGTCAAAACAGTTAAGGTTCTGGAAAAAACCAAAGAAAATTGAAAATAGGTTTGTATGACAATACTCACACTTTTGTTCCATAAAGAACCAGTAATAAGGTTTAACTTGTAATTTTGCAAAGATGAAACGTCCAAAGTACTATACTGATTTGAGAGTATAACCTGGCATTAACAAACACTCCAGACTGATCACTTTAATTACTGTGAATTGTAGCTGCCAAGACTTTAAAAACATCACAGGTCACGGCTCTAAGAACATAATCAGTTTTTTTCATCATTCAGAATCAACATGTGAGGACCAAGAAGAAAAATTTTTAAAAATTTTAAAATTTAGGTTTGTGTTTATAATTTGAATATAAAAAGATAGTAAAGACTAATATCAACACATACAGTTCTTTATTTAAATAATATGTTAGAAAACCTTAGAAGCAGAACACTTTTGATTAGAGAAGCTCCTAAAAATCTGGCAATCCTTATTTTATAAATTTAGCGACTATATTCATTTATTCATTCATTAAAACTGCATGCAAAAATTCCACATTTTCTGCTATGCACAATGTTAATCCTAGTGTCTCTTTAAGATTAAACACAAGTCACAGTTGCAAGTTACAAAATAATCCACCCGACATTTAGATATTGTTTTTTTGTTAATTCCATATAAGGAGAAAAATCATTTTCTACTCATGATCCATGGATTTCAAATTTTCTGTAACAATTAATTTCCGTTTCCTTCTCTGGAGGGCATCGTAACCAGCCAGCGAGTCTTCCTTTTTCCTGTGTCAGGTTCCCTTTGTTAAACTCTTTCCTAGTTGCTAATAACAAATTCATCAGTTACAGCAAAATATGGTATGCGTGGTTTGTGTGTGTACCTGTGTGTTTGCATGTATGTTACTGATGATAACAACACACTACCTCAGTTACTTTATGCACACTAAATAAGATAGAAATAACAAGTCTTGCATCCTTTTTCCTCTGTCAAATCAAGCTGCTTTAAAGAACATTTGCCCTGTCTCTGCCTTCTGGTTTTCCTGGGCTCCAAGGTGCCGGTTACTCTAGAACTCACCTTTTCCTTGGCCTTTGCAGGCCATCTCAAAACCAGATTCAGCAAGGACACAAGGTCAAATGTGTTAGAGTATATTACCATGTTTTTCTCTGGGTGAATGGTGCAATCCCCACGAGGCTTCCTGCAGTAGATTTTCTTTAACAATTGTAACAAGACTACAGTGAAGCTGGAAAAAAGAAACACTCCCAAATACTTGTTTTTAAACAGAGCTGATGCTCTTGGGTCAGGCGAGAGGATGTTTGAATCTTGGTTCTGCCACTTGTTAGTTGTGTGATCCTGGGCAAGTTACCTAACTTCTGAGCTCCAGTTGATGAGTATGTTAAATAGGGTAATAAGCATAAGTCATTTCAAATTGTTATTGTGAAAATTAAGTAATTCTGCGCACCTGAAGCACTTAATGCTGCCACATAGAACTCAAAAATTATAACGATTATTTTCTACTTCACTTCCTAAAATTGCTCAATTTTATTGGAAATGAGGGAGGCTGGGAGGAATGAAAGTTATTCTCACGTAGCATTTAAAACATTTTTAATTAGCAAGTGAGACAGGAAGTCAGGGCAGTGGCCCAGAGGCCAAGGAGGGTCAACCTTAAGAGGTGCACAGCAGCTCATTGGCATCTTTTTGTCTGGACCTCGAACATGGTCTCCTCTGACTCCTTTCTACCACCCACCCAAATGGGACTAGAAAGAGAAGTTTAAAAAAAGAGAAGAGAGAGGACGCTGTTCACGCGGAAGCCTGCAACTGCAGCAATGCACCTACCCTGGAGATTCAGACAAACATCCAGGAAAGGGGTATATTGTTAAACCAGCTACCATGCTGGGTGACTAGAGCTCAGCACAGCTGGGAAAACTCTGGGAGCTCGTATCTGAGCGCTGAGGGTCGAAGGAGTTCCCATCAGTCACTGACTGAAGGATGCAGGGTGGGAGGAAAGTGAATAAGCATCAATAGCATCAATGCTCTGGCAACTCCTGCGTGGAAGGGATGAGATAGCCCTCAGGCCAAGGTGTGCACTAAAGAGGTGGAGGGGTAGGTAGAAGGAAGCGCCTAGTGTCTGCTGCAGTGCTGTGTTCTTCTGTCCTCTGTCCTGATTCCTTGAAGTCAAGCTCTACAAGTCTGGGTCCTGTCCCACAAATACCTGCCTTGTCAAAAGTGCAAGTCTTTTTCAGTTGGCTTGGGCTGCCATAACAAATTACCACAGACTAGGGGGCTTAAACAACGGGAATTAATTTTCTCACATTCCTGGAGGCCAGAGGTCTGACATCATGTTGGCAGCAAGGTTGGTTTCTTCTGAGGTGTCTCTCCTTGGCTTGTAGATGGCCACCTTCTCCCCGTGTCTTCACATGGTATCTCCCTGTGTATCAATCTCCTCTTCTTATGAGGACACCGGTCATGTTGGATTAGGACCCACCCAGGTTATCTCATTTTAACTTGATTACCTCTCAAAAGACCCTCTTTCCAAATACAGTCACATTCTCAGGTACTGGGGGTTAGGACTTCAACATATAAAATTTTGGGGGGTGGGGAAGAGGAACACAGCTCAGCCCATAACAGGTATATATTAAAAAAAACATGAAGTTTGGGGATCAAAGAATGTATACATTTTATATTTATTGAATTGGTCGTATTGCCATCCTGAAAAAAAAAAGGTTAATCTTCATAATCGAGAAAAAAATGAAATTGTGTTTCTTGCACACCTGAGCTTGTAGCCTGAGCATCTACTGAAACCCACATCATGCCTGCATCACCTGGGGAATGGGTAAGGGGTGTAATCCTTGGCAGGCAGTGCTGGTGGGAGTGTAGGAGGTAAGGAAATTCTCTGTAATATAGCGAGCTATTATTTTGATATAGTAAATATAGATCCTTGCCACTCCCCCGCCCCAACCTGGTATTTTCTGTTAAACTGTTTTTCTCCCAATTCAGCACTAACTAGACCATAAGCTAGTATTACCTATAAAGATGGTCATTGAATAATGGGAGTAGTAGAGTTATTTTATTTTGGGTTTTTTCAAAAGATAAAACTGAATATTTTTAGCCCCTGAGAGAGACTCAAAGTGGCCAAACTGGGGATGGAAAAGGGAAGGAGAGGGGATGGTTGTTGGGGGTTTCCTGAGGAGGAGCCCCTCCTTGAGACTCTCCTAGATGGAGCCCTGGGTTGAGTGAGCGAGTGAGGATTGTGGACATTTGTTAGCTTGGGGCAATGGTGTGCTGGAGCCGCTGTACCTGCTCATGAGAGCCAATGGTGGCATCTCTTCTCAACTCCATGTTCAGTGCTCTCATGTTGACAGCTTGGAATCGGCCACAGTAGGAGTATTTACGCTGCAGAATTGGCAACTGTGACAAATCAAAGTTTTCCCCATGGAGAACTGATTGTTAAGCATTTACCAGCACACCACTAGTATGGAATCTACTGAGAAGAAAGGGGCCTTCTGCCTCACTTCCTGGGTAGCATCTAGAGAGGTGGAAACCTTTGGAAGTCTGTCTCATGTCCACCCCATGTCTAGCAAAAAATCGAAATGACTCTGGGGCCTGTGTATTGTCTTAGCAGAAAGGCTATGAGACAGCATCCTAGAATTTCCCATGGCCACAGAGGGGCAGGGGAGATGCTCAAATTTGTCCTGTATTTTCAAGAGGGACTCAAGCAATTGAAATGAAGCTGAGCCTGTGCTCTTTGATGATCAACGATCAGTCAGGAAGATCTATCTCTCAGTAGATACAAGGTGGAGAGCTGACCACAGAGGACCAGGTTCCTCCCTGCCCCCACTGGTGGGCAGGGACGGGACGTGGAGATAACTCCAGATGTAATAGATAAGTGGTAGGGATTAATGGATTCTGATCACTTGGAGTTGACTCCACTCTATCACCCACCTGAAAATGAAGTTCCATTACAGAGAAAAACCGTGTGTTTTGCACGTCTAGCCTGAGCTTTTTTTTTTTTTTTTTTTTGCGGTACGCGGGCCTCTCACTGCTGTGGCCTCCCCCGTTGCGGAGCACAGGCCCCGGACGCGCAGGCCCAGTGGCCATGGCTCACGGGCCCAGCCGCTCCGCGGCATGTGGGATCCTCCCGGACCGGGGCACGAACCCGTGTCCCCTGCATCGGCAGGCGGACTCTCAACCACTGCACCACCACGGAAGCCCTACCCTGAGCTTTATACGCACCACTTGAACTCTTAAGAAAGTCGTAATACTATCTGGGCTGTTTCTGCATACACTAGTTGAGAAACACTTCCCCAAGTCTTCTCATTGTAAAAGTTCTAAACATTTGATAAGTAAAAGCAACACAGTATTAATTAACTTGTGATTTCTTTTTGAAAAAGCTTGGGTGGTGCAGTGGTTAAGCAACTGAGCTGTGGAGTTTGACTGACTGGGTTCAGATTTTTCTGTGTTGACATATTGATGTCATCTCTTAGGCAAGATACTGAATTTCTCTAAACCTTGTTCCTCCCCCAAGGATTAATTGAGTAGGTCCATAGAGGATTCCTACACAGTGCCCTGTACACAGCAAACATGCAGTAAACGCTAGCCATTATTAGAAGGGAAATGACAGTAATCAATGGGTTTTACATGACTTGTCCTTTGCTTACGTTATTCAATTAAATGTTCAGAATGATCTTATGAGTTTATCTCCCATCTGCCAGTAAGAAAATTGAGGCTGAGATAAGTTGGAATCCAAACCCAGCTCTTGTAACTCTAAAGCCTGTGTGTTCCTCTCCATGCTGTGGAGCAATGGACAAGGGGCACCTACAGCCTTCTCTTAAATCAGTTGCATTTCAACTGATAGTTAAATGCCAGAGTTAATCTGACTGCAACAGATTTCTGAGGCCCTCACAACTAGCAGGGGGCAGAGGAGGAGTTTAAAGTGAGGTTGATCCAGTTCTGGCCTCAGCACAAAACCAATGACGCCACTCTCTTTCATTCCACTGCCTTTTCCATTCTGCCTCTCCAGATCAAAGGAGGCTCCCCCCATTTTCTGATACTTCAATCAATCTCACTACGGACTTGATAAACATCCTTGCATGCACGTTGATTGCAAACACTGATTTTTGAAAATGCACCATTGCCAAACTCCTTGCAAAAGTAGGCCAGTCAAGGGCATTGATTCCAATAAAGGTCTTACTAAATTTGATTCCCCTTTGAAAAATTGCAAAATAGTCATAAAAACACCCTTGGAATTAAGTGGGCTGGATTTCCCTAAATGAGATTCCCAGAAAAGCACCAGCCTCTTAGAACTTGAGATGTCTCAGAAGGTAACAGATAAAGGCCCCTGCATTGAGGTGCCAGTGCAGTGATTTCTCTGGGTAGTGGCTCAGTTCTTAGTCACCACGTATAGTATTTACTGTGTCTCCTCTAGGGTATAGATATTACTGTTATAATGAGCAATGGAATGAGAGAATGGAAGAACCAAGGTGATTATACAGCAGCTGGAGCCAAACTGCTTACACCTGTCAGAATAGCAATTATGAAAGACAACAGACGGCAAGTGTTGGCGAGCATGTGGAGAAAGGGACTCCTCCTACACTGTTGGGGGCAGTGCAAATTGGTGCAGCTATTATGGAAAAGTATGGAGTTTCCTCAAAAAATTAAAAATAGAATTACTGTATGATCCAGCGACCCTACTGAGACAAGAAGACAAGAGTACAGCCATCTGGGAAAAGGACTGGGGAACGGCCTTGGGCAAAACAGGCCTTGCAAGCTAAAAAAGACCCTGAGGGCCTGAGTCCCGGCATTGGCGGGTGGGGGGGAAACCAAGCTCACAGGAATAAACAATTAACTTGATCTGTTACACTAACAAGTGTCCCCAGTTGCCACAAGACAGGATGCTCAACTATTTTAACCTTATCTATTCTGGTGCTTTCCTGCAGAAAATTTTCATGCGTCCCTTTCTCCTCACAGAAGCACTCTCCTTGTTCCTGATAGCCACCAGGGAGCTAACTGCTGCTGATCAAAGAAGTCTGACGATTTCTGGAAATCAGTGATCCTGAGACAAACCCTCCCTTTTGTTAGAAAAGCAACTCACCCCTTCTACTCAGGGAGTTGACATTTTTCCCACCTTCTCCCTTGTGCACAAGCTCTCCCTTTTAATAAAAGCTTTGCTTGCCTACGAGTCTTGTGGAAGCGATATTCATGCCTGTGGTATTGCTGTCCAAGAATCTGGAAAGGGTCCAGTAACACTACTTCTGGGTATTTATCTGAAGGAGACAAAAGCACCGTCTTGAAGAGGTATCTGCACTCCCATGTTCATAGCAGCATTACTCACAATAGCCAAGACATGGAAACAACCTAAGTGTCCACGGAGGGATGAATGCATAAAGAAAATGTGGTATATACATACAGTGGAATATTATTTAGCCATAAAAAGAAAATCTTGCCTTTTGTGACAACGTGGATGGACCTTGAGGGCATTATGCTAAGTGAAGTAAATCAGATAGAGAAAGACAAGCCATATGATATCAACTGTATGTGGAATTTTAAAGAGCTGAACTTATAGAAAGTAGAGTGGTGGTTACCAATGGCAAGGGGGAGTGGGAGAAATGGGGAGATGTTGATCGAAAGTCCAAACTTTGAGCTAGAAGGTGAATAAGTTCTAGGGAATCTAATGTACAGTGTGAGTCACTGAATCAGGTTCATCTTGCCCTAAAGCACAGCAAGTCAAAACACTGAGATGCTGAGGTTTGCAGCAAAGAGAGAGTTTATGGGAAAACAAGCCCTCCGCCCTCTGCCCAACACCCCTAAGGTGAGGAGCGAGGGGTATTTACAAGATGAGGAATAAAGCAGCAGGGCGGTCCGAGGGGTGGGAAACGTGGAGAGCATGGGGAAAGATGATTGGGAAAAGGTGTGATAATCGTTCTTCTGTGTTCTTCTGTGTAACTAAGCTACAGGCCTCCACACATTCAAAAGATCCAGGAGAGTGGACCCTTGAGCATGCCCAGTTGGATGGTCAGTGGTCCTATCCAGTCTTTATTTTTTTAACATCTTTACTGGAGTATAATTGCTTTACAGTGGTGTGTTAGTTTCTGCTGTATAACAAAGTGAATCAGCTATATGTATACATATATCCCCATATCCCCTCCCTCCTTCTTTCGTCTCCCTCCCACCCTCCCTATCCCACCTCTCTACCTATCCAGTCTTAGCCAGCTCAGCTCCAACTAGACACAGCTGACTCCAAGTTCCTGGAAAACAACTCTGGCAAACATCTTACTGTTTAGGCTATGTGCAGCTTGGCGGATCTGCAAGTCTTAAAATGACCTTGATTAGTGAAGGCAGGTGAAATGAATATTACCCAGGGTTTCACATGGTGACTATATTTTTATCAATACTATATTATATGAAAGTTGTTAAGAGAATAGATCTTAAATCTTCTCATCACAAAGAAATGGTAATTACACGAGGGAAAGGAGGTTGTTAACCTCCTAATCTTATTGTGGCTATCATTTCACAATATGTACTTGTTATCAAAGCATTACCTTGCACATCTTAAACTTACATACATTTTACGTCAATAATATCTCAATAAAGTGGTGATGCAGGGAGGGAAGCCAAACTAGTATTTGCACCTGGTTTTCTGAAGCCAAATGATTTAACTGCTTTTAAAGGCTTTGCGAAGTCCCATCAAAGGTGTCCAACCTTAGTTGCGATTTTCTCCCACACATGGTCATTAAGTTTCTATAAGCGACCTGCCTCCTGCCATGAGGGGTAGCTCTCTCCGGCTGCAGCAGGCAGAGTAGGTTTCTTTGGAAGACTCGCCACACTCACACCCACATCTTCACACACGTGGCTCCGATAGAGGCTGTGCAAATCAGCGCTTTACTCTCTTTAATTTAAATGAGTTGAAATGAAAAATAAAATGAGAGGGAGATAGTGAAGACATTTGGTATCCCTCCTTCAAAACTCCAAAGCCCCTGCATGATCTTTTGCTTGATGAGATACAGAACAACAGGTCTCCTTTAGCACAGCCTGAATATTATTAAGGGTCACTATTGACTGAGCCCTTTCTATGTGCCAGGCATTGTGCTAAGTGCCCCTAAGTGCATAATCTTCTCTATTATCACCTGTATTTTGCAGTTGGGGAAACTGAGGTTTACAGAAACTGAGTAACTTAGCCAAGTTCACATCCCATGGAAATGGTGACTTTGGAGACCTCAGCCTTGAGCGATAGTATATTGCCTCTGTAAGAAAATGTAACCAATAAGTAACCAGACTGAATCCACAAGTGGCATCCTTTGCATGTAGAGTCCTGCTTTGTGCAGCTCTTCTGTACAAGACAGCCTAGATTCCTTCTCTTGGGTGAGGAATTACAGTGGTTGTTTATCCTCAGTCATACGCCCAATACCCCCATGTCCTGCCTTCTCTTCAGATATGGAGTTTTCATCTGGTCACATTCCTTTGCCTGAGGATTGGTGAATAAGCCCATCTTGCAAGTAAGAGACTCCTGTTCATCTGTCGTGTGATAACCCTTTCTTCAGTGACAAAAAGAGGTTCTGCAGGGCTTGTGCAGAGTTTTACCCAAGCATGTGAATTACATATTACCGTAAGGTGAGGAGACAGAAGCAGGGTGTGTTTTTCAGCCTTTATATCTTATTCTGTGCCAACGTTATATTAAGATTTTATTTTATTTTTTAATGTCATATTCATATGGCTCAAAATCAAAACATTATAAAAAATATATATATACATATATATACTTTTTATTTCCACACTTGTCCCCATCCACTTGAATTCTCTTCCAAATTAGTTTAGCCCTTTTATTAGTTTCTTGTGCTTTTTAAATGCAAATATAGGCAAATGCAAATGTGTTTGTATTCTCCTTTATTATACAAGAGCTTCACTCTCCTCCCTTTTTACTTAACAATATACCCTAGCAATACTAATTGTCCGCTTTTTATACCCACAGAACACTTCTGACACCAAATGTATGGGTTTTTCCCCTCATATTAAATAATTTTGATACCAACTACCTAGAGTTAGCATAGACCCCCATGGGTTAAGGGCTCAGTCCTGCAAGGCTGTCCCTCGACTTCAGACACCAATTGCAAGGAGTGGGTTCCCAGGTTACCCACACCACTATTCGATTTGGCTACAAATTAAGGGTTCCCGTGACGTTCTCCTCAGGTTCAATAATTTGCTTTTATGGCTCACAGAACCCAGAAAAACAGTTTACTTAGTATTGTTTGTTTATTATAAAGGATATTATAAAAGATGCAAATGAACATCCAGATGAAGAGTTACATAGGGTGAGGTCTGGAAGGGTCCTGAACACAGGAGCTTCCGTCTGCATGAAGTTTGGGATATGCCACTCTCCTGGCTTGTAGGTGCATTCACCAACCTGGAAGTTCTCTGAACCCCTTTGTTTAGGGTTTTTATGGAGGCCTCATTACATAGGCATGATTGATTAAATCATTGACCACTGGTGACTAAATCTCCAGCCCCTCTCCCCTTCCTGGAATTCCAGAGGATGGGGCTGAAAGTCCCAACCCTCAGATCCTGCCTTGATTTGGTTTCTCTGGCAACCAGCCCCTTTCCTGATACTATCTAGGGGCCCCCCAAGTGTCACTTCATTAGCCTACAAAGACACTCATCACTCTGGAGATCCCAAAGATTTTAAGAGCTCTTGTGTTAGGAACGTCAGACAAAAACCAAATATAACAAAAGATGCTCCTATCACCCTCACCACCCAGGAAATTATAAGGGTTTTAGGAGCTCTGTACCAGGAAGCAGGAACCAAATATATATTTCTTATTATGTAACAATATCACATCTGGTGATCTTTCTATATTAACACATAGAAGCCATTCACTTTTTACTTCTTACACCAGGATACTGTTCCATTTTGTGGCTATACCATAGTTTATCTAACTAGTCCCTATTAATGGGCATTTAGGGCATTAAGATTATCTTAATGGACATTCAGATTGTTTGAAATCTTGTAATTACAAACAACATTGCAATGAATAAACCTGTACAAATGACCTTTTTTCTTATGCAGCTATGTCTGTAGGATAAATTCTCACAAGTAGAATTACTAGGTTGAAGGGTAAATGCACTTTTGATGGTTACTGTCAAATTGTCCTTCAAAGGATTCTCCCACCACCATTATAGAAGAGCCTCTTTCTCCATTGCCCTGCCAGTAGAGTGTATTGTCACACTCTTGGATTTTTGCCAATCTGAAAAGTGAGAAATGGTTTCCTAATGCAGTTTTGACTTACAGTTGTCTTTTTATGACTGAGGTTGACATTTTTTTTTTTTTTTTTTGCGGTACGCGGGCCTCTCACTGTTGTGGCCTCTCCCGTTGCGGAGCACAGGCTCAGCGGCCATGGCTCACGAGCCCAGCCGCTCCGCGGCATGTGGGATCTTCCCGGACCGGGTCACGAACCCGTGTCCCCTGCATCGGCAGGCGGACTCTCAACCACTGCGCCACCAGGGAAGCCCGAGAATCTTTTTATACATTTAAGGGCATTTATGTTCCTTTTCTGTGAAAAATATATAGTGGGGAGATTACATTGCCTGAAATGAGTTACCAGTATCTTTCCCAGTTTGTCACTTATCTTTTGACTTTGCTCTTTGTATATTATTACCATTATTGTTATTTTAAAATTGAAGTATAGTGAATTTACAATGTGTTAGTTTCAGGTGCACAACAGAGTGATTCTCATATATATATATATATATATATATATATATATATTCCTTTTCATATTCTTTTCCCAATGTTGTTAGTTTCATGTGTACAGCAAAATGATTCTGTTATGCATATATGTATAAATTAGGTTCTTTTTTAGATTATTTTCCATTATAGGTTACAAGATGGAGTATAGTTCCCTGTGTTGTACAGTAGGTCCTTGTTGTTTACCTATTTTATATATAGTAGTGTGTATATGTTAATCCCAAACTCCTAATTGATCTCCCGCCGCATCCCCTTTGCTAACCATGAGTTTTTCTTCTTTGTCTGTGAGTCTTTCTGTTTCATAATTAAGTGCATTTGTATCATATTTTAGATTCCACATATGAGTTATATCATATGGTATCTGTCTTTCTCTTTCTGACTTCCTTCACTTGGTTTGACAATCTCTAGTGCCATCCATGTTGCTTCAAATGACATTATTTCATTCTTTTTTATGGCTGAGTAGTATTCCATTGTGCATATATACCATATTTTATTAATTTATGATATTTCTTTTAGGGGAGAGAGAAAGTCCTTCTCTTAGTGCTTCAAATGAGAAATTCGCTCCTGTCAATTATATTGAGTGTGAAAGTCTCACCTTTTTACAGGTCAATATACATTAGCACCAGGGTGCTTCCATCACTAATCTCCTGGCAAGGGAAGCAGCAGTGGGTAGCTATATATGTAGAGCTGGATAATGGATGATGCTCCTAATGACACCTCCTAATTTGCAGAGGGGCATGAGGAGTGTGAGGGGTTTGGTGTTAAGAGGGGAGGTGGTCTCCTGTTCCAGAAATGGAAACTCATTGAAGGAGTTCTGAGAAACCAATACAGGGAATATCTAATTACTACCGAATGGAATCTAGGTTGCAAGTGTTATGCTTGAGGCCTGTCTCTTGGAGTTCTAAATCTTTTGCTCGCCAACTTTCAAAAACATCCTATTACTTTAGAGCCTGGAAAAGAAAAGGGAGTGCCCCCCTGAACTTTGGTTAACAAGCCCCCTAAACCGTCTCTCGTCCACCACGTTCTCAGAAAACAGAACCACCGTATGGGAGACTCTCTGGCATCATCTTCATGCAAGACATTGGTACACCCAACGTTTCCCACTTCCAGACCATTCTATAGAACAGTATTTAGTTAAGAGAAAATGTACTTGTAGCATAAAATAAATCCTGTGAGTTTCCCCAAGGTGTGTGCAATATGAGGATTGCTTTTCATTCAGCCACTGTGCTAATAGCTTATTATGGGTCAGTTGTTGTGCTTCGCTCTTTGCATGCATCACTTCATTGGCTCCTCCAGTAGCCTGGATGTAGTTAGCTCTGAGGGGTTTAGTAACTCACAAAGTTTGCTGGAGCGGGAGCGAGGCAGAGCTGCTGTGCGTGCATGTATGAATATGAGCTGGCCGAGGAGGTGGGAGTGGGCAGGAAACCCTCTGTTCTCAAGACTATAAACCTCTGAGTCATTTTCTCAGTAGATGCCCATGTTATTAATCCCTAGATTATCTGTGGTTTGTTTTTAGCATACCTTCACCCCCCCATAGTGGGAATGCCTCTCTAGTTCTCCCCACCACCTTCTCATTCTCCCACTTTGCAGTAGTAGTTCTATCTTCTCCCTTTCTCCTTCTAGATCCCCCTGGTGTTTGAGGAAAACTTCAATGGCTGTTCCAGGTTGTGGCTGGCATCCTCACAAAACTTGCTCTATGCGTTTGCCAAAAGATCTGCTCATCTACCTAGACAACATTTAACAGTTGTTAGCAGTGGTGGGCTTTTCTCTAGAGGCGTTGAAAGTCTTTCTTTTAGTTTTCTCTGAACAAAAGTAATATGTACCCTTAGAAAAACCCAAACACTGCAGAAATACGTACTGTGAAAAGTGAAGTTCTCTTGTAACCCCACCTTGCAGAGAAAACCACTTTAAGAGTCAAGTGATCCCCCATTTTTTTCAAAGGTATGCCAGCTAGATTGTTCTTATTTTACAACAGTGGGGTCATGCTATGCACACTCTTTTGCAGTTTGCTTTCTGCACCTAGGAAGCCCTCCCAGCCTCTCCATATGCTGAAACCCCTGTTGTGATGGTGATGCAGATTATTTTGCTCTCTCTTGTGACTATTCTCTTATTTTTGGCTCCATGCTATGGGAAAAAAGTGCGCTGAAGTAAGAGTGAAGAGTCTTGGGTTTCTAGTCATAATTCTTCCACTAGCTCGCTGGGGTATTGTTGACAAATTGTTAGGCCTCTTTGGCCTCAGTTTTCTTCTTTGTAAAGTTAGGGGGGGTGGGCACATGATCTCAGCTCTCTCAGACCAGGCCTTTTGGGAACAGACAGCTGCATTGAACACCTGTGTCCCAGGCTCTGTCCTAGGTGCTGAGGAAGCAGCTATGAACACAAGAAAATCCCCACCTTCGTAGAGCTTACATTTCAATGTTGAATGCCTCCCCCTGTGAAGAGCACAACCAAGCTTCCTCAAACAATTCTCTTCTGCTCCCTCCATTTCTCCACCCTCCAATTATTCTCCAACCCATAGCAACCACGCTCTTGTTTTAACCACCCCATGAAAGAGCTCTAACAAATGCCAGCAATTACCTCATGTTCACAACATCCAACGGATTCTTACTCAGTCTTCATTTTACCTGAGTGCTAGGTGGAAGGTAGCACCATTATTTGTTTTCTCCTTTTACTGACAGTCTTCCACGGCACGATTTCTTTTGAGAATGACTACTTCTTCTTCTGAATATATATATATATATAGATACAGTCAATCCTCATCATTCGAAGATTCCATATCTGCTAATTAGCCTACTCTAAAATTTATTTGTAACCCCCAAACCAATACACTTGGCACTTTTGTGGCCATTCATTTGCAGACATATGCGGAACAGTGAAAAGTTGCCCTAAGTTCTTGTTCTCAGCTGAGGTTGAACTAGGTGACACTCTGCCTTCTTGTTTAAGTTCTCATGCTGTAAACTAGTTTCCTTTTCCTATTTTGTGCCACTTTTTTGGGGCGTATTTGTGCTTTTCGTTGATGACTTTGCTGTTTAAAATGACCCCCAAGCATAGTGCTGAAGTTCTGTCTAGGGATCCTAAGGGCAAGAAACCTGTGATGTGATGTGCCTTACAGATAAAATACATGTGTTAGATAAACTTCGTTCAAGCATGAGTCGTAGGGTTGGTTAGAAGTTCAGGGCTAATGAATCAACAGTAAATATATGATATAAGGTGTTTTTAAACAGAAACACATGTAAGAAAGGTTATAATTGATAAGTTGATAAAAATGTTGTGACTAGAGGCTTGCAGGAACCTAACCCTGTATTTTCCCTAGGGGCCATGGTTCAGTATTTGCTAATTCAGCATTCATGGAGACTGTATTTACGGAATGTAACCACCAGTCACTATGTAAAACAGTTCCCTTTTGAGTTTCCTCAAAAGATTAAAAGTGGACCTAACATATCATCCAGCAGTCTCACATCTGCTATATATCTGAAGGAACTGGAATCACTATCTCGAAGAGATATCTGCACCCCCATGTTCACTGCAGCATTATTCACAATAACCAAGACATGGAGACAGCCTAAGTATTCTTCAATAGATAAATACAAAAGAAAATGTGTTAGATAGATAGATAGATACACAATGGAATATTGCTCAGCTATAAAAAGAAGGAAATCCTGCCTTTTGTGACAACATGAATGGACCTAAAGGCATTATGCTAAGTGAAAAAAGTCACAGAAAAACAAATACCATATGATCTCACTTGTATGTGGAATTTAAAAAAGCTGAACTCCTAGAAAAAGAGAGGAGAATGGTGGTTGCTAGGGGCTGGGGTGTGGGTGGGGGAAGTGGGGAAGTTTGGTCAAAGGGTACGAACTTCCGGCTGTAAGATGAATAAATTCTGAAGATCTAATGTACACCATGGTGACTATAGTTAATAATACTGTATTATATATTGGAAGTTGTTAAGAGAGTAGATCTTAAATGTTATCACCACACACACAAAAATAGGCATTATGTGAGGTAATAGAGGTGTTAACCTTATTGTAGTCATCATTTCACAGTATATATATATATATATATGTATCAAATTATCATGTGTACACCTGAAACTTACATATGTTATATGTCAATTACATCTCAACAAACTTGCGGGAGAAAGAGCATGACTACCATGAATAATGAGAATCAATTGTATTTTAAAATCCAGCTCCTCTTTTTCTATCGCTCCTTAAATTTTGTCATTCTTTGGGACTTCTTTTGGCCCCACTGCTCTTCCCATTCTATAAATTCTCCAAAACAACCCCTTCTCTGGTAGAAGAGACTCTAGACCTTTCTCCTAAACTCCATACCTGTATATCCAACTGCTTAAGTGTATTCCATAGGGCTCCCCAGTTCAGAATCCTGAACTGCATTTACTACCTCATTGATGTTTCTCCCCAGAATGGCCCCCAGTTTAACAAATTGGTGCCACCCAGGCAAGTAAGCCAGTGCTTCTCGACTTCTCTGATTCCCTACTCACTATGTCCAGCCCCCAGGTGGTTGGGTCTACTGATATCGCTCAGCTTGTCCTCCTCCACTCTGATCCCTCTTAGGGATCTAGACCCTTGTGGCTTACCAGTTTCTCAATTCTCCTGCCTTCTGTCAGTACTATACACTTCCTCCCATGACTTCAATCCATCTTCCGTACTACGGCTAGAGTGAAGTTCCATCAGAGTAAAGCTAACATTTATTTCATGCCTCTGTGTCCCAGGCACTGTGCTAGAGACTTGACACACGTTATCTGTAATCCTCACAGTATACACAGTTATGCCCATTTTCCATCAAAGGAAACAGTTCCATAGGTGAGGAAATCCTAACTCCTAAGCACTAGAACAAGACCCTTTATGATTTAGTCTGTTTTACCCCAATTAGCTTCATGTCTTGACAAACTTTTTCTTACCTCTCTGTGCATCATACTCTCCAGTGATTCCGAACTATTCATGGTTTCCCAAACATTTTATGCTGCTCTGCTCCACATTTCCATGCCATTCTTTAGCTATGCCCTCTGCTTGCTGTGATCTTTCTTTCCTTGTCCATGTGATGAGGGATTACTTGACTTAGCACACTCAGCTTAAGCATCACCTCCTCTAATAAAACTGCCAGAATTTTCCAAGTAAAGCTGACAACACCGTTTCTGTTCTCACTATACTCTGAAGAAATCTCTATTACCACATTTACTGTGTATTTCTCTATGGAAACTCTTCACATGCTACATCCTTTCTCTGAGTGAGTTCATCCCATGAAGTCCATGACCTCAATGACTATCAATAAGACGATGAGTTTCTAATTAATAATCTAATAATCTGATCATTAATCTCTGCTCAGCTACTTATCCTTCTATCCAATAGCTTACTTGGACCTCTGTATTAGTGTGGTCCAAACCAAATTGATTAATCATTTTCTTTCTCCAATCTGCTCTTCGTCAACTTTTTTCTCCTCCCTCTATCTTCATATGCCATCTATCTATAAATTCTATTTATCCTAGGTCTATCCTATTAATGTGTTTTGCACCCATCACCTTTCTCTCCACCCAAATCAGCCACTTCATCCCACTATTTTCCCATTTCTGCATCAGCCTCCTAGCTTGCTTCTCTACCTCCAATCTTGCCAAAACTATCCTTTTCACCCTCATCAGAATGCTATTTCTAAAGAACAAATGGGAGCTCATTGGCTTCTTGCACTGCAATCCTTTTGTTCCTTGCCATTGTGTTACTGAACCTAATTTGGGTCTGCTTGCCTGAGCACGGTAAAACCAATCTATGACATTGGGTTTGGTGAAGGAAAGTGCAGTGTTTATTGCAGGGTGCCAAATAAGGAATGTGGGTGGCTAATTCTCAAAAGGCCTGAACTCTCCAATGGCTTTCAGGAAAAGGTTTTTAAAGACAGGGTGAGGGAAAGGGTTGTGGGGTATGTTATCAGCTTGTGGACATTCTTCTGATTGGTTGGTAGTGAGGTAATCAGGAGTCAGCTTCATCAACCTTCTGGTTCCAACCTGTCTGAGGTTTACGTGCTTGTGAGCAGCATACAGGTAACTTTTCCCACTGGTGGGGGTTTCAGTAGTTGCAAAACTGTTCAAAGGATAGGACTCAGAATATTATCTGTAGCCCCTGAGGAGGAACTAAAGGTCCTTGACTTTGTTTGATGGTTAAACTATTATTATTTTGTCTTGCTTGACTGTTCTCTTTTGTTTCTGCATTCTATCACTTCTCTGATTAAATTTATTCTTTGGAACTTGGGGAAAGCCTAGGAGGCTAAAGTTTTTTTACAAACAAGAGGCAGGTGGAGGACATGGGTTGTGTGTGGGGGGGTGGTCTCTGTCTCAGGAGGGCCCCATAGGGTCCTGCTTGGTTACAATTGCCCTCAGGATAAAGTACAAACTTGCAAGAATGAAGATCCCTTAGTATCCCTTGGTTTTCTCTCCAGCCTCATCTCTCTCTAGTTCTCCCTTTCACATAAGCCTTTCATCCTCACCTATTTGCACACAGTTACTCAAAGGTGATTTTATGCATGCCTCTTGGGCTGGGTACGTTGTATTTTTCTTCATGACTCAGCTCAGAGGATTTCTAGTTTGGAGTGCCTCCTCTACTTTCAGAAAACTCTGCCTCTGACTTGGTACACTGTACATTTTAAACCCCTTGAAGACAAGAACTGTGTACCATACTCAGAACATAGCCCAGATGCCAGCATGGAGGAGGTGAGGTACAGCTGTTTGCTGAGTAAAGAAATGAACTTCTAATTTTGAAGGGCATGATGAGTTGGTGTATATTTAATTGACCAATGGACAGAATCACAAGTCATGTGAGGAACTGTTTAGTTCCTCTGACCACATCAGGGGCTGCATTTTTTTTTTGAAAAAACAAAAACGGAAACAAAACCCCCCCACATTTCTGGAATTTTATAATGCTCTCCCTTTCTTATGCCTTCAGAGACACATCTAAGCTTGGCTACACTTCCTCTCATTCCTTGAGTTTCAGCAGCAACAACCATTTCCATCATTGAAGACAATTCCAAATAGCTTTAAAGTAAGCAACACATTACCTTTTGCATAATGTTTGCATGGTGCAAAATGTTCCTATGCCACTGATTTTTTTTTCGTGAAAAAATAATGGACTTACAGATGAGATTGTCATATTATTTTGACTTATATATATTTAAATTTTGATTTGTCTTTCCTCCTGGTGAAGCTAACAACAGAGTTGAGGGACTCGAATACCCTATTCGTTGGATGATAATCTGGAGCTACCAAGGAAAGAAAATATTCTTCCCTGTGGTATAATTTTTTGGACATGGTTATAAACAGGTTTAAGCAGGACTTTTTTTTTTTAAGAAAAGGTGTATATTGACTTAAGCAGAACCTTAAAAAATAAAACACAAAAAGAAAAAATATAAAACTGTGTACATCATGACCTCATTTTTTTTTTTTTTTTTTTT
>NC_041219.1:4749016-4752060 GCF_002837175.3 Physeter macrocephalus | reverse complement strand
GGACGCGCAGGCTCAGCGGCCATGGCTCACGGGCCCAGCCGCTCCGCGGCATGTGGGATCTTCCCGGACCGGGGCACGAACCCGTGTCCCCTGCATCGGCAGGCAGACTCTCAACCACTGCGCCACCAGGGAAGCCCAACATGACCTCATTTTTGTAAAATTAGAAAAACCGAGTTAGCATATTTATAGAAAAGAATGTGGAGGACTATGCACCAGGCTGTTAAAGAGGATTTTTCTGGAGGGCAGGATTGCAAGAGACCTTCACTTTTCACATTACAGTTTTCTGGTTTTGCTATGCAAAAATGTGCAGAAAATCCTAGGAAAATTTCTTATTGATAGCTCTATTCTGGGGGCTAGTTTGCTTTTCTTCATCCTCAGAATGGCAGTGCTGTCTAAAACATCATTTAAAAATTTGGCTAATCATTGTTGTTGCTGCCATTATTCTGCTTTCTCCTGACACTAGGGAAAATGTTTTCTAGCTTAGTTTCTTCTCTATTCAATTGTTCCTGATTTTTAAAAAAGGAATGGCATATCATCCTGAGAACATAGCCCAGCCTAGTATGTATCTTTTGTTTACATATTTAGGGACATGTTTTTCTTTAATGATATGATTCTATTGTAAAAGTCTGAGACTTTTATAATTCAGTGAATCATAATTTCCCCCACAGCTAAAATTTATCAACTGCTTACAGCAAATAATTTCCGAATTATGAGACTAGTTCCACAGTAGGTGGAACCCTGGGGCACGTCTCCAGCAGTGAAGCTGATGAGGGCTTGTGCCATGGCAGTATGGACCACACCCTGAGCCAGAAAGTCCCTTAGACGACTGGAGTTCAAATGCAGCAACTGATGGAAGAATCCCCCTGTGACATCCATGATGTGCCAGATTCCTCACCTCAAGGACTTTAGCAGCAGTCATGGGAGAGAGACTGGATTCTCCAGCCCTAGTCAAGTCTTCAGAGGACTGCAGGCCTAGCTCTTAACTACAAATCATGAGTGACCCTGAGCTAGACTTTTGGAAATTATATGAGATAACAAATGTTTGTTGTTTTGAGGTGCTAAGTTTTGGGGCAATTTATTACATAGCAGTAGGTGACTAATAAAGCAAAGAAAAGAGTGAATATATGTGTTGGGCGGTGTTGGCAGTTGCCAGGGTGGTTGGGGAGGCTTCCCTGAGAAGGGGCTTTGTAACAAACAGCTGAGGGATTTGGGGTGATAACGATGTGTCAGTGGAGGTTCATCAGTTGTAACAAATGTGCCACTCTGGTGTGGGATGTTGATAATGGGGAGTCTAAGCATGGAGTCAGAGGGTACATGGAAAATGTCTGTGAACTAAAAACTGCTCCTGAAGATGGGGAGAGAGAAAGAACCCCTGAAGGAGATGAGGGAGTGAGTCATGTGCACATCTGGGGGAGATGTCTTGTTATTCTTCCTATAGCGCTGAAGTCATATGGAACTTACTTCAGTTATTCGAATGCACTATTTTCCTTCTTAACTCCAGGTCTTCCCACATGTTATTTCCTTCACCCATAACTCACCCCTTGCCCCCTCCCTGCCACCGCACCCCAAACCACTTCCACTGCCGACCTCCTCATTAACTCCTCATTTAGTCATCAGGTCTTAGCTTAGATGCCACTTCTTTGTATCTGCCTAGTCTGGGGTAAGAACGCCTTCCTCGTGCTTCCTTTTGTCCCCTCGGCCCCCACCCCCATAGCACTTGACACACTGTAAGATGATGGCCTTTTTGGGGGGTTTTTCATTAGGTAGATGGTACTCTCTCTGAAGATAGGGCCAGATCTATCACAGGGATAACATGTACCCAGCAGAGCAATGAACACTTGGTAGGAACTCAATACATATGTATCAAGTGCAAGAAGATATTCTGCTCCTGCTTGGACCAACATCCATCACCAAATAGCAGTCACATAAATGCTCTGAGTCTCTGTTTCCTCATCTGTAAAATACCTCTCTTGGAGGATTATGCTAAGGATCATAAATGGGCTATGTAAATCACCTAGCTGAGTAAGTTTTATATAAGTATTGGCCACATTCTAGTGGTAGGAATTTGTTCCTTTACAAGACAGTGCATTCCATTCTATTATTGAACAGTCTATTTAGGAGAAAACAATTGCCTTGAAACTGCAAAATTGGGGATTAATACCTTCTCTGGGTAAGCCCCATTTTATTTTTTCAATCACAATTATATTTTAGGATATGAGAGACAAGTATTAGCCAAATTCTTCTTTCCTTCCTCCCTTCGTCCCTCAATCCCTTCCATCATTTTTCTTCCCTTCTTTCCTTCCCTCCTCCTTCTTTCTCTTCTTTCATCAGGTTTACTGAGATATAATATATGCATAGTAAAATCCATCCTTTTTCGAAGTGCAGTTCTATGAATTGTGACAAATGTATGCAGTCTTACTACCACCTCCAGTCAAGAGATTTTAACTTTCTATTAATTCTCTGTTGATGACAACTCAAAGCAGTGTACAGTTCTTACACTACTTCCACTCTCTGCTAAAATGGAATTCTCTAATTTCAAATTATTCTGGCTTGTTCTCTCATTGTTTGGGGCCTGGACATCCAAGGGGGTGCCTGTGTTTTGGGTTGATTCTCTGCTGGCCTAGAAGGCTATTATTCCAAAGTCATGTTATTAAACCGCATTCAGATTCCTTTTTTTTTTTTTTTTGTGGTACGCGGGCCTCTCACTGTTGTGGCCTCTCCCGTTGTGGAGCACAGGCTCCGGACGCGCAGGCTCAGCGGCCATGGCTCACGGGCCCAGCCGCTCCGCTGCATGTGGGATCCTCCCGGACCGGGGCGCGAACCCGGTTCCCCTGCATCGGCGGGCGGACGCACAACCACTGCGCCACCAGGGAAGCCCCAGATTCCTTTTACGACTGTAGCTCAGAGCAGAAATTGTGAACAGGCAAGGATAACTTCTTAGCTTCACTTGGGACCCTGAAGGTCAAATTCCTTTCTCTTCTCTAATAGGGGCAGAAAAAGGAAGATGGCAAGATTTCTTTAAAAAGACGCATTTTTGGGGCTTC
>NC_041219.1:4727818-4748886 GCF_002837175.3 Physeter macrocephalus | reverse complement strand
CGGAGCCGGTGCCCCGCGCGGGGGGAGGCCCCAGCAGTGAGAGGCCCGCGTACCACAAAAAAAAAAAAAAAAAAAAAAAAAAAAAAAAAGACGCACTTTTAACAAGAAATTTGCACATGCACATGTTTCTCAACTATGGTCAGGCCATTTAAGATGGCTGTTCTCTTGCTGTCTGTACATGCCCTGCTCGACCAGTGCCTGTTTCACCTACACTCTACTCACAAGACTAAACTTCTCTCTTAATCATAAAGCCTAACCAGTAAATGCCTACATACTTGCCCCCAGCCCCAGTTCGTGATTGTTCTAAACTTTAGATCAGAAGGGCTCCACTATGATAGCTTATCAAAAGGGCAGTAAGGGGTCTGCTCCTCTGCTGGTTTCCCTGGTAACCGATAAATCAACCTGATGTCAATTCCCCCTGTAACTGGCAACTTCCCTCTCCCCATAGGGAAGACTGCTGCACACACGGTGGGGTGTCGCTCCCGGACCTTGCTTCAGACAAGTAAGATCCACCATCCATTCAACCATTGATGTCTCTGTCGCTGGCTCCGGGGGCTCTTTCTTTGGTCTTGAGGCTGGGCAAGCACAGGGCTTGCAGGCCTCTGGGGTGCAGCCCAACACTCACCCTGATCTGAATTTCTATCATACTTAATGTCAACTGACTGTTCTGACCATTACTTTCATGTTTCCTAATTGCTCCTTCTTTGTGTTTGTCTCACTGATTCAAATATAAGATAAGGAGGTGTTCCTTATGTTTCTTTCCTCCTACATAATGGGGACCAGCACAGGGTCAGGCATGCAGAGGTCACTCAATAAATGCTCTTGTGAGAGACTGACTTATGGGGAGAAGTGGCTTTTCATAAACTCATGGAAAGCTCCTTTCTGGATAGATCAGGATTTCAGGACATAACTTCTAACCGAGTGACAGAACTTTTATTTTATTTCAAATTAATTTAATTAATTTAATTCATGATGATGAATGATGATTTTGCCAGCACCTAGCAACATCGTGTGACAAATGTAGACATCTAGGAAAGTGGATTATCTCAAAAGATCAAGGTAGAGTTTCGGTCCTATTTGTGGGTGTGAAAAAATGAAAGAAGGAAGCATTTGTGGCTCTTGAGGTAAAATGATGCTGGCTTCCAGTTCTTTCCCTCAATCCTCTTCATTGTGTAAGTCATTGTCGAGAACACTAAACCACCAGGGTGCTTCAGGGGAATCCCATAGGCAAACATGATATTAGAACATGTTCTCAGAAGGGTCCCTGGAAGAAGTTTTCTGGACCTCCTGGGGGAGTTAATTCATGGCTACCTGGTAATGAGCATGCTATAAAGTCCCCCAAGTCAACCTGGTGCCAATAATGCAATCATACATTTTGGGATCTTATGTGAAAATATAAAAAACCCTCTACTCTTTCTCAATTACAGTGAATGCAGCCAACCACAAATATTTCCAAAGAGGTCACAGAAATGTTAATGTTATAAGAAAGTCAGGGGGTCAGGGCAGGGCGTAGCCCAACACATGCGTAAGAGGCATGGAAAGTTGCCCAGAGACACATATCCAAAATCTTTCCTCTATAAGCCTGTCATTTTGTACCAGTTTCCTGCCAGTTGTTCCTCTGAGCTAAGATGTTAAAGAATCCTGCAAAAATGCCTATCTGCATTTAGAATTTCTTAGCTATTAATGCCTAGGTGTGGATTAGTTAGCCATTATCGTCTCAGTTATCTGGTGCCACAGTGGGTAGTAGCAATACAGGTCAGAACAATTTTTGATAAGGTTTGGGGCAGGAGGTAAGGACCAGGGCATGGCGTGTTTCTGCTGAGGCTATGCCTCCATGGGGGAAACGTCGGAAACCCCGAGCAGTCTGGGGGTCAACATAACGGTGGAAGAGTGGAGGAGAACATGTCTAGTAAAGAAGGTGAGCGTGGCTGCCACTGTGGGTTTGTGACCGAGCCAGGTTTGCTTGAGTGCAGCAAGACAAAATGCTGAGATGCTGAGGTCTGCAGCAAAGAGAGGGTTTATTCCCAAGGCAGCCAAGCGAGGAGATGGGAGAACAAGTCTCCGATTCACCACCCCGAAGGCGAGGGGCTCAGGGTATTTATGGGATGAGGAATGAAGCTGCAGGGTGGTTTGAGGCATGGGGAGTGTGGGAAACGTGGGGAAAGGTGATTGAAAAAAGGTGCGGGAATCGTGGTTCTGGGCAGGTGTAACTACGCTCGAGGCCTCTGCACGTTCAAATGTGGAGGTGCTCAGCAGCATCTGAGGGTAGAGTTTTTGGCTCCCTGAGGTCAAAAGGTCACAAGGGGACCCTTGCTCATGCCCAGTCGGAGGGTCCATGGTCCCATCCAGTCATAACCAGCTCAGCTCCTACTAGACACAGTTGACCCCAAGTTCCTGGAAAGCCACTTGGACAAACATCCCATTGTTTAGGCTACAAGCCGCTTGGAGGACATGCAAGTCTTAAAACGAGCTTGATTAGTGAAGGCAGGTGAAAAGGGTTTGACTAATAATTACTCACAGTTTCAGTTCTTCATCTAGAGCGCCCTCAGGATGGCCTTGCAACTGCGGAGAAAGCAGAAAAGGGGTGAACTTGGGTGGTCATTGAAGTTGGGTCACTCTGGGGGCATGTGTGTCTGCTTGTGATGGGAAGAACTGGATAACTCTCATGAGACACAGAGACAGCATCCTTCCCAACCCGACCTTCTTTCAGTGAATCTTCCAGGTCTGATCTTAGCTCAAAGAATGAACCACAGAGAGGCTGGGTTCACGTGAGTGCAGGCTTTATCCTTCACAAAGTAAGGAAGTGGGCAGTTTGCTCCTCCTCTCCCTTTGGTGCCCATGGCACTCCCCTTCTTTTTCCTTGCCATTCTCTCTCAATCTCTCTTCCTAATGTAAGAGGGAGATTTCCCATAAAAAAACTCTCTATGTTCAATTTGAGTAATCAGGTAACATATTAAATGTTATGTAGAATAGCCATATCCTCACTTCTTGCTCTTTTCACTTTACTTCAGGTCATCCCTAGGCAAAACATAAAGTGTTGTAGTGTGTGTGTATGTGTGTGTGTGTGTGTGTGTGTGTGTGAGAGAGAGAGAGAGAGAGAGAGAGAGACAGACAGACAGACAGACAGTCAGACAGACCACGGTATTTAATGGAATTACAGGGAGAAGCACATAAAAATTGACCTATCCATGCTCCCTGCTCTAATGGAGCCAGCCATCTAGTTGGGGAGATAGATAGAGAGATAACCAGGGTATTTTAATTCAGATTCACATGTGCCACGATAGGAGTATACACAAGGTACTATGTGACTTAATGGAAGAGGAAGTGGTATAGTTTCATGGATTCCAGGAAACTTTTTTTGCTGACCAAGTATTTCCTTTGCCTGGATTGCTAATACTTGAAATCTTATAATTGGAGATGCATTTAGCTTGACACTTCACTATGAGATAGCATGGTGATGGAAAAAGCCCTTCATTAGCCCTGAAGTTGTCATTGTGTGACAGTTGACTTGGAGAAAGTTATTTGTCCTTTCTGAGCCTCATATTTCTTATCTGTAGAATTGGAATAACATAATTTGACAAGTATTATGAAGATCAAATGAGATAAAATCTGGGGGAACAGATGGAAATTATGGGTGATATTAGTTTTATGATGTATCAGTATGCATATAAAACAGTCTGGGCTAGAGGTTGGAGCTGGAGAGAAGGAGAGAGACGATGGTGAATGAAATGGTGTGGAAAGGAAGAGATGACAGTCCCAAAGCACACTTGTTTTATTCCACAGTTTTGCTTCAAATCCATTCTAACTGAAGATAATAGTTATTGAGAAATGTGAATAATTGACCCCATCGTTAACGAGGAAAAGGAAAGAAAGACTAGAATGTGTGTGACTCAGTCAGTGTTATGCTGTCCACAGATATAAACCACCTCTTTTCCTTCCAATAGAACCTATACTGACATCATCAAACTTCCCTTTTTTCCTCAGTCTCAAAGGATCTGGAGGAGTTCCTGAAAGCCCAACAGGAGCACATTTTCATGGCTGGCTGAGAACAGCCTGAGAATGTGGTTATCAGAACAAATCAGATTCAGAGACCAAGATGATGCCAAGTTAAAGAATTTTAACTCAATTCTTATGGAACCTGAAAAGAGAGATTCTGGGTGGGGCTGGAGGATTGGGAATAGGAAGAAGAGACCAATGGTGAACTGTGATTGGGTGTTTGTATGAAAGAGAGTAAAAAAGGTCACGCCAAAGATCTTCCTCCAGCAGGAACGTCTCTAGTCACGTCCTTGATGTTTTTGGATAAAGTTCTGCCTTGAGGTCAAAGTCAGCGGAAACCACTCTCCCACATGCTTCTCTCTGTTGGGAACGTGTGGAGACGAGGGCAGTCAACGCTGAAGCTGAAGAAATCAGCTCTCATTACTCAGTTGCCTCCAGGGTGTCTGAGTGTCTGATGAGGGTTCTGACTCAGTGCACACTTTTGCTTGGGCCCTGTCGGGAAGCTGCCAAAGCAACTAGAATCTTTTGTCAACCAACTGATAATTTTGTTTTCACTAGCAGTTCTCTGGCTTCAGTGCGTAGGCCATCGCTATGGGGGCAAAATCCAGGAGCCGCCAAGTCCCTTTTACCCCTTTCTCCAAACATACGATCTCCACGGCCCCAGCATTCTCATTCTTATCCTTTCCCCCCACTGCACCCCATTCCACGGGGGAAGCGTATTTGATCTTGGCTTCAGTTGGTTCCCCACCTGTCATTTCAGCTAGAGTAGGCGAGGAGGAGTGATCCCTGAGGACAGGAAGGGATCCTTTGGGCTCATGAATCAATTATGAGGAGAAAGTTGGTTAGAAGCCTTTGGGCTGCTGCAGATATAATCAGTGGCAGCAGTTTGGTGATTCTTCCTGAAGCCTTCAAATTTGGCCTCAATTTCCCTCAAAGTCAGCGGTTCCTATTCCATTTATCTTTTCCTCCTAAGTGGCTGCACCTTCTCAGGGGCCCCCAAGGATCACTAGTTCCTAAAACATCTTAAGTAGCTGACTTTTTTTTTTTTTTTTTTTTACTGAATTGCCTCAATTAAAGTGTTCAAAAAATATTTTGTGTCACAAACTCAAACTAGTGTTAAGTCTAAATCTTACCCTCTGGTGGTGCCAGTATATTTGGATTCTGACCTTCATCTTCATTGTTTCTTACGGCACCAGTAGTGCTAAATTACCCCTGCTGCTGCTGTCACAGTCCCCTAGCTCATCTCCTTGATGTCAGTTTCTGCCTCTCCAATTCATGTTTCCCATAACTCTCAGGCTGTCTTTTTAAGTTATTGCTTTATTCAAGTCCCTTCCATGCACAGCTGTCCATAATGGCTCTCTATTGCCCCTTGTCTCAAGTCTAGACTATTCTGGCTGGTATTCAAAGCTGCTCGTAAGCTGCTCTTACCCTACCTACCCCCCCTTCTTTGCCATCACTTCTCCACATCATTCTAATCTAACTAGTCATTTCTCTTCCACCAGCCCCATCTCCAAGGTTTCTTTTCCCTGCCATTTCCTCTTCTTGGGAAACCCTTCTTCCATGCTTTAAACTGATCCAAATACTGATAGTATTAACAATTTTACTCAAATTCAACATCTTGAAGTCTTGAATGAGTTTCCAGTATCAATTTCTAATCAGGCACCTCTACTGTAATGGTTATAATTCCATTGTAACATGTTTTATTCATTTAATGTCATTTTGTATTTGTAGGATAATACTACAAGAATCATTATTTTTCTCTTTGCACTCACCATCTCCATTATACTCTGAGCGCTCCAAAGGCAAGAAATACACCTTATTCATTTGTGCCTCCCTAGTGTCCAGCCCAGTACCTGGGACATAGCAGTTGAATTAAAAATGTTATTGAATCAATTGTATTAATAAGCTTCTTGAGGCCAGGGCCATGTCTTAGTCATTTTGCATCTCTGAAAGCCCAAGACAGTATTAGGCACATGGCAGATATTCAGCAGTCATTAATACATTGAGTTCTCAAGATAAAGAAGTAGGAATTCTCGTGCTTGGAAGGGAGTAGGCTTGAAAAGAGACGAAATCTGGGATGTGTAGGATCAGCTCTAGAAATCAAGGTGTGGCCCTGGTTTTGCCCATGACCTAAGAAGAGAACCCTGAACAGATAGTGAAGGTCAACACTGATCACTTCTTCAGAAGTACAGAACCGAGCAGAAGCCACCCTGGAAATTATTGCCCAAGTAAGAGAAAAATGTGGACAGGGTCACCACTGAAAAGGTGTAACTGATTCTGAAGAATGTTAAGAAAACTTTTATCAAACCATAATAAACACATAGAAAAGGATGTTCTAAGGACTGTGCCAGATAGAGTCTGAGCTCTTACGGAGCTGATGTTACAATGAAGAAATGCATGAGGAAATGAATAAATAAAGCAAATTACCCTTTTTCTCTCATTCAGCAACCTGTGCATAGCTCTTTGTCTCTGCTCCATTTCCTGGTAAACCTCACTCAGATATTTCCTCTTGGACCCATTCAACTAGATGTTCTAATAGATGATCCCGCTGTCTATGACTTTATTATTTATTGTTAACTCCTCCCTTTTCTAGGCTTTTAAGTATTACAATACTATTTCCATCTGGTTCTTACATTTAATTCCCTCCCTACTCATATAAAGGCCTGTAGGTCGAATTTCTCTAAAGGTATGTTAATTAACTAATATGAGTTCAATCTCAATTCCAGTTCTTTAATCAGTGTTTAGGTACTTCAGTGTTTCCTCTCAAAGGTAAGCCCACTTCAGGTTAATCCTAAGGCTACTACAACGCAATTAGTATGTTAACTGTTATTGTATTTTTAAAAAGTATTAAACATGGGTTCAAGAACCCTTACTTGGTAAAATATTCCAATAGAAACAAAACAGATATTTGTTAAACAGAATGAAATAAATTAGCTTAGTTTATCTGGTTATAAGAATTTGGAGGTAATAACAAAATGGTACTTCTTTTAAAACATACTGCATTTCAGACTTGCACTGATTTAGAGTGACATCTTGTCCAACTGACCTAAATTGGTGATGCTTTGCCCTATTTATAGCACACACAGCTTTTGAATTAGGACAAAGAAAAAGGAAGGGGGGCATTTTCTCAGGATTGACGTTTGTGATATTTTAAAACCAAATCACTTCAGAATTGGAACTGTGTTTGATCAGTTGTATTTTAACAAGTTCAACAGGGTCATGAGAATATAGGAAATGTCTAGTTCACATGGCCCCAAAGTTTCTTATCAGAGACTGAGAGGGTCTGGTTAAACTGCACCAAGATACATAGAGTTTTTAATATGAATTTTTTTTTTTTTTTTTTTTGCGGTACGCGGGCCTCTCACTGCTGTGGCCTCTCCCATTGCGGAGCGCAGGCTCCGGACGCACAGGCTCAGCGGCCATGGCTCACGGGCCCAGCCGCTCCGCGGCATGTGCGATCTTCCCGGACCGGGGCATGAACCCGTGTCCCCTGCATCGGCAGGCGGACTCTCAACCACTGCGCCACCAGGGAAGCCCTTTAATATGAATTTTTAAAGTCATGTTTTAAAATACTATTTAACCTGTGCAAACGATTGTGAGAAACATTAATAATCCTAAAACTGATTAAAGAGTTGGGATAAAAGTTTCACTGATAATAGGCAATTAGCTATGATTTAGAATATCTGGTGATATAAGCAAGGGTGAATTATGATTTTTTAAGACTTATTTACTAGTCAAAATAATCAGTGAAAAAGAAACTCGGACGGATCTATGGGTTAAAAAAATCTGACAGTAGACAGCGGACATTAAGAAGCCAATGTCAAATTCTGTGTTTATGTCCTAGAGTAGTGAGGAACTGCATAAACGTTCCTTTCTTCTATCATTTAAATCAATTTCAGTACTTGGTATTACTAGAGAGGAAACTACTCATTTATATTATGACACATCCCCGTGGGTATAGACTTCCCTTTAAGATGAGGTAAAGTACAGATTCACAAGATTTAGTCCTCAGGAAGGAGAGAAAGGTGGCTATGGTTGATAAGTGTCTTTGTGGGCAGGGTGTTAAGAGGGAGGGTGGACATGGTAGGAAGTTGTCCTGGGTACTGACAGGGTTATATTTGCGCAGAACTGAAAAGTAAAGGAAGTTCACATTTGGAAACCCCAGTCTCTAGCTTTGTTCTTTGCTGGGTACCTCTATCTCTCCTCTCTACTGAAGTTGAAAAAAAGTACACGCTCTTTATGTTCTCAGGAGATGAGTAGCCCACATAGTCTCTCTCTCCAAGCCATCTTGGTACTCATTCACACCCAGGTGAAAGTGATAAATAACAGCTTAAAATCTTACTTCTACTATAATGTAGCTAGGAATTTAAAAAATACACCAGATCTCAGGGAGACAATTTTGAAAGACTATCAAAGGGTATAAAAGAAGATCTTCCATAGAAGAGAGATAGATGGTAAATGCTCTGGGATGGAATGAATTTATGTTATAAAGATGCTAATCCTTCCCAAATTAATTTTTACATTAAATGATATTCTAAAGTTTCTGCTGCATTTTTCTAGAAACTTGACAAATCTATTATAAAATTTATGTAAAATATATACAAAAAGTTCACGAATAGCTAAGCCAGCCTTGAAAAAGTAAAGAAGGTAGACTTTCCTGTCTAGATATAATGACACGCCTCAGTAATAAAAAATATGGAACTAGCTCTAGAACAAAAAGGGAAAAATAAACCAGTGTAACAAAACAGAGAGCTCAAAGATAGCGACTTATAAATGGGAAATTCACATACGATAAAGGACTCACTGTTTAGTAAACTGTGCTGGGAAAACTGGCTCGCTATGTGGAAAAAATAAAACTGATTCCCTACTTTCCATCATCTCCACAAAGGCATTAAAAACCTGATTGTGAAAGGCAAAATTATAGGGTAAATAAAAGAAAAGACAGAGGAATATCTTTGTGACCTGGGGATGGAGGGAGATTTTTACACAAAGCCTGGAGAAGCACAAACAATATAATGAAAAATAATGTTTTACATGACATCCAAATTACGTTTTCTGTTCAACAAAGGACAAGTAGAAAAAGTTAATAGACAGGACACAAATTGGGAGAAGGGTTGCCTACAACCAAAAAGAGAATAATATATAAAACATACAGGGTACTCTTACAAATCATCATCATCAAAAACAACAATAAAAGACCAAAGCCCATTAGAAAAATGGGCAATTGATGTAAACACTCAGTTCATAAAAGGAAACCCAAGTGGCTGCAAATGTATGAAAACTGCTAATTGAAACAATGAGACACCATTTTAAACCTCCAAAAGCTGGTAACATTAAAGCTGGATGATGCCAAAGTGTGGGTGGGGATGTAAGAAAGCAGAAAGCTTTCTTCACTGATGTGAGAGAGTAAATCAATGCTGCCTTTCTGGAGAGCAATCTGACGTATCTAGTAAATGAATTGATCTCTATGACCCAGCGGACCTACTCCTGGGTAACTGTTTCAAAGATATTCTCTAAAATTACCATTAAAATGACTTGGAAGAGGTTGCTTAGTGCTGTGATGTCTGTGAGTGGTTTAGGTGCCCATCAAAGGGGGGACAAATAAGTAAAATATGGAGACTCAGTATGGCACGTCACGCTAGAAATAGGAGCTACACACAGCAACGCAGATAGATTGCAAGACCACGGTGCCAAGTGAAAGATTAAGAAAGAGAACCATTCCTATAAAATAAAAATACACCCCCGCCACTAAACAACACTTGCTACTTGCTGTTTTACAAGGATGCATATATATTTAGAAATGTATGTCAAATACATTAGAGCAGTTGTCTATGGCAGGATTAGAGGTGGTGGTGGGTGACTGGTGCAGAGGGAAGGAGAATAATGACGGTGGGATCTCACACACACACTCACACACACACACACACACACACACACACACACACACACACACCCAGAAGGAATCTTGTATGGAACAGTGATCTTGTGTGTTGTACTGAGGAGTATGATGAATACAGAACTTTTTACCTGAGACACCTAAAGTCCTACTTCTAGAGAGATGTGTACTTTAAAGGAATGCATTGTGGATTTCCAAGCATCGGCCAGCGGGTTGGGAAAGAGTGTAATCATGCAGTCAGTGAATATCCATCGCCTGCCGTGTGCCGGGCACCGTTCTGGGTGCTGGGGCTGGTGTAGTGAATGAGACAAAAAAGCCTACTTCTGGCAGAGCACAGAAAAAAACTTAATGTAAGTCTTTAATGTAAGAATAAACAAAACTTAATGTAAGACTTTAATGTAAGTCTTTTAAGTGCTTTATTTTTGATCACCTCCAATGAGATAAGAATCTATGAAGCTGGTAGGAAAATGAGTTCGTGACCAAAATGCTTACTCACTGACTATAGGAAATCAAAAAATATTATACTAAACCTGGAATCTACAAAGACAAAGCAATTGTTTTCTTTGAAAAGTATGTAGGGTTTGGAAAATTTCTGGGATTTGTCTGTAAAAGCACCCTCTGGGCCCTAAAAGTGACGTCTTAGGGAAATGCTGGCGTATCAAGGTGGGAAAGCTAGGAGGTGGTGCTTTGTGGGCTCCTATGGTGGTTAGGTAGTTCTCAGAAGACAGCACTGGAAATTAGATAATTGCTGACGTCATATTTTTCACACACACAATTTGTTGTCCTGGGGGCTATAAAAGCAGCATCTTCTACCTTCCCATCACAAGCAGAATCATTGAAATCAACAGGTAAGTCCTCCAACAAACTTGGTATGCTTGTTTGCTGGGTGTGACACTTCTTGATACTTACTTTTTTCCTTTGTGTTGTTTTTGCTTCTTGTTCTCTTGATAACAGGTTCTCCTTCCCTAGTCACCAGTTGCTCGAGTTTGTGTTGTCTACAATGGCTGCCCAGCAGAAATCTATGAGCTCTTCCCTTATGGGGACTCTGGCGGCCAGCTGCCTCCTCCTCATGGCCCTGTGGGTGCAGGGAGGAGCGGCTGCGCCCATTGTGTCGCACTGCCTGCTCGACAGGGCCAACTTCCAGCAGCCTTACATCACCAACCGCACCTTTGCATTGGCCCATGAGGTACTCATCTCACTCTTTCTCTCTTTTGCATCCTTAACTACCTGGAACCTGAATAGTTCTTAAAGTTTCTTCAGAGCACATCTAAGATCTTTAAGAAACCAACATTTATCTCCACTGGTGGACCAGCCATCATATTCTCTGTCTCTTCTGAGACTTTGTGGAGATCTTCCATTTTGGCCTTTAGGATGCATACATTGAGTTTTACCCTGAAAGGAGCCATTTAGTAGCCCATCTGACTATTTATTTTTCCCTTTATTCCTCTAAGCATTATTTTATTTTACTTTATTTTATTTTATTTTTTGAAGAGAAAGAAATTGACATTTATTGAGCACTTACTATGTTATGAACTCTATGCTAGGAGCTTTAAATCCATTTTTTAAAAAAACTGAGGTATAGTTGATTTACAATATTATTTAAGTTTCAGGTGTACAACATAGTGAGCCACAATTTTTAGGGATTTATAGTTATTACAAAACATTAGGTATATTACCTATGCTGTACATTATAACCTTGTATCTTATTTATTTATTGAAGTCTAGTTGATTTACAATGTCGTGTTAGTGTCAGGTATACAGCACAGTGATTCAGATACATATATGTATATGTATATTCTTTTTCAGATTCTTCTCCCTTATAGGTTATTACAAAATATAGTTTCCTGTGCTATACAGTAGGTCCTTGTTGCTTATCTGCTTTATATATAGTAGTGTGTATATGTTCATCCCAAACTCCTCATTTATCCTCCCTCCCAACACCTGAGCATTATTTTAAACTTATGCACATATGTGAATCCTTTCTTTAGTCCTTATGTGGCTGCTCTGGGGAGAGGGGATAGAGTACAGCTCTACTTACAGACATTTCTTCTAGCTCCTTGACGTCCAGGCACTTAGTCTTTTCTTCTCTTCCAGGCCAGTTTGGCAGATAACAACACAGATGTTCGTCTCATTGGGACCAAACTGTTCCAGGGAGTCAATGTAAGCCATAGGCGTGATGCCACTCGTGGTTATTTGCAGCGGTGGTGAGGATGGGTTGGGTCTTCTGAATGTCGCCTAATATGAGCCCTGCTGTTTCACTTTCACCAACAGATGATGGAGCGCTGCTATACGCTGAAGCAGGTGCTGAACTTTACCCTTGAAGAGGTGCTGTTCCCCCAATCCAATAGATTCAAGCCCTACATGCAGGAGGTGGTGCCCTTCCTGGCCAGGCTCAACAAAAAGCTAGGCCAATGTGTAAGTTCCTTTCCCAACCTAAGTCCACCCGCTCCCAGGTGCCCACCCTCCCTCTTTCTTCTGCATGGAGCCCTTTTCTTTCCCACCCTCGTTTGTTGCCCCTCCCATGCTGGCAGTTAGAAGTGCCTCAGGAACACCATTACAGGAATCATTGGGAATCATAGAATGTTTACTTTTGCTTTAATTGAGTCACACTTTGAGTTGATGGTGAGGGACAGGGTCTGAAAGACCACATGAGGCTTATTTGTCCCTGGGAAAAACCAATTCGGGTTATGTGAGATGAGGGAGGAGTCGGGAGCTGTAAGGAAAAATGCCAGTTGGTGCAAATGAATCCACTGAGTATAAGCTGATGGAGGGAGGGAACTGGAAAGAGAGAAAGAGGGAAACAAGAAGATTTAATATTTGGTGGTGGGTGGGCGAAGACTGCTGCCCTTTTGATATGGGAAGTGACAAAATCAGAGGTGTGTGAACTCGATGCGTCTGAACATTTAAAACTATGAAAAAAGATTTGAGTGGAGTGAGCAGAGCAAAGGGGGCCTAGTATTTATTGAGGAGGGCCCCGTTCACATAAGATGTTTTAAGTATGTTTCTTGTTCTGAGCACGCATTTTTGATGAGGTGCAGTTATGGTTTTATTCTTGACAGGATTTGCATAAACCACTCCACTCTTTCCACAAACTTCAACCTCAGTAGGGTTTCCCAAAAGTGAAGCGAGGTCCCGTGTAATAGAAATGACTGGACTTTGGTGTCCAAGGAAATTCAAGAGCTCAGAAAATCTAGGCCACTGGTGAAATCTAGGTCATTGTGGGCAAAATTGCTAAGAACATTAATTCCAGGTGAATGGAACATACCTCACTTAGGGGCGCTGAGGTTCAAAAAGCTTCAGTACAACAGTGTTAAAATTGTTACTCTGGTTTCCATTTTGTAGCATATTGAGCGTGACAACCAGAATATCCAGAGAAATGTACAGAATCTGAAGGACACAGTGAAAAAGGTACTACCAATAACTATTAATGCTAAATCATTTGATAGAAGAGACAAATGTTGTTTTCCTTTCCTTTCTTTTCTTTCCTTTTTTTCCCCCCATGTCATGATTTTTTACTTGATTCTCCTGCCATTGGGTTGACTATTTAGGTGCATATGTGTATAGATGCGTCTATATGTTTATAAGTCAATTTCCAAATTTTGTAAATCATAGAATTCTAGAACTGGCCAGGAACTTAAATCATCTAATCTCATCACCCCACATGCCACTCACTGGCAGAGCCAGAATAGAATACTGGTGTTCTGAATCCCATCCAGGCCAGAAGCAATGGATATTATGTTTAGTCTCATTAATTCTAAGGGAAATTTAAGATTCCTACTGATTCATTTAATCTGAAGAAGCATTTGTTCAAAAGCAGAAAAGTGTCTGGGGGCAGATTTATTTGAAATAATTTTTGAAGTCATTCCTTTGAAGATTTAAAACTTGGAGAAATATACCCAGAACAACCATAACAAAAGAGCTGGACTTGCATATGTAGGATGAATTTCTGGAATGATTGATACTTACATTTAACTGTTATAATATAATACCCAATATCTATTGATTTTAATTTAAAAGCAAGAGTGAACAACCCCCAGTTTCTTCTTTTTTTTTTTTTTTTTTTTTTTTTTTGCTGTATGCGGGCCTCTCACTGTTGTGGCCTCTCCTGTTGCGGAGCACAGGCTCCGGACGCGCAGGCTCAGCGGCCATGGCTCACGGGCCCAGCTGCTCCGCGGCATGTGGGATCCTCCCGGACCGGGGCACGAACCCGTGTCCCCTGCATCGGCAGACGGACTCTCAACCACTGCGCCACCAGGGAAGCCCCCCCAGTTTCTTTTACACAGTTTCAAATAGAATGAAAATACTAGTAACGGATTCATTATAGGGAAATGAAAGTCCAAACTGGAAACCCTCTTTTCTTCCTCTCTCCTTTTCCTTCCTTTCTAGTTTTCTCCCTCCTTCAACAATGCCCTAGTGAGCATCTATCTGGTATAGGTTAGTGTACATTTCGACGGTGAAAGATATTGTCAAGTGGCCTATTTGGGGAAAAGAACAATGGTGGAAGGCTCAGGCCAGCAACTGTGACTCATCCAAAAACCAGAGGTATGATTAGTAGCAGCAAAAGTGATGATTTGGCAAGCAGGTACAATGAAACCTCAGAAACGTGAAGGCTCTAGTTGATGGAATTTTCAGGAACAAGCGTAACCTCAATTCCCCTTTTTCCATCTTGATGTTTTTTATAAAAAGTCTTTCTTCCTGAACATGCTTTAATGAACGTGTCTGGTTCTTCCTTTGATAACTGAAGGATTTGTTGTTTTTCATTGTGAAGATCAATTCTCTTGTTATAGAATCATTAGCTAGACGTGGAGGGCTGAATATTAGCATGCCATAGCCAAGAAGTACTTTGCGCTTCTGCTTTGAAAAATCCCTCATGTCGGCTTACTTTGTTGTCTTTAGAAAAGTGAAGTGTGGGAGAGAAAAATCTGATGGTGATCTGCGTGGGAAAACAGATTTTAAATCTTTTAATCCACTTTGAGAGAATTGACTTTCACATTTGCAACCGGTTGCCACGTGGAAGAGTGGTTATGCTTTTTTTTTTTTTCCCTTTAGCTCCAGAAAGCATAGTGAGATGAATGTTATTCAGACAAATCTCAGCATGAGGAAAAACTGGTCAACGCTCTCTGAAATGGGAGGGTTGTCTTGGGGGGTAGTAATTCCCTGTCACTGGAGGTAAAAGCAGAGAGAAGGCTATAGCAGAACGGATGACACACAGTAGGGCAAGAGAAGCTTTAAAATTCTTTATAATCTTGGGAGTCTTTGAGATATAAAAATCATCTCTTGGCATTATGTCAAAGGAAGTATGGAAAGATGGAATGGTGGAAGAAAGCAGGAAGAGAAAGGAGACCAAAATCTGGAGGACAATGATGACTTAGGGTTGTTGTTTTCTTTGAGGCAATCTTGAGCACATTTAATAGATTAGATGAATGTCAGAGGAGGATGATTTGGACTTGAACCTGGGTTCCCTCTCCCATGGAGTTTGAAAGCCTCATTTGCCTACTGCTTGGAAGGAGGAGGAAAGAAGGGGTGTTAGAAGTCGTATCTGGCCTTCTACTATTAAAGCAACTGGATAGGATGCATTTGGTATTTTCCCCATGAACGTGAAAACCTGTTTTTTCTACCCCTCGGTCAAGAAAGTGGGAACAGAAAAAGCCCATGTGTATTGGTAATGTGCAGTTTTGATTCAAGGCTGTTTGAGCTAAGTGGTTATACGTAACTGATTGGTCACAGACAGTAGTGGGCCTAGGAGGTAGGGCAAGGCAGAATGAGTGGCACTCTGGATCCCCCAGATCCCAGCACAGCCTCTATCTGCTTGCTCTGGTTAGGAAGTGGTTTGAAACATCATCAGCTTAGACTGATGCCCACAGGTGCCCTCTCAGTTCAGATAGCCGTAATTTTAAAGTCTTTGGCAAATCACGTACACTTGCTAAAAGAGTATTATTACTGATCTTTTACAAAAGGCTAAACCTTGGTTTCTGTCCCAGCAACCTAACCATCTCATCTCCCTCTAATTTGTTCCTCTTTAGAAAACACGGTATAAATGCTGAAATACTTGTGTGTTCTTATTTTCACAGCTTGGAGAGAGTGGAGAGATCAAAGTAATTGGAGAACTGAATTTGCTGTTTATGGCCCTGAAAAATGAATGCACTCGTCCAGGGCAAAGCTCGGAAATGGATAACTAACACTTCTTGCCTGTTAGAAATAACAATAAGGTCCCCTGAGGTTTTCTTTTATCAAAAGAAAAAGGGGAAACCAAACTCCACAGCCCTGTGTGGATTCTAAACAAATCCCTGCTTAGCTTAAAAAAGAGAACAATGTCACTTGTATCCATAGGACCAGAAGGTAGACCTTCCAAGCATTACGAGATCTATTAATAACATTTTATCGTAGTTGGTGTTTTATACACAGAAATTTAATTTTTAAGCAGTTGTCTATTTCCCCACAAAAAAGATTACTTCCCCATCTCTTTAGGGAAAAAGCCCCTAAGTAATTTCATTTCCATAATCAATAATTTATATTTATCAATTAATTTATTGTTATAAGTACCTGTCTTATTTATGTCATTTTACTAATATGGGTTTATTTATAGAAGCATTATAAGATATTTCTACTTAATCATAAGGGTAATATTAATATTTGTGGCAATAATTATGGAGCTATGTATGATATGTTTATTTTATCTCAATAAACACTTCTGTATCTTAAATCTTGTGGCTTTGTGATTTTTTTCCCCTTTAATATTACCACCACCACCAACATCATCATCATCATCATGATGTAATCATTTCTATTTGCTAAATGGGCCCAGAACCTGTATAAGTGATTTTATTCCTGACTCTAAGCAAATGAGGTGGCTATTAGTATTATCCACATTTTACAGATGAGAAAACTGAATCAGAAACATGATAAAAAACATTGTGTCGCTATAAGCAGTGGACCCTTATTAAAGCTAGGTCTATCTGATTTCTGGGGGATCTGTTATACTACCTATATAGATTTGTTATATTGATTCAGCATGTGATTCTGAAAGGAAAATGGTAAGACATTGTAAAGAGTCCATCTGCCTCATTAGCAGTTTGCTAAAAGGAAGGAGTGATGCTGCTGGGGGAGAAATACATGTCGCCTCTATTGCTGTAGATGAACTGCTTTTAGTTCTATGTTGAGCTTGTTAGGAAGGGCATCCTCCAGTTTTCCTGTAAGTCAGGGAAGTAAAGGGGAAGCTGACTGAGTCTGGGGAGTCTTATCTGTTAGTGGAGTTTAGCCCTGGTAGAGAAGTCTGTGAGTGGAAGATGAGCAAGATATCATGAAGCACACATGAGGGGGGAAAGCTGGATGTCTTCAAGATTTGTACAGTGGTACAGAGAAGAGAGAGGAGAGATAGAGATAAAAGTTGGACTAGTTCTGGCTAGAATAATGGACAAATGACACCAGCACTGAAGCATGTATAGGTCTTTCCATAAAAGGCAAAAGCCAGTGGTCAGTTGTCTAAAGTGTTTCCTTCTCCAAAAAATCAGGAACCCTGGGACTATTCTACAGGTCACTCACCAATTATTTGCCAAGCTCCTGCAGGATGAGGTCAAGACTGGTGATGATTAAGTTATAGAGAACAAACAAATGGTAACCTGTGGGGAGGGGGAAGAGGGGAGGGGCAATGTAGGTGTAAGGGAGTAAGAGGTGCAGACTGTTGGGCATAAAATAAGCAACAAGGATATATTGTACAACATGGGAAACAGTGAATATTTTATAATAACTATAAACGGAGTATAACCTTTAAAAATCATGAATCACTAGATTGTACATCTGTAACTTATATAATATTGCACAGCAACTATCCATCAATTAAAAAAGACTGGTGGTGATTGTGAGCACATATGTAAATTGCACATTCACTCGTGGATAAAGCGGAGTTAATACTTTTGGGTATGGGCTCCAAATGCTGAAAGGTACCAAAGCTAAGCTTCAGGGTTGATGGGATGAGAATTATTTCTGGGATAAGCTGAGGTTTAGGATTCTTTCCTCTCTTCTTCCAAATGAGTCTCAGTGTGATGATTTGAGAAAAATTTGGTATCGTACTTGTTTTTGACCAGTCTTCTAGAAATAGAGCCATAAATGGAAGAATACCTTTAAAATTGGATTCACAAATGCTTCCGTCCTAGGACAAAGAGTCTGAAATAAAGAGATTTAAAAGTTCTGAATGCCAATGGACATATGTCATAAGGTGCCAGGATCCTCTTCAAGTCTGGAGGGCAGGGCTGATAAATTTGGCAGCGACATGAAATAGTCCAAATTCCTCATAGGGAGTCTTGACGTAATCATTGGCAGCTGCCTTGGCATCTGTGGCAGTGGCTAGCATTTGGCTGGCACTGTCAGCACTGCTCTTGTTCTTGGCATTGGCAGAAGCCTTGGATGCCTCCTCCCCCAGCACCAGATGGTAACACCCAGGTATTTCAGAAGACTAATTTGTGAGCTTGTGTGAGACCCAAGCCCCCTGAGACATGAACCAGCATTTAGGACTGAAGAGAAGCCACTGGAGGATTTCAAGTGGGGGAAAGACTTGATATGACTCATGTTCCATAAAGATCACTCTGGCTGCTGGGTGGAGAATAGGTCTATAGGAGGGGTAAGAATAGAAGCAAGGCCAATGCAATCGTCCAAGGAGAAAGTGGTGATTGTATTGAAGTAGATGGGGGTAGAGCCAGAGAAAACTCGTTGTGACACTCGGCTTGGTTGCCTGGGACATATGAGCTACGTATGGATCCGATTCACTAACAGGAAAAGTGTTAGTTTTTCTCCTGGTTTTTCATTTATACTATAGTATTCATTCATATGCAGTGCTTCACATAGGAATGAAAGTAAAGACAGTGATTTTGCCCTGAAAGCAGGTTAAGATTTTAAGATTTGAGTGCGGACAGTTAAACGAGGAGAATGCAGTGATACCAAGGGTTGAAAGCTGAGGTCCTATTGTCCCGGAGGCAACCATCAATACAGTGACTTTATCTTTAAAATCGACTTCAAGGAATGTTTATTGTTGATAAAAACAGGTAGACAAGGCTGGGATGACTGATCTTAATTGCCAAGAGAAAACTGTATTACTGCTACACCCTGAGGGCTAGGTAGACTGTAACTGGACCAAAGGGGTTCACTGGATTGTCTTGTCAACTTGCTCAACAGTCTCATCAATGAAAAATTGCATCAACCCAACAGAGACAGGATCCTCAAGAACGCCATTTCTATAGGAATGAGGTTTAGTCACTTTACCAGGTGAAGGACTCCATCCAGTGAAGGTGCAGGCAGGGGGTAAGAGGAAAACAGAATGGGTGGTGGAAGAAGGAATTCATGATTATTAATTTAGGTCCTGTGAACAGCTATAAAAATAGGAACTATAGCAGATATGGTTTCTGTTATTCATTCTTTGTCCTTGTTTCTCTTCCCCCCTCCCCTCTTACATGAAGAGTACTAATGGGGACTGATATTTCAGTTTTCAGGTGGGACTAGGACCACATTTACATCATACATACAGTGTAGTTGATGAGATTCTGAGTATTTCCTGTGCTGGAAACAAGCATTTTTCACCTGCACAAAGAAAAGAGTGGGTGCAGAGGACAGGAAGAATGGATTATGCCAATCTGGCCCTCCAGATCCATCCTCCGTTCTTTCCCACTCTACTTTGTCCCCGGAGAAGCTGACATACACGAATTGCCCCCTATATGTGCTGGCTGTCTGGTTTTTGATTGCATTTGGCAAGTGAAAAGAAGTTAGCAGGAAATTGAAGGAAGAAAATAGTTAGAATATGTATTCCTCTGGAATCCTCTGGCCAAGTTGCCATGCAGGTTGGTTGTATATTCTTCCCAAAACCTCAGCTCCTGGCAGACAGCCCTCTTCCAGATAGTTCTCTTTCCTGGTTCTGGAAATTGCTCTCCACCCTGTTCACTAACAGGCTTCCATCTATTCTTAGCTTCAGGGCATCCCATTACTTCTTTATAGGGTTCCTTAAACTCTTTTCACACCTTAAAAAAGGCCAATCCCTTATTAAACTTTTTCAAATGCAATGTTGTAAATCAACTGTACTTTAATAAAAAAAAATTTTTAAACATAAGTTGGTGCAACCACTATAGAAAACAGTCTGGAGGTTCCTTACAAAACTTAAAATAGAGCTACCATATGATCCAGAAATCCCACTCCTGGACATTTACCCGGAAGTGATGAAAACTCTAATTTGAAAATATACATGCACCCCAATATTCATAGCAGCATTATTTACAATAGCCAAGACATGGAAACAACCCAAGTCCCCATCAACAGACGATTGGTTTAAGAAGATGCAGTATATATATACCATGGAATGTTACTCAGCCATAAAAAGAGTGAAATATTGCCATTTACACCAACATGGATGGACCTAGAGATTACCATACTAAGTGAAGTAAGTCAGGCAGAGAAAGACAAACATTATATGATATCACTTATTTGTGGAATCTAAAAAATAAAACAAATGAATCTATATACAAAACAGAAACAGATTCACAACATAGAAAACAAACTTTTGGTTACCAAAGGGGAAAGGGAGGGGGAGGTGGGACAAATTAGGAGTATGGGATTAACAGGTACACTCTACTATACATAAAATAGATAAGCAAAAAGGATTTACTGTATAACCCAGGGAACTATATCCAATATCTTATAATAAACTATAAAGGAAAATAATCTGAAAAAATATATATATAACTGAATCACTTTGCTGTATACCTGAAACGAACACGATATTGTAAATCAACTATATTTCCATTAAAAAAACAACTCTTTTCCATTACCCAGCTTGAGTGTAACGTATGTTTTCCACTGGGATTCTGACCTATATATCTGTTCTCTCTTCCATTCTCCTCCCAGCTCCCACCTAGTAGTAGGATGGAGTCTGCTAGTTTAGATATTGTTTACGGACAATAAATAAAGCCAGTTTTTGGCATATCTAAGTCGTGTGCAAATGTTTGACCTTGTAATGAAGCAAAATCAGAAACAGTGGTATTTTGGTTTCTAAAATCAAAATAGTTTTCTTTTTTTTTTTTTTTAACATCTTTATTGGAGTATAACTGTTTTACAATAGTGTGTTAGTTTCTCCTTTACAACAAAGTGAATCAGTTATACATATACATATGTTCCCATATCTCTTCCCTCTTGCGCC